>NC_053023.1:150123963-150462493 GCF_003073215.2 Triticum urartu
ATACATGATACTTATGATGAAACTACTTCTATGCTTGATACTACTATGCCACTTGGTGAATTTCTTGATGAACAACTTGCTAGGGTTAGAGAGATTGAAAATATTGAATCTGATTATACTAATGAAATTGATGATGAAGACTTGCCTATTATTCCTGAGGGTTATGTTTTTGATAAAGAAGCTTCTTTAGCAATTTTAGCTTGCAAAGATAGATATGAGCTGGCGAAAGGGGGATGTGCTGCAAGGCGATTAAGTTGGGTAACGCCAGGGTTTTCCCAGTCACGACGTTGTAAAACGACGGCCAGTGAATTGTAATACGACTCACTATAGGGCGAATTCTCTGTTGATCCTGATATAATTACTTTGGTTCAATCTGATCCTTTTCATGGCTATGAATCTGAAACTGCTGTGGCACATCTTACTAAATTAAATGATATAGCTACATTGTTCACTACTGATGAGAGAACTCGTTACTTTTATATCCTTAAAATATTTCCGTTCTCATTAAAGGGTGATGCTAAGAAAAAGGATGATGAGGATTTTAAGCGTTTTGTTGAAATGATTAGACCTATATTTTTGTGTATGCGATTAACTGATATGCTCAGAATGAATCCTTATGCTAAGTATATGAAAGTTATTGTTACAAATAAAAGAAAGATACCGGAAGCTGAAATTTCCACCATGCTTGCTAATTATACTTTTAAGAGTGGAATACCTAAGAAACTTGGAGATCCGGGAGTACCCACTATACCATGCTCCATTAAAAGAAACTATGTTAAAACTGCTTTATGTGATCTTGGAGCCGGTGTTAGTGTTATGCCTCTCTCTTTATATCGTAGACTTGATTTTAATAATTTGACACCTACTGAAATATCTTTGCAAATGGCTGATAAATCAACTGCTATACCTGTCGGTATTTGTGAGGATGTGCATGTTGTAGTTGCAAACGTTACTATTTTAACGGACTTTGTTATTCTTGATATTCCCGAGGACGATAGTATGTCTATTATTCTTGGAAGACCTTTTTTGAATACTACAGGGACTGTTATTGATTGCACTAATGGCAATGTCACTTTTCATGTTAATCGAAATGAGCATACGGTACACTTTTCAAGGAAACAACCTCAAGTTCATAGTATCAACTCTATTGGAAAAATTCCATCGATTATATTTGGAGGCTTTGAATTTCCTCTTCCTACTATCAAGAAGAAATATGATATTCTTATTATTGGGGATGTGCATATCCCCGTTGAGGTAACATAGTGTTATTCGAAATTTCTCCGGTTCCATGTTATTCGGAATGAGTTCGTTAACAAGACTTGATCAACCTTGTTAGTGGACTCCTTTTGATGATCATGAGATGGATGAAACTAGAAGGCACAACCTTCTGTACCCCCACCTTGACTTTCTATTATTTATATTAAATAGAATAAAAATAGTATTTTTCTGTCTGTTATCTGATTATCCATGCAATATAAAAATACCCCGAAAATAAAAGTTCTCCAAATGCCCTGAAATTTAAATATGATTTTTTTCTGGAATATTTGAGAATATTTGGCACTGAGAACACAGCAGGGGGGTCAACCACCTGCCCACGAGGGTGGAGGGCGCGCCCTACCCCCCTGGGCGTGCCCCCTGCCTCGTTGGCCCACGGTGGCCCTCCTCCACTTATCCTTTCACACACACACTCCTTCTTCTTCCCCCAAACACGAATAATCAGCTAAAACCCGAGTCCAAGCTCGTTTTGCTGCCATTTTCGATCTCCTTGCTCAAAGCACCTCTCACAAAACTGCTTGGGGAGATTGTTCCTTGGTATGTGACTCCTCCATTGGTCCAATTAGTTTTTGTTTTAGTGCTTTATTCATTGCAAATTTTTGCTGCCTAGGTGACCATGTTCTTGAGCTTGCATGTCAAATTTATATGGTCAAAAGTAGTTTTGATGCATGATATAGGCCCTAGGCACTTGTAGGAGTAGTTGCTATCAATATTATTGAGTTTGGTTTACTTTTATTTTGAAGTTACTGAAATTTTTTAGAATTTTTCAGAGGAAGAAAAATGCTTAGGAAAATGTTCCAATGTGTTTCCTCAAGGAAGCAAGGACCCAGGCTTGCAATGCGTGATGCTGATGAAGAGCCACCAAGAGACGCTCCGGTGCGTCCTTGTGAGTGGCCTTCTGAAAATTTTATGGATCGAGCAGGAATTAAGGAAGAATTCAACGCATATTTGCGTAACGCCGATCGTGTGATCTTCGAGGAAGAGAAGTGCAGCCAGTATCACAATCTCACTAGTACCTTTGTGAGGAGGTTTGAATTTTCATCTTCACGTAATTCTCCAACTATCCTGTTTGATCTTTATGAAAATTCTTATACTATGGACTTAGAGGATTTTACCACTGCTTGCGAACTTCCACAATGGGGTAGTATAAGGGATCCTCGCAAATCTGAATTTAGAGATTTTTTTGCTAGCATAACTGTGGGAGAATCTAGAGATATAACACAAGCTACCATAGGGAGCATTCACTTTCCTGCTATACATTATTTTGCTCTCTTCATAGGTAGATGCATTAATGGTAAAGATGAGGCATGTCACATGTGTGTCCCTGACCTCATTATTCTTAGGAGTGCTGTGTTAGGAGACAAATCTTATAATTTGGGAGCCAATGTTGCACGTAGGTTGCACCTTAATAGATTTAATGGAGATTACTTTGGAGGAATTTATGCAACATGCATAGCTAATTTTCTTGGTGTAGCCATACGCAAAGATGATATTGAATTACCCCCTGCTTACCTAGACTTTAATGCTATGGTTCACCACCAGTTTGTCGAGAGGACTGAATCACCTCTCCAGTATCGACTAATCTTTGACAGACGCTGTGCTGTCCATATTACTCTCCCTGCTCCTGCCTTCTTTGATCACCAGGCAAAAGGAAGATATGTTATTAGCAGAGAGGAGGCAGATGAGTACGAGAGGAGAGCGGAGGCCGCTCGTCGCCACGCTGCAGCTCAGGAGGCGATAGCCGCTGCATCTCAGTACGACCGCAGCTACTATTATGGATATCCGCCAGGCCAGCCGTGGCCATAGACCAACTTAGGCCAAAAGCCTAAGCTTGGGGGAGTACGTATTTCCTACTGACATTACATTTATGTTCACACACTCATTGCTAGATGTCGATGCTCATACTTTTTCATTGTATCATCCATGCTAGTTTAATTTCCTTTTTATGCTTTCTTCTTGTGTGTCTAATAAACCTTAAGAAAAACCAAAAAAATTAGTTGTAGCTTTTAATTAGTTTACTTTCCATGCCTATAGTAGTAATTAAAAAGAAAACCCAAAAATATTTCATGTTCTTCTTTTACTTGTTGGGAGCTCTCCCATGTAAATAGTTTTATTTCTTTTCTTTTCTTTGGGGGGTCGATAGGAGAAGACCATGATTAAATTATTGAAGTGGCTCTTGTATGCATACTTGTTGATCTGACAAAAGAGCCCATACTGCCTTGTCTTCTCCTGTTTATTGAATGCTTGCAGATTCCATCTTAGTCCAATGCACATGCACTATTATTATTATTCACATCGTTTGGTCGTGCAAGTGAAAGGCAATTATGACGATATATGATGGACTGACTGAGATGAGAAAAGCTGGTATGAACTCGACCTCTTTTGTTTTTGTAAATATGATTGGTTCATTGTTCCTGATTCAGCCTATTATGAATAAACATGTTTGCAATGACAACTAGAGAGCATAGTTTCTTGTGCCATGCTTGATTAGCTATGAGTTATAATGGTTTACCTTGCGTGCCAACATGCTATTAAAATGGTTGTGATGTGGTATGATAGGGTGGTATCCTCCTCTGAATGATTTAAGTGACTTGACTTAGCACATGTTCACGCATGTAGTTGAAACAAAATCAACATAGCCTTCACGATATTTATGTTCATGGTGGATTATATCCTACTCATGCTTGCATTCGGTGTTGATTAATTTTAATGCATGTTCATGACTGTTGTCGCTCTCTAGCTGGTCGCTTCCCAGTCTTTTGCTAGCCTTCACCTGTACTAAGCGGGAATATTGCTTGTGCATACAATCCCTTAAACCCCGAAAGTTATTCCACATGAGTCCACTATACCTACCTATATATGGTATCTACCTGCCGTTCCAAGTAAATTTGTATGTGCCAAACTCTAAACCTTCAAATAATTATCTTGTTTTGTATGCTCGAATAGCTCATTTATCAACTAGGGATGTCCGTATCTTCCATGTTAGGCGGGTTATTCTCAAGAGGAGTGGACTCCGCTCCTCACTCATAAGATAAATGGCTGGTCACCGGGATGCCCAGTCCCATGCTTTATGCAAACTAAATCAAAATAATTGCAAACAAAACTCACCCTGGGACTCTTGTTAGTTGGAGGCACTCGTTGTTTTGAGCAAGCCATCGATTGATGCTTGTTGGTGGAAGCGGGCGTATAAACTTTACCATTCTGTTTGGAAACCGCCTATAATGTGTGTAGCATGGAAGATATTGACATCTCTTGGTTGTTATGTTGACAATGAAAGTATACCGCTCAAAATATTATTCACCTATATTTCAAAACCGGGCTCTGGTACCTCTACAAATCCCTGCTTCCCTCTGCAAATGGCCTATCTATTTACTTTTATGCTGAGTCATCATCCTCTTATTAAAAAGCACCAGTTGGAGAGCATCGCTATCATTTGCATTCATTATTGTTAGTTTACATTGAGTATGACTTGACTGGATCTCTTTTACCATAAATTACAATGTCCAGTCAGTCCTTGGTCTTTAAAGGTACTCTGCATTTATGTTTTGCGGTCTCAGAAAGGGCTAGCGAGATACCATCTTGTTATATCATATTATGATTGTTTTGAGAAAGTGTTGTCATCCGAGATTTATTATTATTGCTCGCTAGTTGATTATGCTATTGATATGAGTAAACTTGAGACCTAAGCGTTATTTCTAATGTGGTTAGTTATAATCTTTGCTGAAAACATGAATGATAGCTTTACATATTTACAACAACAAGAGCAAACAGAGTTTGTAAAAGTTTTTCTTTATCACTTTCAGTTTATCAACTGAATTTCTTGAGGACAAGCAAAGGTTTAAGCTTGGGGGAGTTGATACGTCTCCGTCGTATCTACTTTTCCAAACACTTTTGCCCTTGTTTTGGACTCTAACTTGCATGATTTGAATGGAACTAACACGAACTGACGCTGTTTTCAGCAGAATTAACATGGTGTTATTTATGTGCAGAAACAAACGTTCTCGGAATGACCTGAACACGGAGCAACTTTTTGGAAAATATAAAAAATACCTGCAAAAGATGAAGGCCAGGGGGCCCACCACCTGTCCATGAGGCTGGGGGAGCGCCTACCCCCCTAGGGCGTGCCCCCCTACCTCGTGGGCCCCTGGAGCTCCTCCGACTCCAACTCTACATATTGTGTTTCGGGGAGAGAAAAATTAGAGAGAAGAAATCATCGCATTTTACGATACGGAGCCGCCGCCAAGCCCTAAATCCTCTCGGGAGGGCTGATCTGGAGTCCGTTCGGGGCTCCAGAGAGGGGAATCCGTCGCCATCGTCATCATCAACCATCCTCCATCACCAATTTCATGATGCTCACCGCCGTGCGTGAGTAATTCCATCGTAGGCTTGCTGGACGGTGATGGATTGGATGGGATCTATCATGTAATCGAGTTAGTTTTGTTAGGGTTTGATCCCTAGTATCCACTATGTTCTGAGATTGATGGTGCTATGACTTTGCTATGCTTAATGCCTGTCACTAGGGCCCGAGTGCCATGATTTCAGATCTGAACCTATTATGTTTTCATCAATATATGAGAGTTCTTGATCCTATCTTGCAAGTCTATAGTCACCTATTATGTGTTATGATCCGTTAACCCCGAAGTGACAATAATCGGGATACTTACCGGTGATGACCGTAGTTTGAGGAGTTCATGTATTCACTGTGTGTTAATGCTTTGTTCCAGTACTCTATTAAAAGGAGGCCTTAATATCCCTTAGTTTCCATAAGGACCCCGCTGCCACGGGAGGGTAGGACAAAAGATGTCATGCAAGTTATTTTTCATAAGCACGTATGACTATATTCGGAATACATGCCTACATTACATTGATGAACTGGAGCTAGTTCTGTGTCACCCTAGGTTATGACTGTTACATGATGAACCGCATCCGGCATAATTCTCCATCACCGATCCATTGCCTACGAGCTTTCCATATATTGTTCTTCGCTTATTTACTTTCCCGTTGCTATTGCTATCATCACTACAAAATACCAAAAACATTACTTTTACTACTGTTACCTTTTGTTACCGTTACCACTGCTATCATATTACTTTGCTACTAAATACTTTGTTGCAGATACTAAGTTTCCAGGTGTGGTTGAATTGACAACTCAGCTGCTAATACTTGAGAGTATTCTTTGGCTCCCCTTGTGTCGAATCAATAAATTTGGGTTGAATACTTTACCCTCGAAAACTGTTGCGATCCCCTATACTTGTGGGTTATCAGGCAACAACAGCGAATAACTGGAAGACACCTGGCGCATCGGTCTCAGGGCGTTACAGCACGTTTCCCTCAGGAGGGCATGAGGCATGGAGCGCCTAGTGCTCAGGAGTTCATCCCCAACGCGATCCACGAGCTTCAAGAGGCAAGGACCATGCGCAGCGACCACCGCCCAACACTTGGCGGAGCTCCCCATCCTAGCGAGGACGGCGGGCTACGCACCTGCGTCGACATTCCAGGGCTCAACAAGGCCGCATCTCAGGGAGGTTTCTGGCCTTCGTGCGTTGGATGGTGTGAGGGTCCCCCTCATAACTATGTTCGCATGCCTCTCGGCCTGCCGGACGCGGTTGTCACCTTCCAGTGCCACCTGCGGAGCATTCTAGCGGCTCAGAAGGCCAAGCATCATGTTGTCCTGGCGGAGATCGCGACAGTTCTTCAGGAGCCTCCTGGGCCTGCGGAGCCTCCTGAGGCTCAGGACCCTGGCGGCTCATGAGTAGCAACTTCTCCAGCGCACATCTTCAGCTACCCCGACACCACTCCAGCTACGGTATCAGGTGACTCTTTCCAGTTCATTCAGCTAGGGGCGCCCTTCGGGCAGCATTAGCCCCAAGTCGCATGGGCCTGTCCCTGCGGCGTGTATCCCTTTTGCATCTTTAGCTTACTCTGTTGGGAGCGCCTCCCCGGATGCATCGTTCCCAAGCCGCTCGGGTCCGTCCCAGTGGCATGTATCGTTCTTGCATCTATCTGAACCAGCTTTCCCTCTTGCATGGACTGCCTTATGATTATCACCTGCCTATCCGGTACCTCGATACCATGAACGTTGCACGCCCTTGCAAACCCGCCCACGACCGCCCCATGATTAAGGACTGGCACGGTGCCTGTGCTCGGGTCCTTCCCTGCAGCGTCGCCAAACCTAAGAGGCCAAGCTCTGGCTCGCGGGCCCGCTCCCATGTATGTCACCTCTCATGGCCCTTGGTGCCTTGTCCTCGCATGAGCTAATCACGAACGGACAAGCTAGGGCGCGCAACCCAGTGCCTCGCCACCACAGGAGCCGCGCGTCAGTCGTCTTTCTTCAGGATTCTTCGCATGAGAAGACTCGGCACGGCGTCTGTGCTCGGGTCCGTCCCTGCAGCATCGATAAACCCAACGACTGAGCTCTGTCTGGCGGGCCGGCCCCATTCACGTCACCTCCTGGGGTCGTTGGTTTTTTGCCTTCTCACATGATCACCTCAAGAGATTTGTCCGACGCAGGTTGCCTAACCATCTCATAGGACCACCACAACCATCAAGAATTAAGACCAGGCACAACCCGCCTTGAGGTAGGGCCTCATGAGTCCCGTGCTGGCTCACGAGTGCCCAGACACACCTCGTCTAGCCCTGCCATGCAAGCCACATGTCAGGGCGGGGCTGCACATGCCCCGGGGGCTCCACTCAAAAGGATCCCTCACCCACGCACTAGTGGAAGCACCATGCTCCACGCTGGCAGTCGACACGGTCGAGGAGCGGCTATGCCCGTGCAAGTGCAGAAGCGCTATGCTCCGCGCTGGTGATAAACAACTGAGGGCAGCCCCGTGGCCGCATCTACCTCAGGGAGGCATCCGGCTCAGTGTCCATCCTCACCGCAATGCTTTCCCCTCAGGAGATTCACGCAAGAGGGCTGGGCACGGGGGCTACGCTCAGGTCACGCCTAGCTTATGCCACCCTTCCAGGTCCATCGGACCTGGTCATCGTGCGCCCCTCCCGAGCGGGACCTCGACGAGGACAGGTATGAAGGTTTGTTTGCGCTTTAAGGGGGACTCCTAAGCATCGCGACTCAGGAGCCTAACTGGCCACGTAGCCCCTCACCCCTTGGTCCCGTCCTGGTGATCCGGATGGTCCAACGGCGGCTAAGGTATGCGTGGGGTCAGGCTCTGCCGATGTAGAACACTAAGGCCTACTTTCGCACCTCCTCCTCGCAGGTTGTTTGCGCATCAAGGGGGACTCCTGAGCATCGCGACTCAGGAGCCTAACTGGCCACGTAGCCCATCACCCCTTGGTCCCGTCCTGGTGATCCGAACGGTCCAACGACGGCTGAGGTATGCGCGCGGTCGGGCCCTCCCGACATAGAACATCAAGCAAATGGGAAGGAGGTCGCAGAATCTTAACGAGATACTACTAAAACATGTTGTTCCTTAAACACCAAACAAGAGTTTTAACGCCTCGATGAGGCACATCGCATGTCGCAGGAAAGTTCACAGGAAAGTAAAAGCAGGAAGGAGCACTAGCGAGCCTCCTCTTCAGCCTTGGGCGCCATCGTCTGGAAGCGCCCACTCATCGGCAGCGTTGCCGTCACCTGTGTCGTCGGCCTTTGTCGAGGGATCGGCGGCACCATCAGCTGGAGGCGCGGGGTTGATGGCAAGGAACTTCTTCAGCAAGGCCTCCACCTGGCCCTTCACCGCTTTTGCAGCGGGTTCGCGGCGCCCCTCATCCACGGGCTCGAGCAGGACACCAAGGTCAGTGTTGGGGTCGTGAAGGTGAAGGTGGCTGAGGATGCGCGTCAGGGCCGATGAGGAAAGCGCGTGCACTTCCCCCTCCACCATGGGGTCAATTCCGTCAACAACGTCCTCGAGCATCATGACGAGCTGAGGAAGTAGTTGGGCGGGGCCGTCGTCATTAGTCACCAAAGGCTTCTCCAAACCCTTCTCGTAGAGCCCCTGCAGCGCCTTGTGGGACCTCTCCTCAAGACACTTGAAGGCCTCGCGATCCTCGGCAAGAACCTTCGCCTTAATTTCTAGTTGGGCCCCTCCACTTCCATCTCCTTCTCTAGCTGACCGGCCACCGCTACTTCTTGAGCCTTCGGCTTCTTCTCCCGTGCTTTGAGCTGGTGAGCCGCGGCAGCCCGTTCCTTGCGGAGGTTCTCCAGCTCAACCTCCGCTGCCTGGTAGCGCTCCTTGTCGGCCTTCGCATCCATCAGCGCCACCTCGCGGGTGTCCACGGCCTGGTCGGCGGCCCACTTGTCCTCCTCAGAAGCCGCCACGGCCTGGCCCAGCGCCGCCCTGACAGACTCACCGGAGTGCAGCCAGCCTGAGATCAGCTCCAAGCGCCCCACCACCAGGCGACGGTCAGTGCCCTAAAGGTCATCTCGGAGCTGTGTTAGTGCAGAAAGAGCCCCCTCCAGAGCGACGGGCGAAGCAGAAGGATCATGAGCCAGCGGTGCGACAAGAGAAGGAGGCAGCATCGTCGCCAAGACCTGCGAAGTGATGGCAGCAGAAGAAGAGGCCAGGAACCCCTGGGCCTGTGGGACCTCGGCCAGCGAGCTAAGAGCGGGCACCTCCGGAGCCGGCTTGGCTGTGGAGGTCACCTTCTCCTGGGGTTGGTCCTCCGGGGCTCGCGAGGATGACTAGGCCAGAGAAGCGCGGGGGCTGTTGCCGCCCTTCTGCGCCAAAGGAGGTGCGGCCAGGCCAGGCCGCTGGGTCCCTGAACGAGCAGCCAATCCCTCCCTCTTCTTCTTCAACGCCAGCGTCGGCCTGGCGGTGCAGGAGGAGATCATTAGGAAGCAGCAACAGGAGCAGGAGCAAGAACAAGATCAGGACGAGGTGCTTACTGGTCCACGGCGGCGTAATCATGCGGCCTCTGCGGAAGCACGGAGCCCGGAGGGCTCGCAGCCTGGGGCACCGGCCCGTGAGTCCCAGGAGCAGACGAGGTCACGGCAGCCGGCCCTGCGGCAGCACCGGTCGACGTCAGAATAGGGACACCACCTTGGGAGACCAGCGCCGACCTTCTCTCTGTTGGGACCCTGGCCGACGGCTTCTTCGGAGGGGTGCCCCTGGACCTCGTAGTGACTCCGGTGGGGGCTTGGGACTCCCTCACCGGATGGTCGCCGGCCTCGTCATCGTCGGGGAGGGCTCGGAGGAGGTCCACCGCAAGGGGAGAAGTCTCCCCTTTTCCCTCTAGGGTCGCCTCTGAGTCAGGCCTCTCCTCCTCGCCGGAATCACTAGAAGGCACTAGTACGGGGGTCGCCGTCTCCATGGCCTCGGAAGGCGCTGGCGGCACGGGCCCGCACCCATCGAAGACAGGCATGGCGGCGGCTACCTTCGCCCCATCTGGGCGGCGGTATAGAGGAAGATGGGAGTCTAGTGGGTACCCCAGATCATCCCCGCCTAGGAGACGGATGACCGCGCCCAGCTCCTCTTTGGACAAGGCATCCGGGCGCGGCTACCTTCACCCCATCTGGGCGGCGGTATAGAGGAAGATGGGAGTCTAGTGGGTACCCCAGATCATCCCCGCCCAGGAGACGGATGACCGCGCCCAGCTCCTCTTTGGACAAGGCATCCGGGCGCAGACGGAAGTCTTCCCCCTCGTCCCCAAGCTTCCACAAGGGGCGTAAGTGCACCTGGAGCAGGCAACACGCTGCGCCAGGAAGTCCTTCACGAGCGTGGCCCCCATCAGCTTCTCCGCCCTCAGGTCGTTAGGCTTCAGGTCGGCGGTCATCTTCTCCAGGACCTGCTTCGCCCGAGGGTTGATGAGCTTTGCGCGGAGCCAACTGTCGTGGGGCGAGGGCATCTTCGTCGGCAGCACAACCGTGGGTGGACGCACTTGGCGTCCATCATGGCCCACTTGCTCCTGAAGCCCTTGGCCTTCATCTCGGCCTTCAAGATCGCGTTGGTCCCGTTGGCCGCAACGAAGTTGGCGCACCCTGAGCAATGGCCCTCCTTGAGCCGGAGGTAGAAGAAGTGGCAAAGCAACGCCACGGACGGCATCACCCCCACGAATGCCTCACAATAAAAGGCAAAAATCGATAGGAGCAGAACGGAGTTGGGATGGAGATGAAGGCCATGAAGCTTGTAGTGGCTAAGGACGGCGTAGAAGAAGTCATAAAAAGGCGGGACCAGTCCCGCAACAACGCTATTCATGAAGAAGGGGTAGAAGGTACTGCCTGGGGGCTCCGCCTCGTCGGAGCCAGCCCGAAGCATGGTATTTCCCCTCTTGTTGGTGCGGTCCGCCGTCATCAGGAGCGTGGCAGCGAGGTTCTTCTCCGAGACGCTAGGCACGCTCAAGGCCGGCTCATACCAGGAAGGCGAGTCTGTGGCCTTCCCCTTGTCGGACGCCATTGACTGCAGGATCAGAGAGGGGTTCGTGTGGATCTGGAGTCTCTCAGGGCGAGAAAGAGAAAGGGGATTTGGAGCAAGGCGAAGGAGGGCAATGAAGACTCGGTGGCGTGTGCCAGTCTTTTTTCAGTCGAGGACAGTTGCCGAGGCAGCATGAGGAAGCGGAGATGCCCACTTCCTGTCAATCGCCACGCGTCAATCAAGGCCGCAGGCGGTTGGGGCCCGCGACACTCCACACTTGCCCTTTGGCTTCGCCTCGAAGCCAAGTCCGAGCATGCCTTGGGCCCGGGGGCTACTGTCGGCATCCTGGGAACGGGGGTACCCAGACTTGCCTGCCTGCGGCCCAAGGCGTGGCTCCACCAACGGCCTGCTATGGCCCATCTTCATCAGCAACCACTCAATACCCTTGCAAGGGGCCAAGCCTCGCGAGGCGGACGACACCAAGACCTCCCCAGGGGCGGCCTCGCTAGGCTGGCTCCTAAGGATCGGAGATATCTATGCAAGGGGCACTTCATGAGGTCCACGTGATGTGAGCCATGACGACCGAAACCAAGCGGGCGCCAGCGGGCGCAGAGTGCCAGTTTCCTCTTTGGTGCTAAGGAAGCAGGCACAGGCGAGGAGTCCCGAGGCATCAGGCAAAGGTTTCCATATCAATGCAACAAGACCAAAGACCAGCAGGACGGCAGGATGGAGGTCACCATGGAGCCCACGGTGGCGTCACCACCAGAGCCTTTGGCAGGCGAACACCACCTTTTGTCACGATAACTTGTACCGGTTGTCTCCCTTCAAAACTGGCCGTTGTGGGATCCCTTCCCACCTAAACATTTGAGAAGAGGACCAGGGACTCTATAAATAGGGCTAGCCACCACCATAGCAGAGGACGGATCATTCAGACCATCCTCAAACACACCATCTCATCGAGCCCAATAACACCTCCCTCAGGAGGCTGTTCATCCACTGTACTAGTTCATCCTTAGCCCACGAGGCAATCCACCACACCACACTGGAGTAGGGTGTTACACCACAGTGGTGGCCTGAACCAGTATAAACTCTCATGTCTCTTGTTCCTTGGGTTCGGCAAGCTAAGGCTTGAGATCGTTGCGAGAGCGAGCTAGGGAGATATCTTCGTGCGCACCCTAGTGTTCGAACCTCAAGGGTTTTCCGGAACCCATAATCCGACAATGTTGCATATGGTGTCTAGCTTGTATTGCTTCCAATTTGGTTAAGTTGCATCTACTTACTTTACACATTATACCTTTGATAATGGCATGCCTTCCTATTTTTGATACATACTACATATGTCTATTAACCATGTTCGTACATCAAACTAATGCTCTTTTGTATCCCTCATCAATTACTTATGATGAGACAGTCACCCTAGTGGGTTACTGTGAGACGCTCTACTTGTTTAAAGAGTGCAGTGTCATCCTCCCCACATGATTCTCAAGAAACAGCAAGGCTAAATGAAAATAGTCAACGTAGCTCTCTAGTTGACGACTGCAATTCCCCTACACCACCATCGCAGGTGCTTGCTCTTACTTGGCAATGCGATATGTGGTTGTGTGTTGCATATGGTGTCTACCTTGTAATGATTCCAATTAGGGTAAATTGCATCTACTTAGTTAACACATTATACCTGTGAATATGACATGCCTTCCCTGTTTTTGGTACATACTACGTCTTTCTATTAACACCCTAGACGAACATGAGGCACATCAGGCTCTGTTCTGCGGTTGCATGGGTTTCCCGACAGCACTGGTTATAGAAGCCGAGGGAGAAAGAAGAAAGAGCAAGCAGACCAAATGCAGCAGCTAGAACAAAGATTAGTGAAACTAGAGGAACATGAGAGCCAGCGATCTACCAGCCCACCATCTCAGTGGCACGAAGATACTTCATTCGATACTTCCCAAGCTACCCCACCATCTCAGCGGAAAAGTAGGGCGGCTTCCATGGAGCTCGTTCAGCCTGATATCACAGCCCCTCTCCACCCCATGGATGGTATCATGCAACATGAACATTGTGAGCTAATTGCGAAATGCCATAACCTAACCTTGAAGGTGGCGGTCGGCTATGTCTTACCTCCTCGACCTGATGCGATGTTCCATTTCGCTCCTCTTCTAGATGGCTTTGCTATTGTGAGGGTGGATTAAATAATGAACGGATTGTTGGGGGACGTAGCATGCAATTTCAAAAAAATTCCTATGAACACGCAAGATCTATCTAGGAGATGCATAGCAACGAGAGAGGGAGAGTGTGTCCACATACCCTTGTAGACCAAAAGCGGAAGCGTTAGTTTAACACAGCTGATGTAGTCAAACGTCTTCTCGATTCAACCGATAAAGTACCGAATGTACGGCACCTCCGAGTTCTGCACACGTTCAGCTCGATGACGTCCCTCGAACTCTTCATCTAGCAAAGTGTCGAGGGAGATTTTCGTCAGCATGACGGTGTGGTGACGGTGATGGTGCAGTGATCCACGCAGGGCTTCGCCTAAGCACTATGACAATATGAATGGAGGAGTAAATGGTGGAGGGGGCACCGCACACAGCTAAGAACAATTGATGTGCCTTAGAGGTGCCCCCTGCCCCCGTATATAAAGGAGGGAGAGAGGAGGAGGCTAATACGTCCATTTCGCATCATTTTTTCTTACTTTTATTTATAATGTTTTCATCCATAATAATGCTTTTTGGAGTAATTCTAGTGCCTTTTCTCTCACAATTTGCAAGGTACACACCAAGAGGGAGAATTCCGGCAGCTGGAAATCTGGACCTGGAAAAGCTACGTCATGCTACCTATTCTGCACAACTCCAAACAAGCTGAAACTTCACGAGGATTTTTTATGGAATATATAAGAATTATTGGAGCCAATAAATACCATAGGGGGCCCACCAGGTGGGCAGAACCCACCAGGGCGCGCCAGGGAGCCTAGGCACGCCCTGGTGGGTTGTGCTCCCCTTGGCCCACCTCCGGTGCCCATCTTTTGGTATATAATTCATTTCGGCCTAGAAAAAATAAGAGGAGGACTTTCGGTATGAAGCGCTGCCACCTCAAGGCGGAACTTGGGCGCGAGCACTTTTGCGCTCCGGCGAAGCGATTTCGCCGGGGGTACTTCCCTCCCGGAGGGGGAAATCATCATCATCGTCATCACCAACAACTCTCCCATCTTGGGGAGGGCAATCTCCATCAACATCTTCAACAGCACCATCTTCTCTCAAACCCTGGTTCATCTCTTGTGTTCAGTCTTGTTACCGGAACTATAGATTGGTATTTGTGGGTGACTAGTAGTGTTGATTACATCTTGTAGTTGATTACTATATGGTTTATTTGTTGTAAGATTATATGTTCAGATCCAATATGCTATTTAATACTCCTCTGATCATGAGCATGTTTATCATTTGTGAGTAGGTACCTTTGTTCTTGAGGTCACGGGAGAAATCATGTTGCAAGTAATCATGTGAATTTGATATGTGTTCGATATTTTGATAGTATGTATGTTGTGATTCCCTTAGTGGTGTCATGTGAACATCGACGACATGACACTTCACCATATTTGGGCCTAAGGGAATGCATTGTGGAGTAGCAATTAGATGATGGGTTGCGAGAGTGACAGAAACTTAAACCCTAGTTTATGCACTATTTCGTAAGGGACCGATTAGATCCAAAAGTTTAATGCTATGGTTAGAATTTATTCTTAATACTTTTCTCATAGTTGCGGATGCTTGTGGGAGGGTTAGTCATAAGTAGGAGGTTTGTTCAAGTAAGAACAACACCTAAGCACCGGTCCACCAACATATCAAATTATCAAAGTACCGAACATGAATTAAACTGAAGTGATGAAAGTGACTAGATGAAATTCCCGTGTACCATCAAAAACGCTTTGCTTATCATAAGAGACCGTTTTGGCCTGTCCTTTGACTGAAAAGGATTGGGCTACCCTGCTGCACTTTTGTTACTACTATCGTTACTTGCTCGTTACAAATTATCTTGCTATCAAACTATTCTGCTACTTACAATTTCAGCACTTGCAGACATTACCTTACTGAAAACCACTTGTCATTTCCTTCTGCTCCTCGTTGGGTTCGACACTCTTACTTATCGAAAAGAGCTACAATTGATCCCCTGTACTTGTGGGTCATCAAGGCTATTTTATGGCGCCGTTGCCGGGGAGTGAAGCGCCTTTGGTAAGTGGAATTTGGTAAGGAAACATCTATATAGTGTGCTGAAATTTATTGTCACTTGTTACTATGGAAAACAATCCTTTGAGGGATTTTTTTGGGGTATCTTCACCTCTTCCAAAACCACAATTGATTACCCCTCAACCTACAGCACCTACTGAAAATATTGAATATGAAATTCGTTCAGGTATGATAGAACAACTGCTAGCTAATCCTTATGCAGGAGATGGAACCGAACATCCTGATATGCACTTGATATATGTGGAACAAATTTGTGGATTGTACAAGCTTGCAGGTTTACCCGGAGATGAATTTATGAGAAAGGTTTTCCATTTTATCTTTGAAGGGAAAAGTATTGGCATGGTATAGGCTATGCGATGATATTGGATCTTGGAATTGGAATCGTTTGAAATTGGAGTTCCACCAAAAAAATTATCCTATGCATCTTGTTCATCATGATCGGAATTATATATATATAATTTTTGGCCTCGTGAAGGAGAAAGTATCGCTCTAGGTTGGGGGAGGTTTAAGTCAATGTTATATTCATGCCCCAATCATGAGCTCTCAAGAGAAATTATTATCCAGAATTTTTATGCTCGGCTTTCTCGTAATGATCAAACCATGCTTGATACTTCTTGTGTTGGTTCTTTTATGAAGAAGACTATTGAATTCCGGTGGGATCTCTTGCAAAGAATTAAATGCAACTCTGAAGATTGGGAACTCGATGAAGGTAAAGAGTTAGGTATTAAACTTAAATATGATTGTGTTAAATCTTTTATGGATATCGATGTTGTTCAAAAGTTTAGCACTAAATATGGACTTGACTCTGAGATAGTAGCCTCCTTTTGTGAATCATTTGCTACTCATGTTGAACTCCCTAAAGAGAACTGGTTTAAATATCACCCACCTATTAAAGAACCGGTACCAATTAAAGAAGAAACTATACTTTATAATGTTGATCCAATTGTTCCTTCTGCTTATATTGAGAAACCACCTTTCCTTGTTAGGATAAAGGAACATGTTAAAGTTTCAGCTGTGGTTAACAAAAGCTATACTAGAACACCTAAACCTGATGAACAAATTAAAGTAGAACCTAGTATTGTTATAGTTAAAGAACTCTTGGAAGAAGATATGGATGGGCATGTTATTTACTTCTGTGAAGAAGCTGCTAGAATTACCAAACTAGATAAAAAGGATAAACAGACCTGTTGTTGGCATGCCCGCCATCTCAGTTAAAATAGGAGATCATTGTTATCATGGTTTATGTGACATAGGTGCTAGTGTGAGTGCTATTCCTTACACCTTATATCAAGAAATTGTGAATGGCATAGCACTCGCAGAGATAGAAGACATGGATGTTACTATTAAACTTGCTAATAGAGACACTATATCACCAATTGGGATTGTTAGAGATGTCGAAGTCTTGTGTGGGAAAATAAAATACCCTACTGACTTTCTTGTTCTTGGTTCCCCACAAGATGAGTTTTGTCCCATTATCTTTGGTAGACCTTTCTTGAACACCGTTAATGCTAAGATAAATTGCAAGAAACAAACTGTCGGTGTTAGTTTTGGTGATGAGTCTCATGAGTTTATTTTTTCCAAGTTTAGTAGAAATCTTCATGAAAAAGAATTGCCTAGTAAGGATGAATTAATTGGTCTTGCTTCTACTGCTATACCACCTACTGATGCTTTAGAGCAATATTTGCTAGACAATGAAAATGATTTACATATGCATGAAAGAAATGAAATAGATAAAAATTTCTCTGAACAACGTCCTCTACTTAAACACAATTTGCCTATTGAAACTCTAGGAGGTCCTCCTCCACCTAAAGGTGATCCTGTGTTTGAATTAAAACAATTTCCAGACACTTTGAAATATGCTTATCTTGATGAAAAGAAGATATATCATGTTATTATTAGTGCTAACCTTTTAGAACATGAAGAAGAAAGATTATTGAAAGTTCTAAGAAAGCACCGAGATGCTATTGGATATACTCTTGATGATTTAAAGGGCATTAGTCCCACTCTATGTCAGCACAAAATTAATATGGAACCTGATGCTAAACCCGTTGTTGATCACCAACGCCGGTTAAATCCGAAGATGAAGGAAGTGGTAAGAACAAAAATCTTAAAGCTTCTGGAAGCAGGTATAATCTATCCTATAGCTGATAGTAGATGGGTAAGTCCTATTCATTGTGTTCCTAAGAAAGGAGGTATAACTGTTGTTCCTAATGATAAGAATGAACTTATTCCACAAAGAATTGTTACAGGTTATAGAATGGTAATAGATTTTAGAAAATTAAACAAAGCAACTAGAAAATATCATTACCCTTTTCCTTTTATTGATCAAATGCTTGAAAGATTATCTAGCACACACACTTTTGTTTCCTTGATGGATATTCTGGCTTTTCACAAATACCTGTTTCTCAACCTGATCAAGAAAAGACCACTTTTACTTGTCCCTTTGGAACCTACGCTTATAGATTTATGCCTTTCGGTTTATGTAATGCACCCAATACCTTTCAAAGATGTATGACTGCTATATTCTCTGACTTCTGTGAAAAGATTGTTGAGGTTTTCATGGATGACTTCTCTGTTTATGGGAAGTCTTTTGATGGTTTTTTAAGCAATCTTGATCGAATTTTGCAGAGATGTGAATAAACAAATCTTGTCTTGAATTGGGAGAAGTGCCACTTTATGGTTAATGAAGGCATTGTCTTGGGTCATAAAAATTCTGAAAGATGTATTGAAGTGGACAAAGCTAAGGTTGATGCAATTGAGAAAATGCCATGTCCTAAAGATATAAAAGGTATTCGTAGTTTCTTAGGTCATGTTGGTTTCTATAGGAGATTTATCAAAGACTTTTCAAAAATTTCTAGGCCTCTTACTAGTCTCTTGCAAATGGATATTCCTTTTGTTTTTTATGATGATTGTTTAGAAGCCTTTGAAACACTTAAGAAAGCTTTAATTTCTGCACCTATTATTCAACCACCTGATTGGAACTTGCCTTTTGAAATTATGTGTGATGCTAGTGATTATGCTGTTGGTGTTGTTCTAGGACAAAGAGTTGATAAGAAATTGAATGTTATTCATTATCCTAGTAAACCTCTAGACAGTGCTCAAAGAAATTATGCTACTACTAAAAAAGAATTCTTAGAAGTGGTGTTTGCTTGTGATAAATTTAGACCTTATATTGTTGATTCCAAAGTAATTGTTCACACAGACCATGTTGTTATTAAATGTCTTATGGAAAAGAAATATGCTAAACCTAGACTTAGTCGATAGGTTCTCTTGTTACAAGAATTTGATTTGCATATCATTGATAGAAAAGGAGCCGAGAACCCAGTAGCTGATAATTTATCTACGCCTGAAAATGTGCTTGATGACCCACTACCTATTGATGATAGTTTCCCTGATGAGCAGTTAGCTGCAATAAATGTTTCTCATGGTACTCCTTGGTATGATGTCTATGCCAATTACATTGTTGCTAAATATTTACCACCTAGCTTTACATACCAACAAAAGAAAAAATTCTTCTATGATTTAAGACATTACTTTTGGGATGACCCACACCTTTATAAAGAAGGAGTAGATGGTATTATTAGACGTTGTATACCTGAGCATGAACAGGGACAAATCCTACATAAATTTCACTCTGAAGCTTATGGAGGGTATCATGCTGGAGATAGAACTGCTCACAAGGTATTGCAATCTGGATTTTGTTGGCCTACTCTCTTCAAGGATGCCAGTAAGTTCGTCTTATCTTGTGATGAATATCAAAGAATAGGTAATATCGATAAGCATCAAGAAATGCCTATGAATTATTCACTTGTTGTTGAACCATTTGATGTTTGGGGATTTGATTATATGGGGCCTTTTCCTTCCTCTAATGGGTATACACATATTTTGGTTGTTGTTGATTATGTTACTAAATGGGTAGAAGCTATTCCAACCAGTAGCTCTGATCCCAGCACCTCTATTAAAATGCTTAAGGAAGTTATTTTCCCAAGGTTTCGAGTCCCTAGATATTTAATGACTAATGGTGGTTCACACTTTATTCATGGTGTTTTCCGTAAAATGCTTGCGAAGTATGATGTTAACCATAGAATTGCATCACCTTATCATCCTCTGTCTAGTGGCCAAGTTGAACTTAGCAATAGAGAAATAAAATTAATTTTTCAAAAGACTGTCAATAGGTCCAGGAAGAATTGGTCTAAGAAATTAGATGATGCACTTTGGGCTTATAGAACAGCATATAAAAATCCTATGGGTATGTCTCCTTATAAAATGGTTTATGGAAAAGCTTCTCATTTGCCTCTTGAGTTAGAACATAAAGCACCTTGGGCAATCAAAGAACTCAACTATCATTTCAAACTTGGTGGTGAAAAGAGGTTATTTGATATTAGCTCTCTAGATGAATGGAGAACCCAAGCTTATGAAAATGCAAAATTATCAAAGAAAAAGTTAAAATGTGGCATGACAAAAGAATCCAAAAGTGTGAGTTTAAAGTCGGAGAATATGTTCTTTTGTACAACTCTCATTTCAGATTCTTTGCAGGAAAACTCCTCTCAAAATGGGAAGGACCATATGTCATCGAGGAGGTTTATCGGTCTGGAGCCATCAAAATAAATAATTCCGAAGGTACTAACCCGAAGGTTGTCAATGGGCAACGAATAAAGCATTATATCTCAGGTACGCCTATTAATGTTGAAAGTAATATTATCCAAACTTTGACACCGGAAGAACACATAAAAGAGTCCTTCCGGAACACTCTAGAATCATGAAAATAAGGAGGTACATGATACAGTAAGTAAACGGACTCCGAAATATCTGCAAAAATATTTTTTATCAGTTTTGGAATATTTAAAAAAATTGGAAATAAAGAAACTTCTAGGAAGCTTCCCTTTGTGGGCACAAGATAGCAGGGCGCGCCAAGCTTTCCTAGCACGCCTAGGTGGGTTGTGCCCACCTAGGACACCTTCCGGACTCCATTTTTCTACCATATGCTTGTCCTCCAAGATAAAAAATCTATATATACTTCCCGAACCTGTTGATCACCGTATCGCGAAGAAATCCTCTGTTCTCTTTTCTTGCTGTTTTCTGTCAGATCTGTTGAGCCAGGCATCATGTCGTCTTCTTCCTGCAACAATGTGGAAGAGGGTGCTTGGCTGATGAAGATCGAGCTGAAGAGAGAAGAGACCGCGGAAGCCGTCGGAGGAGATGAGATCAAGGAGGTTACCATAGATTAGCCTCCGGTCTTCGAACAAGCACTGCCAGCTGAGGAGGGGGAGGAAGATATCCTTAAACCTTACCTTAATCATCTTATTGCTGCTGAGATTCAAGCCTTTCACATCATTTAAATAGTTCGCATACAAAATAAGTATCTCACCCGTGAAAATATTCTGCATCAAGAGCACATCACCCACCTCCAGAGCGTCATCCGTCGATTGGAGAATCTTTTGATCCTTAAAGATAGGATTGATTTGTCACCACCATCTTCTTCACCACCAAAAGAGAACTGAGTATCGGGTATGGGCACTCCCCTTGGCTTTCGCCAAGCTTGGGGGAGGTGCCCCGGTATCGTATCATTCCACTATCTTTTTGCTTTTACTTATTTTAGTTCGATCTTTTGCTTCAGATGAATAAAAGTTTAGTTCGATCCTTTCTTCTTTGAGAGTTTTCCTAGTGATCTATCCTTGTAATCGTGTGCAAGTTATATAATAAAGTTTAGTTTGAGTTTTTTCTTTCTTTACTTTCATGTTGCAGAAATAAGAAAGAATAAAAGAAAGGAAATAAACAAAAGAAAGGAAAGAAATAATGAAAAGATTATATACTAATCCTATGGTAGGTGATGGCACCACATAAGGAAAAGTATAAGTAGAAAATTTTATTAGAGATTGACAAACATAGCATTAGTCAATGATGCAACTCATGAAATAATTAATAAGGGAAGAGAAGATTCACATATAAATATACTATCCTAGAAATCTTTTATGATTGTGAGCCCTCATCAAAATATTATAAGCCAAAATTGTTGACGTTGGACAAGGAAGACAACTTAATGATTTATGTTTGTTCATATTCACATAGAAGTCATATTGTCATGGATCCTTTAACAAGTGGTGCTTGCCCCCTATCTTTGCTAGCCAAAAATTCCGCACTAAGTAGAGATACTACTTGTGCATCCAAAAACCCTTAAACCCAAATCTTATTTTCAAGTGTCCACCATACCTACCTAAGGATTGAGCAAGATCCCTCAAGTAAGTTGTCATCGGTGCAAAAAGGCAATAAAAATTGCTTCTAAAAGTGTGAGATCATTTAGTGTAAGAGAAAATTGAGCGTTGCACGAACTTGTGATGGTGAAGAATAAAAGCGACAGACTGCATAATAAAGGTCGCTATCATAAGGCGCAATGTAATGTGACGTTCTTTTGCACTAAGGGATTGAGCATACAAACAAATAAGCGCATGTCAACCTCTGCTTCCCTCTGCGAAGGGCCTATCTTTTACTTTTATGCAAGAGTCAAAGTTTTTCTCTTTATTCCTTTTAATTTTCTCCTTTGGCAAGCATCATGTGGTGAGAAAAGATCTAGGCACATATGTCCAGTTGAATATGGGTGGCATCAGTTATTATTGTTGACATCACCCTTGAGGTGAGTACGTTGGGAGGCGAAACTATAAGCCCCTATCTATCTATGTGTCCAATTGAAATGTTTTGCTCACATGTACGCGGTAAGTGTTAGCAATCATAGAAGACTATATGATCGTTGAGTATGTGGACTTGCCTAAAGGCTCCGACACACAACCCTTCTTGAAAAGATGATGAATTGTAGTTGCAAAGTTGACTGAGAACATAGTTTGTTGGTTTCTAATAGAGTTTTTGCCTTATACATCGATCGTGTGATGAACTATTACTTATTCGTGAGAAGTATATGATAAAAGCTCCGTGATAAAAGTCCTATGTTTAATTTTGTTGCTATTATAATAATCAACATGATGCTTTTATGTCTGTATTTTGTTTTTATCAACACCTCTCTATCAAAGCATGTGGACATGTTTTTCGATTTTGGTTTTTGCTTGAGGACAAGCGAGGTCTAAGCTTGGGGGAGTTGATACGTCCATTCTGCATCATGTTTTCTTACTGTTATTTATAATGTTTTCATCCATAATAATGCCTTTTGGAGTAATTCTAATGCCTTTTCTCTCACAATTTGCAAGGTACACACCAAGAGGGAGAATTCCGGCAACTGGAAATCTAGACCTGGAAAAGCCACATCAGGCTACCTATTCTACATAACTCCAAACAAGCTGAAACTGCACGAGGATTTTTTATGGGAATATAAGAATTATTGGAGCCAATAAGTACCAGAGGGGGCCCACCAGGTGGGCACAACCCACCTGGGTGCGCCAGGGAACCCAGGCGCGCCATGGTGGGTTGTGCTCCCCTCGGCCCACCTCCGGTGCCCATCTTTTGGTATATAAGTCATTTTGACCTAGGAAAAATAAGAGGAGTACTTTCGGGATGAAGCGCCGCCACCTCGAGGCAGAACTTGGGCAGGAGCACTTTTGCCCTCCGGCGGAGCGATTCCGTTGGGGGAACTTCCCTCCCAGAGGGGGAAATCATCGTCATCATCACCAACAACTCTCCCATCTTGGGGAGGGCAATCTCCATCAACATCTTCAACAACACCATCTCCTCTCAAACCCTAGTTCATCTCTTGTGTTTAATCTTGTTAGCGGAACTATAGATTGGTACTTGTGGGTGACTAGTAGTGTTGATTACATATTGTAGTTGATTACTATATGGTTTATTTGGTTGAATATTATATGTTCAGGTCCAATATTCTATTAAATACTCCTTTTATCATGAGCATTTTTATCATTTGCGATTAGTTACCTTTGTTCTTGAGATCACGGGAGAAATCATGTTGCAAGTAATTATGTGAATTTGATATGTGTTCAATATTTTGATAGTATGTATGTTGTGATTCCCTTAGTGTTGTCATGTGAACGTTGACTACATGACACTTCACCATATTTGTGCCTAAGGGAATGCATTGTGGAGTAGCAATTAGATGATGGGTTGCGAGAGTGACAAAAACTTAAACCCTAATTTATGCGCTATTCCGTAAAGGACCGATTGGATCCAAAAGTTCAATGCTATGGTAAGAATTTATTCTTAATACTTCTCTCGTAGTTGCGGATGCTTGCGGGAGGGTTAATCATAAGTAGGAGGTTTGTTCAAGTAAGAACAGCACCTAAGCACCGGTCCACCCACCTATCAACTTATCAAAGTACCGAACATGAATTAAACCAACATGATGAAAGTGACTACATGAAATTCCCGTGTGCCCACAAGAACACTTTGCTTATAATAAGAGACCGTTTTGGCCTGTCCTTTGACTCAAAAGGATTGGGCTACCTTGCTGCACTTTTGTTACTAATATCGTTACTTGCTCGTTACAAATTATCTTGCTATCAAACTATTCTACTACTTACAATTTCAGCACTTGCACACATTACCTTACTGAAAACCACTTGTCGTTTCCTTCTGCTCCTCGTTGGGTTCGACACTCTTACTTATCTAAAAGAGCTGCATTTGATCCCCTATACTTGTGGGTCATCAGAGGCCGGCCTAGGGCGCGCCAAGTGGGGGTAAACCCACTTGGACTCCTAGTCCTATTCCCCCCCCCCTCCTTCTATTGGAGGGGGAAAGGGAGAAGGAAAGGGGGGACGTGCCACCTCCCCTTTTCCAATTCGGACTCCCCATGGGGGCACGCCACCCCCGTGTGGGCTGCCTTGCCTCTCCCCTATGGCCCATGTGGCCCATTACTTCCCCCGGGGGGTCCGGTAACCTCCCAGTACTCCGATAAATACCCGAAACACTCTGGAACCATTCCGGTGTCTGAATACTATCGTCCAATATATCAATCTTTACCTATCGACCATTTCGAGACTCCTCGTCATGTCCGTGATCTCCTCCAGGACTCTGAACAATCTTCGGTCACCAAAACACATAACTCATAATACAAATCGTCATCGAATGTTAAGCGTGCGGACCCTACGGGTTCGAGAACTATGTAGACATGAGCGAGACACATCTCTGATCAATAACCAACAACGGAACCTGGATTCTCATATTGGTTCCTACATATTCTACGAGAACTTTATCGATCAAACCGCAATGACAACATACGTTATTCCCTTTGTCATCGGTATGTTACTTGCCCGAGATTCGATCGTTGATATCTTTATACCTAGTTCAATCTCGTTACTCGCAAGTCTCTTTACTCGTTCCGTAATGCATCATCCCGTAACTAACTCATTAGTCACATTGCTTGCAAGGCTTATCATGATGTGCATTACCGAGAGGGCCCAAAGATACCTCTCTGATACTCGGAGTGACAAATCCTAATCTCGATCTATGCCAACCCAACAAACACCTTCGAAGATACCTATAGAGCATCTTTCTGATCATCTAGTTACGTTGTGACATTTGATAGCACACAAGGCATTCCTCCAGTATTCGGGAGTTGCATAATCTCATAGTCAAAGGAATATGTATAAGTCATGAAGAAAGCAATAGCAATAAAACTTAACGATCATTATGCTAAGCTAACGGATGGGTATTGTCCATCACGTCATTCTCCTAATGATGTGATGTCGTTCATCAAATGAAAACACATGTCTATGGTCAGGAAACTTAACCATCTTTGATTAACGAACTAGTCAAGTAGAGGCATACTAAGGACACTTTGTTTTGCCTATGTATTCGCACATGTATCAAGTTTCTGGTTAATATAATTCTAGCATGAATAATAAACATTTATCATGATATAAGGAAATATAAATATCAACTTTATTATTGCCTCTAGGGCATATTTCCTTCAGTCTCCGACTTGCATTAGAGTTAATAATCTAGATTACATTGTAATCATTCTAACACCCATGGAGTCTTGGTGCTGATCATGTTTTTCTCATGGAAGAGGCTTAGTTGACGGGTCTGCAACATTCAAATCTGTATGTATTTTGCAAATCTCTATGTCTCCCTCCTTGACTTGATCACGGATGGAATTGAAGCGTCTCTTGATGCGTTTGGTTCTCTTGTGAAATCTAGATTCCTTCGCTAGGGCAATTGCTTCAGTATAGTCACAAAAAAATTCATTGGACCCAATGCACTAGGTATTACACCTAGATCGGATATGAACTCCTTCATCTAGACTCCTTCATTTTCTTCTTTTGAAGCAGCTATGCACTCCGCTTCACACGTAGATCCCGCCACGATGCTTTGCTTGGAACTGCACCAACTGACAGCTCCACCATTCAATATAAATATGTATCCGGTTTTCGACTTAGAGTCATCCGGATCAGTGTCAAAGCTAGCATCAACATAACCATTTACGACAAGCTCTTTGTCACCTCCATAAATGAGAAACATATCCTTAGTCCTTTCAGGTATTTCAGGATGTTCTTGACCGCTGTCCAGTGATCCACTCCTGGATTTCTTTGGTACCTCCCTGCTAAAGTTATAGCAAGGCACACATCAGGTTTGGTACACAACATTGCATACATGATAGAACCTATGGCTGAGGCATAGGGAATGACTTTCATTTTCTCTCTATCTTCTGCAGTGGTCGGGCATTGAGTCTGACTCAACTTCACACCTTGTAACACAGGCAAGAACCCTTTCTTTGATTGATCAATTTTTAACTTCTTCAAAACTTTATCAAGGTATGTGCTTTGTGAAAGTCCAATTAAGCGTCTTGATCTATCTCTATAGATCTTGATGCCCAATATATAAGCAGCTTCACCGAGGTCTTTCATTGAAAAATTCTTATTCAAGTATCCTTTTATGTTATCCAGAAATTCTATATAATTTCCAATCAACAATATGTCATCCACATATAATATTGGAAATGCTAAGAGCTCCCACTCACTTTCTTGTAAATACAGGCTTCACCGAAAGTCTGTATAAAACCATATGCTTTGATCACACTGTCAAAGCGTATATTCCAACTCCGAGAAGCTTGCACCAGTCCTTAAATGGATCGTTGGAGCTTACATACTTTGGTAGCACCTTTAGGATCGACAAAACCTTCTAGTTGCATCATATACAACTCTTCTTTAAGAAATCCATTAAGGAATGCAGTTTTGACGTCCATTTGCCAGATTTCATAATCATAAAATGCGGCAATTGCTAACATGATTTGGACAGGCATAAGCATCGCTACGGGTGAGAAGGTCTCATCATAGTCAACTCCTTGAACTTGTCGAAAACCTTCCGCAATAAGTCGAGCTTTCTAGATAGTAACATTACCATCAGCGTCAGTGTTCTTCTTGAAGATCCATTTATTCTCTATGGCTTGCCGATCATCGGGCAAGTCAACCAAAGTCCACACTTTGTTCTCATACATGGATCACATCACAGATTTCATGGCCTCAAGCCATTTCGCGGAATCTGGGCTCATCATCGCTTCCTCATAGTTTGTAGGTTCGTCATGGTCTAGTAACATGACTTCTAGAACAGGATTACCGTACCACTCAGGTGCGGAACGTACTTTGGTTGACCTACGAGGTTCGGTAGTAACTTTATCTGAAGTTTCATGATCATCATCATTTTCTTCCTCACTAATTGGTGTAGGACATCACAGGAACAGTTTTCTGTGATGAACTACTTTCCAATTCAAGAGAAGGTACAATTACCTCATAAAGTTATACTTTCCTCCCACTCACTTCTTTCGAGAGAAACTCCTTCTCTAGAAAGGATCCATTCTTAGCAATAAATATCTTGCCTTCGGATCTATGATAGAAGGTTTACCCAATAGTTTCTTTTGGGTATCCTATGAAGACGCACTTCGCCGATTTGGGTTCGAGCTTATCAGGCTGAAGCTTTTTCACATAAGCATCGCAAACCCGAACTTTAAGAAACGACAACTTAGGTTTCTTGCCAAACCATAGTTCATATGGTGTTGTCTCAACGTATTTAGATGGTGCCCTATTTAAGATGAATGCAGTTGTCTCTAATGCATAACCCCAAAACGATAGTGGTAAATCGGTAAGAGATATCATAGATCGCACCATATCTAATAAAGTACGGCTACGACATTCAGACACACCATTACGTTGTGGTGTTCCAGGTGGCATGAGTTGCGAAACTATTGCATATTGTTTTAAATGAAGACCAAACTCATAACTCAAATATTAGCCTCCGCGATCTGATCGTAGAAACTTTATTTTCTTGTTACGATGATTTTCTACTTCACCCTGAAATTCTTTGAACTTTTCAAATATTTTAGACTTGTGTTTCATTAAGTAGATATACCCATATCAACTTAAATCGTTTGTGAAGGTCAAAAAATAATGATACTTGCCACAAGCCTCAACCCTCGTTGGACCGCATACATCGGTATTATTATTTCCAATAAGTCAATTGCTCGCTCCATTGTTCCGGGGAATGGAGACTTAGTCATATTGCCCATGAGGCATGGTTCACAAGCATCAAATGATTCATAATCAAGTGATTCCAAAAGTCCATCCGCATGGAGTTTCTTCATGCGCTTTACACCAATATGACCTAAATGGAAGTGCCAATGTTGGACTATCATTATCAACTTTACATCTTTTGGCATCAATATTATGAATATGTGTATCACCACGATCGAGATTCAACAAAAATAGACCACTCATCCAGGGTGAATGACCATAAAAGATATTACTCATATAAATAGAACAACCATTATTCTCTGATTTAAATGAATAACCATCTCGCATCAAACAAGATCTAGATATAATGTTCATGCTCAACACAAAACTAATCCTGAAGGTAGATGTAGAGGTATCGTGCCGACGATGATCACATCGACCTTGCAACCATTTCTGACGCGCATCATCACCTCGTCCTTAGCCAATCTTCATTTAATCCGTAGCCCCTATTTCGAGTTGCAAATATTAGCAAAAGAACCAGTATCAAATACCTAGGTGCTACAACGAGCATTAGTAAGGTACACATCAATAACATGTATATCAAATATACCTTTGTTCACTTTGCCATCCTTCTTATCCACCAAATACTTGGGGCAGTTCCGCTTCCAGTGACCAGTCCCTTTGCAGTAGAAGCACTCAGTTTCAGGCTTAGGTCTAGACTTGGGCTTCTTCCCGGGTGAAGCAACTTCCTTGCCATTCTTCTTGAAGTTCCCCTTCTTTCCTTTGCACTTTTCTTGAAACTAGTGGTCTTGTTAACCATCAACACTTGATGCTCCTTGATTTCTACCTCCGCAGCTTTGAGCATTGCGAAGAGCTCGGGAATAGTCCTTTCCATCCCTTGCATATTATAGTTCATCATGAAGCCTTTGTACCTTGGTGGCAGTGATTGAAGAACTCTGTCAATAACACTATCATCCAGAAGATTAACTCTCAGCTGACACTACAAAAAAAAAGACACATCCGCGACATTTTGGGCCGAACGAAAAAAATTTCTTTCATACATATGACACTTCTATGACGATAATTGTGAGAAAACCCGGTATCGTCATAGATGTGGTGGGCTCCTACTTCTATGACAAAAAATCATGACAGAAAATGGGCTTTTTGTCTTGGGCGGGCCGGAGACGCAGTTGCATGACATTCTTTGGGCTGTCCATAGCGGAAAAAACCGTGGTAGAAGCGAGGGGGAGGAAAATTTCGGGGAGTTCCCGGTTATGGTGGGAGGTCGGGGGCCGAGCGATGCGCGTTTCTCTCGTACCCGTACGCGTGTGTGTGCGAGGCGTTGGCTCTAACTGAACCCGAGCGAGGCGTTGGGCTCTAACTGAACCCGAGCGATTGCATTGCAGGCTACACGTTACTGAACCCGAGCGATCGATCGATGGCTGTTAACTGAACCCGATCGAGCGATTCCTTTGCTACTGCTGCTAACTGAAGCCGATCGATGCTGCCTTTGGGATGAACAGTGAGTGTTGCGGGGGGGTTTGGATGAACAATGAGTGGTGGCGTTGCCTCTGGATGAACAGGACCCCATGGTGTGGTGGAGGGCTGGATGAACAGTAGACGGTAGAGGGGTGCCCGTGGAGGGTGGTTGAACAGGACCCCGTGGTGTGGAGGGCTGGATGAACAGTAGATGGTGGAGGGGTGGTTGAACAGTAGCCGGTGGAGTAGCACGTGGTGGAGGCTGGATGAACAGGAGCCCGTGGAGGCTGGAGGAGGTCGACGGTAGCCCGTGGAGCCTGGAGGAGGTCGACGGTGGAGATGAATAGTATCTCGTGGAGTCCCGTTTTGCGGTACGCCACACCCCTCCCGATGAACAGGACCCCCGTTTCGACCGTAGCACTCCAACACAAGTCCGTTTCGTCCGCTTTGCGGTCAGCCACACCCCTCTCGATCAACAGGACCCCTGTTTCGACCATAGGAGGTCCGTTTCCTCCGTTTTGCGGTACGCCAGACCCCTCCCGATCAACAGGACCCCGTTCCGAATGTATGAGGTCAGTTTCCTCCATTGTGCGGTATGCCAGGCCTCGTTTCCATCGCCTGTTCCGTCCAAGCCCTCCTGATGAACACGACCACGCATTCCGTTCCGACCCAGCCGGTTGGCTCCCACGCGTTCCGTTGCCTCCCGATGAACACGACGCATTCTGTTGCCTCCCCATGAACATGACGCATTCCGTTGCCTCCCCATGAACACAACGACGAAGCTGTTTATCCGTTTCGACCCAGCCATGTACACGAGCCCTGGCCATACGTATGTGCGAGTAGGCGTTCGAGACCCCGCATGTATGTACACATATGTGGCCGTATTTTCTCTCTTGCACGCTGGCTGCTGTACGTACGTGTACATGCTATGTGTGCGCCTCTACTACGACACATACGCACCTCCACTACGACACGTGCGCGCCTCTACATCCACCAGTATATATGTACGTACACGTTCGTGACCAGAATGACAACGCTACGTACACTTCGACCAGGTGGGTCCCGACTGTCAGGCACTTCCTTGCCTGCGAAGATGTAGCTGGTGGGTCCCAGTAGTCAGGGGGGCGAATCGTTTTTTTTTTGCCCGGACGCACTTCCTTGCGTGCGAAGATGTAGCTGGTGGGTCCCAGCTGTCAGGGGGAAACGTTTTTTTCACGAAATACAGTGGCACGTCCGGTGGGTCCCAGCTGTCAGGTGGAGGAATCATTATTTTCCATGTAATAAGGAGGCACTTCCTTGCTGTGGCCGTGGACCCAGCTGTCAGCCTCTCCACGTACAGTCCATGTCTGATGGAAGTCGTTCCTTGACCACGTTGACCATGCCGCACCGAGAGCACCATGGCGGTGGACGACGGTGAGGCCTAGGAAGGGGATGACGGGGAGCCGGGGAAGACGCGGCAGTGGAAGCCCGCACGGAGAGGAGTACGAGGGTTCACTGGTTCGGCTGTGGTGTGAGGCTGTCGTTGCCACAGGGCCTGGCCAGCGGTGGGAATAGTAGGGGGCGGTGAGGCCTCCGCAGCAGCACAGCCGGCCACGGGAGGCAGGAGCATGCGGCACGACCGGCGCTGCTTTGGGCGGCTGGAGCAAGAAGACCAGAGGTTGAAGAAGCACTACGGCCGTTGGATGGACATCCTACGGTCACTGGAGCTAGAATCATTTATATTGACTAAGTTGACAAATCCCTCCGTCCCCGTCAACTTAGTAGGCCCACAAGTCAGCCTCCCACCAAGTTGGGTCCCAGGTAGCAGGGGGTATTCATTTTTTGTGCGTAATAAGGAGGCACTTCTGGTGGGTCCGAGCTGACAGCAGGGGGAACGTTTTTTTCGTGAAATACAGTGGCCCTCAAGTGGGTCCCAGCAGTCAGGGGCAAATGTTTTTTTCACGAAATACTGGTGGGCGTCCGGTGGGTCCCTGCTGTCAGGTGGAGGAATAATTATTTTTCGCGTAATAAGGAGGCACTTCCTTGCGGCTGCCATGGACCCAGCTATCGGCCTCTCCACATACAGTATTCTTCTGATGGAATTCGGTCGTTGACCACATTGACCACACCGCGCCAAGAGCACCACGGCGGTGGACGACGGCGAGGCCTAGGAAGGGACGGCGCGGAGCCGGGGAAGACGCGGCAGTGGATGCCCACGCGGAGAGGAGTACGAGGGTTCACTGGTTCGGCTGCGCTGCCGTCGCCGCAGAATAACAGGGGGTGTGGGTGAGTGGAGTGGAGGGATGGCCTGGCCAGCGGCGGGAGTAGTATGGCGGCGGTGAGGCCTCCACGGCAGCACAGCCGGCCACGAGAGGCAGGAGCAGGCGGCATGACCGGCGCTGCTTTGGGCGGCTGGAGCAAGAAGACCAGAGGTTGAAGAAGCACTACGGCCGTTGGATGGACATCGTATAGTCAGTCGAGCTAGACTCGTGCATATTGACTAAGTTGACAAAGCCCTTCGTCCCTGTCAACTTAGTAGGCCCACTATACTGGGTCCTAGCTAGCAGGGGGGGTATTCATTTTTTTGTGCGTAATAAGGAGGCACTTCCTTGCGTGCGAAGATATAGCTGGTGGGTCCAAGCTGTCAGCGGCGGTAATTTTTTTTTCGTGAAATATAGAGGCCCTTTTGGTGGGTCCCAGATGTCAGGTGGAGGAATCATTATTTTGCACGTAATAAGGAGGCATTTCCTTGCGTGTGGCTGTGGACCCAGCTGTCAGCCTCTCCACGTACAGTCCACTTCAGATGCATGTCGGTCGTTAACCATGTTGACCATGCCACGCCGAGAGCACTAGGGCGGTGGACGATGGCGAGGCCTAGGAAGGGAACGACACGGAGGCAGGGAAGACTCAGCAGTTGTTTTTGTTACCCACGCGGAGGGGAGTACGACTGTACGAGGGTTTACTGGTTCGTCTGTCGTCGCCGGAGAATAACAGCAGGTGTGGGTGAGTAAAGGGATGGCTAGGCCAGTGATAGGAGTACGGTGGGGTGGTGAGGCATGCACGGCAGCACAGCCGGCCGTGGGGAGGAGGGAGCAGGCAGTCCCGTTGGCGCTTGTTTGAGCGGCTGGAGCAGGAAGAGCAGAGATTGAAGAAGCACGACGGACGTTGGATGGACATCCAACAGTATACAGGCCATCTATGGAAAGCCTCAAATCTGTGGAAAACAGCATACAGCCCATCTGCCATTATTTCAAATAATTTACAGCCCATTTGCTAATTCTTACGGGTTTTTTTGGAGCTCATATTCTTTTTATTAGCATTACAGCCCATATTGTGGCCACGGTTAAAAAGTTATACGAAATTTTCCATATGTCGGTGCGGTCTGAACTGTTTTTAATCCCAAAATTTCGAGTCACATTCAGACTAATTTTAAAAATAAATGTATATCAATATAAAATCCAATAAATTGTCCACGCATAAAAATCAATGTAATTTAAAATCTCGAAATGAAAAAAACATATTTGAAACTAATTGCCGGTTTGATGTGTTTTGAAATGTACATCCCATTTCTCATTACTGGTAGGCCATTTTCTCGGCCAGCCGAATGAAGCTCTCCTCGTCTTGAAAGATTTCAGCCCAAGAGGCCAGATAAAGCGACTTACTTGACAAATAACAAAAAAACTGGGCTAGCCATTTTCAGAAGGAAAAAAACTACTGGGCTGGTCTGTGGTAAACATAAAAGAAAAAGCTGTCTAGACAGGCCAGAGTGTCCCGCACAGCCTAGTTGACACCCTGCTTCCGTCTCAAAAAAATTAGATAAATGCCATTCCAATTATGGTGATTCATAGAAATGCCACTGCAATTTCCAAACTTTGAAAGATGCCACTGCAATTTTTGCCAACTTTGAAAAACGCCACTGCAGTTTGCAAACTTTGAAAAACGCCACTCCAGATTTCGAAAAATGCCACTAGAAATGGCATGAAATGGCATTTTTCAAAGTTTGGAAATTGCAGTGGCATTTCTCAGATACACCAGATTTGGAGTGGCATTTATCAAATTAACCCAAAACAAAAATAATTGGGCAAGCTGCTGGGTCCCTGGTGTCAGCCGCTCGTTGTGCAATTCTCTCGTTTATTGACTACGTTGACAATGGCATGGGACCCAGATGTCAGAAATCCACTAGGAGGAGCCATTTTTTTATTGGCTTGAAATAAGGAGGCACTTGCTTGCGTACTGCCATGACCTTGGCGGGTCCCTGCTGTCATCCTCTCCATGTACAATCATCTCCTTATTGTGTACGTGTCAACTTGCTAGGCCCACAAGTCAGCCTCTAAACCCGTGGAGGACAAATACAACCCATTTAAAAAATAACAGCCCATTCCATATGTTCAAACGGAAAGTTCAACATTCAGAGCAAAGTAACGGGTCTGATCCACATATAGAGTACTGAACTTCCATGTTGGCAACCATCATAGCCAAGTTAACTATCTACTCCCACTAATACTCTAGTAGCGTACAAGTACTAACTTACTCTTAGCTAACTAGATGATGTCGTCCGCCATCTGTGGTACACGCTAAACGCCGGCACCGGTGTCATGCGCCTCGCCTCGGACTTGCAAGAGGTGCGATAGGGCGCGTTGCTCGCGTGCTTGGCCCTATCCATGCCGGTGTGGTCCACCGAAGCTTCGGCTTCCAAGCAGGAAACCCACTTGACGAGCTGGTAGTAAAAATCAGCGTCACGAACGTGTGCGTGCCCGACAGCCTCCAGGGCTATTTGCCGGGCACCGGCCTCCACGTAGTCGGCCCAGTTGCGGGCGCTCTGCTCGCAACTCAGAGCGTCGGTGCACTGCTGCTCCATGTCCCGCTGGCGGCGCAAATCGGCGATACGCTGCTCCTCCGACAGGGGGTCGCGCTCCAAAAACACCTGCTCCTCTGCCATGCAGTCGCGCTCCAACAACTCCTCAATCTCCGCATTGCCATCTAAAGACAGATAGAATGCCTCCTCCCTCCGTCTGCCTTCCGGTGAAAACCCGAACACTAGTTCCGGCGGTGACCGCCTCCGACGTCGCCTACCGCGGACGGGCGGGGGCATGGTGGACGTGGCGAGCGACGTCGGGCCGGTGGGGGCTTATGAGGATATGGCGAGTTGGGTCACGGTGGCACCGGAGAAGGCCGGGAAGTAGTACTTATAGGCGGAAGGTAGCGCGACGGTCATCAGAATTCAATGCATAATGGCTTAGCGCGCCAGCTTGCCGTGGAAAACTAGAGAAACTGAAATTATGACTGTGCCGTCCCGTCCTGTCTGGGTCGCACGCCGGCATGGCGGTCAAATGAGTGCACTCGAATCACCTCCCTCCTTGTCAATAATGATTCCACAGATTTAAAAAGCCTGCAACAATTAAAGCGTATCTTTTTTTGCATCAGTTAGCTGCCTTAATTACGGCCGGCTGCATGCAGGCGGTACGCGAAGCAGCATGCAACGAGTCGCAGCCGAGGGCACGCATGCAGCCACTTAAATCGCTGGAATTAATTAGGCTTAAACTTCTGCATGCCATTAATTTTTGCCATGCCTTGGTCTTGCTGCTTTGCTCACGGAATTAATTAGGCCTAAACTTCTTCAGAGGTAGGCATTTTTATCCATGTAGGATCGATAGTGGAGCTTGTCAGTTTCTTCAGAGGTAGGCATTTTTATTCAAAAAACTGCCACTTCGCATCTTGCGTCGCAAATAAAACTGCCAGGAGCGCATTTGTAGGCTAGCTAGTGATCGATCAGTAACTTGTAAACACTGAGCGAACAGAAATAAGTAACTGTTAATGCATCTCAATGATTCATAGATCATATACAAATATGTAGCTCCAAAAGTAAAGATCGGCCACTTCGGATCTTGCATCGCAACTAAAACTAACTAGTACGATTCCCATACATAAGATCAACATGTTAATGCATCTCAATGATTCACAGATCATATACAAATAGGTAGCTCCAAAAGCAGAGATCTAGAAAAAACATTTGTTCTTCCTACTAACATGGATGCTTCTCTTGGCCAACATTCAGTACAGACTGAAAGACAAATTTGTTTGTGAAGTCTACAATTCCTCTTGCAAACGTAAGTGGTTTCACCAACAGCTGGAACCATGAGAATGAACCACACATGATGGAGGAACATCCACTGCAATATGATTTGGTCTTCTCTCGATCACACCGCGAGACTATTTTCGGAATACAAACTTTAACTTAGGCAAAATGATGCCCATTGTATAATCAGACCAAAGCAATGAAGCACCTAGTGTTGGCCAATAAATAGTACAGTACTACTTTTCTGCAGTCCATGAAGTGACTATCCAATCTTTCTATGTCTATTTTCAAATGGCACTGCATGCAGTGACTGTACTATTCTCTTATGCAGTTCAACCAAAATTGCGGACACTTTGTTTGTTTGCCAAATAGCAACGGGCAGACATCTCTGTCTGCACAAATATCAAGCGGCTAGTAAACATATACCACACCTTGTATTTTCGGTATAAACATGTCTTTTCCGCTTAGTATCTATCATGTTCTGCACTAGACAATCTGATACAGTTATGTTTTGCCCTGGACAATTTCATACTGAATTGATTTGCTGGTTCAGAGCAGAAATATAGCGCCTATTCTTCATCAGACCAAGGATATCCATGTTCGCAGTGATGGAAGAGATGAAATTGATACAACCGAAATTGAGCATCCAATCATTGAATCATGTCCTGCACCTCCAATGTAGGTCCACCCTGCCAATAAATTCACATGCAAACCACTAGTATTACTATCTAATGACAGTACAAAAAGAGTAGCAAGATAGTAGCAAACCATGTACCTTCGTAATGAACAGCTCATAGTGCCACCAATTGGATATAAAGGTTTGGAAAAAAAACATGCTCCTAATGTTGAACCAGTTGGACTTATTGTGCAGTTCCACTAAAATCGAGCATCCCTGTTTGCATAGATATTGAAAGTGTGATTACCCTAAAAGTGGCACTAGTTGAAGCATGGAATCACAAATATAAGCATTCCAATTTCTTAATGGGAAAAGGTAGCAAGACAGTTTCTAACCACCTGTTTGAAGGAATAAATAAAGCAACAGCGGCTGATGTCAGGAAGGCATACATAGTTTTTTTCTGAAAAACTGAGCCATTCCTGACCTTTCCTCTTCTTTTAAGCAAATTTTGTGCAGTTCTACTAAAATAAAATGCCATCATCGCCTTGACAATTCAGTGACACTTTACAAAAGGAAATGACTTAACATTACATCATGATGTCAGGTATGTAGTCAACATGCATTAGAGACAAACATACAGACCTCCTCCGATAACATAATGAACATTAATTTTAACAAAGGTGTGACTAGCTTTACCGGGATAATTTGAGTGAACTCTACACCCTTTGTTCCTTAATATAAGATGTTTTCGCGGTTCAATTTAAAGTACCCAAATGTCTAGTATTTAGAAAAACAGGTAGTAGTTTTCTTGAGCACATACCTAGGAAAGCTTGCCACACTTTATTTATGTCCATACGCTAATGCAACACCAGTCGAATACTACAAATATACACTAATCCAGTGGCTAGTGCAACAGTAGAGTAGTTAGTTTATTACAGGGTACAGTACAATGGTTTTACTGAACAGATTTCAATAAACTCTAGCGCTAGAAGGTTTCTATAAGAATTAACAATACAAAATGTAAAGGTAACAAGTTTCAGCATTGGTATACTAGCTGTGCATGAGCATTAAACCAAATACAAAAGTCTGAAGGTAACTAGCATTATTAACTAATGACAGTATAAAAAATTGCAAACCATGTACCTCCAAGGTAAATATCATTTCGAACTCGGGGGGACCTTAAAAATTGCTATCCCAATCTTGATAATCGATCAAACATAAAAACTTGATCGAACGAATCAAGAGAACAGCCGGAGGAGGAGGTGCCCACTCTTGACCTTTCCTCTTGTCTTCATAATTGTCTGTGCAGTTTAACCAAAATAAAATGACATCAGCACCTTGGCATTTTGGTGACACTGTACAAAAAAATTAACTTATCTCATGAAAGTGAGGTATGTAATCTATAAGCATTAACAGTGCAAAAATCTGAAGGTAGTAACAAGTTTCATCGTTGGTATACTGGCTGTGTAACAGCATTAGAATGCCTTAGCTGAAAAATCTTTAATACATCCACAATCAACAACTAACCCTGAAATAATCCAGTGACATTAAATGGCATTGCTTAAATTTATCGGTGGCATTAGACTGAGGGCGGCATTAGTTAAATGTGGCATCACTTTAGCAGTAGCATTGCTTGACTTGACTGCTGGCGTTATACTAACAGCAAAAAAGTGGCAATAAGAGCATGGGAGGCCCATTCGGACAGTGGGCGCACCATTACGGTGTACCTCCACGGATGCAGAGTGGTGAGGGAGGTATGGTTGCCCAGAGCAACAAATATCCAGGCAGCATATGTGGATTGCGTCCCATGTTTTCTCTCTTTAGCCACCTTTTTCCTATGCGAGGACAAGAAACTGATCGACCTGGTCATTCTCTATTGCGTTGTCATGCCTTTCTACCCTTATTCAACTAAGAGACACGAGACTCGTTCCTTAGCTACTGATTTTCCCCTTTTCAACCTAGATGTGGGTACGATGCCTACTCTCTTGGACAGTATAGTCTCCCTTCCTTTCCTTATTCAACCCAGACATGGATTAGTCTGCATGAACTAGGGTTTCCTTTAATAGTGCAAATTATGGTATTCGTCTGCGTGGCCAGCAAAGCAGAGGATAGCAAATTGGGAAGATGGTGGAGTGGAAAAAGATCCACATGCAATGACGTGGCAGATGGGGCAATAGAACAAGGTTATGGTTCGAAAAGAGGTAGCATACCTGAGGGTCGGCGGGAAGTGGCTTTGCTCGTGGTCGTCGTCCACCGCACACACTACGGCAGCGAGCTTGGGGACGGAGGCCATCCCGCGCGGGCGCTAGGTCTGAGAGGACGGCCTTGTCGTCAGTGCGTGACCTCGCTCGCTGACGACGAGTGCGTCAACGCTGCACGTCCTTTTCTTCCCCGGCGGATCTGTGACCACCCGTGAGGAGGGAGAGAGGGGCATCTTTTTTAGATCTGGAGAGAGGGTGGTAGTGTGAGATGCAAGTGGGCAGCCCTTAGCAAGAAAGCGCTCAAGCTCCAGCCTATATATCTTTCTTATACTACTAGTACTGGAGGTGGGGTAGTGGTAGAGTAGTTTATATTTTCTCTGCGTACAGTACCAATTAGTCGTGCTTCAAAACTGATCGGCACGCCATTAAAAAAATAAAGGTCGATAACTAATGCGGCACCTCGGGCCAACGCGGCCAGATCGCATTTTGCACGAGAAATTACACACCATGTTTCGTTGACATGTGGTCCCGTTCCAACATATCAGTGAGACGACGGCGAGTAGTAGGAGTATTTCCAAACGGACGTGTAGGTCGGGGCGCCTCTTCGTGAACCATGGCAAACTCGCAACTGTCCACCGACTCTTCGCATTTCCCTCTCGATTTGGAACTGCTGTCGCACGCTCTTCCTCTCCCTCCTCCATTTTCCTTCATCCCTTCACCCTTTCTTCTTCCATTATTTGATCGTCTTCTCCATGGAGGGAACAGGCCGGAAACGACCCCGTTATTCTTGCCCCGATCTGAAAGATGACATGGTGGAGGAACTCATTGATCGGTGCGACGTCATCACCTCGACTAGCATGGCAGGTTCGTTCAAGCCCATTCTCGACTCAACTAATAACATCATTACAAAGAACCCAAGAGTCAAGGTGCGGTTTGATCTCCCCTATCTTCTTTGCCGTGACCCTGATGACTGGCGCCGGCATGACGGAGGCCTCGCCCTGTGCCAGTTGATGCCGCTTGATAATGATACGTATGATGTTAAGATGCCATCGCTTGAGGGCAAGTCTTGGGCGGGCGCAAATGGAGATTGGGTTGTTTACATTGGGTCCAACTATGAGTGGGAACTTGTGAATGTCTACACTCGTGACCGGGTTCCACTTCCAAAAATCTCAACAGACTGCCCAGAGGTTGAGCACACCGGTATTGTACGCACGTTCAAATACAATCATGGTGACTGTCTTCTACGGAAGATAGCAATTTGTCGAGTTCCCAACCGCTCTTGGAATTTCAACAACTATCAAGTTGTTGCTATCTTCGACAAGCTTGTTGCCGTCCTTTGTCGTTCGACTCGATGGACATTGCTCAAAAATCAGTTTTTGTACACGGATGAGTACTGTGATGCAATTCAATACGAGGGCCTTGTGTTTGCTGCCACCACTAGTGGCACTGTTTTTGCATGGGATCCTCATAGTTTCGGTACGTTTGTCTTCCACCGTAATTATAATTGTTTCATCCACATGCATGCGGGTTAGCAAGTTTCCCTTTAGTAATTAACCTTTTTCTTGTGTTTCCAAGGTCCTGTGAACATCCCACCACCTATACTTGGAAATTTTTATAACCAAGGGGGAGATGACGATGGTGATGATCATGAGCATGAGGACGAGCAGCGCCCATGTACTCTGTGGCGCTTGGCAACTAATTCCGATGGATCACCTTTTCTTGTGTGTATACAGCCCACTGATGATGTTACTGCTAAGGAAGCGGGTGTAGTCTCCCATGGTCACACTCTCCGGACCTATTCCAACAGCCGTTGCATGGTATTCGGGATGGATACTAGTGTGCTAGCGCCAACTCCTTCTCCCTGGTACAGAATTGATAGTCTTGGAGAAAACTCGCTCTTCCTTGGACAAAACTATCTGATGATGGTGAAAGGTGATCCAACTGCTGTTGACACAATGTTAACAGTACCATTTATGAGAAGCAACTGTGTCTATACCTCGGAAATTTGTGTGGTTCCCTACCCTGGTACTCATATAGTAGACCGCTTCAGCCTGGATGATCAGTCCTGCGTTGGTTTCCAGATCAACAATCAATGGCCCGTCCCAGAGAATCGCTTGTGGTTCAAAGCAAGCGTTTCCAATGCTGAGGAATGGTTGAGTTGAAGTTCATTTCATTGCTTGTTATTTGTTGTGTGGTGAAAACTTTAGTATTTATAATGTATCCTCGTTGTCGATGTGGGTTGATGACCTGTTGTATGTAATAAAATGATATGCCTGTGATAAACTTACTAAATTTATGAATGGCTTTCGAGTCGCTTCCTTGAGTGAGTGGTGCGACGAGGCAAAAAAATATTTTCCGAATACATAATTGTACGTGCATTGCAACAGGTTATCGGATGAGGCCAATCAACAATAGTAGTACACTATTTGTACTAGCTTCACATGCTTCGCACGTCGGGCGGGTGTTTTTACTGTAGCCATATGTTAATGTGTTCGATGTACATAACCAGCACCTCGAATCCCGATACTAGTACTATATAGTAGGAGTAAGTAGTAGGAGTAGTAGGGTGGCATGGGCCAGAACAAGCATTCACGTCCAGGAGAACGGCACATGCCACCACCACGACATCCATTTGACACCATATTATTTCTTGGAGTCCGTGCTAGAGCAATCTCTTCAACCTCGTCGTTTCTCTAACTTCAGCCAGCGTGCGGCGGGCGAGGTGGGGGTTTGCCGATAGTCGGTTTCTTAACTGTGGTCCCACTTGTAAGGCCAACTCCAACGCACGACCCCAAACAGACCTCTGTTTTGCACGAACTCCAACGATAATTTTGACTAGAAAAGCAAGAACAAAGAAAACAATAACCACAAGAATACATTTTACTACTCCTGTAAGTTGGATTAGTGCCTTCTCGATGCATTCATTATTGATCTGCGGAGGCTCGATCTTGCATGCTTCTTTCTTCTTCGAGTGTAAAGAAGTAGACGTTGCTTCCTCGCATCTAGTCTCGTGTCTAGCCTCTATTCTAGTAGGAGTATCAACAAGGCACTAATCTCATCTCTAGCCTCTGTGCTAGCTAAAAGTGATAGAACATCTACTAAATTGCGCTCTATCAATATATGGATGTACTCTTCTTCCCAATACAAAAACTTGCATCCATTCTACTCCCTCCGTTGCACAATACATGCCTTCTATTTGTCAAAATATATATGTATCTAGACATGTTTTAGTATATAGGTACATCCATGGACAAATGGAAGTCAAGTATTTTGGAATGGAGGGAGTACATAATAAAAAATTTAAGTTAGCACAACTAGTCTAATCCGAGAGCACAACTATCGGTGTCAAAACCGGCGGATCTCGGGTAGGGGGTCCCGAACTATGCGTCTAAGGCGGATGGTAACAGCAGGCAGGGGACATGATGTTTTACCCAGGTTCGGGCCCTCTTGATGGAGGTAAAACCCTACGTCCTGCTTGATTATTCTTGATAATACGAGTAGTACAAGAGTTGATCTACCACGAGATCGGAGAGGCTAAACCCTAGAAGCTAGCCTATGGTATGATTGTATGTTGTCCTACGGACTAAAACCCTCCGGTTTACATAGACACCGGAGGGGGCTAGGGTTACAAAAGGTCGGTTACAAAGGAGGAGATATACATATCCGTATTGCCTAGCTTGCCTTCCATGCCAAGTAGAGTCCCATCCGGACACGGGACGAAGTCTTCAATCTTGCATATTCATACTCCAACAGTCCGGCCAAAGGATATAGTCCGGCTGTCCGGAGACCCCCTAATCCAGGACTCCCTCAGTAGCCCCTGAACCAAGCTTCAATGACGATGAGTCCGGCGCGCAGTGTTGTCTTCGGCATTGCAAGGCGGGTTCCTCTTCCGAATACACCACAGAAGAGTTTGAATACAAGGATAGTGTCCGACCCTGCAAAATAAGTTCCACATACCACCATAGAGAGAATAATATTTCTACAAATCCAATCTGTTGACACGTTTTGGCAACATGACATCATGCCATGGCCCGGTAATTATTCAAACTGGTTTTCCTTAACCAGCCCCGCTCATAACGCGAGGCGGTTTCTTGACACGTCTTGTCAAAGCAGAGACCGTGTTCCCCTTATTACGGGATTCTCATTAATACGGACGTGGGTAACCCAACCGTGCCTAGGACTCCTAGATTTTAGGCAAGTCCCAAACGGCCACGAGGAGGACGCTTGATATTCACCATCTTTATAAAGGGACAGGGCTTTTACTTCTTCCCTCCCGTGCTCAATCGAATCCTTCCCCCGCCTCGAGTTCTAACACCCAAAGCCTAGGTCAGGTGCTTCGGACCTTCAATCATGTCCGGATCCAGCCTTCGAGGCCGGTGGATGCCTTCCTCCATCACGGAGGAGGATATCAAGAAGTTGAGGGAGGCCAGATACCTGACTGCCGAAATTTCGCATAGGCTGCCTACCCGAGGGCAGGTCATCCCTACTCCCGAACCCAACGAGAGTGTTGTGTTCGTCTCCCACTTCCTCCTAGGACTAGGCCTCGCTCTGGATCCTTTTGTTAGGGGTCTTATGTTCTATTACGGGCTGGATTTTCACGACCTAGCCCCAGATTCCCTCCTTCACATCTCGTCATTTATTGTCGTTTGTGAGGCCTTCCTCCGCATTACCCCTCACTTCGGCCTGTTGCTCAAGACCTTTGATGTGAAGCCGAAGATGGTCGAGGGGCAGTACGCAGCGTGCGGAGGTGCTCTAATAAGAAAAATTGCCGGCGCTCCATGGCCGAAGGGTTCCTTTCCAGAGGTGTCCGGACTGTGGCAACGGGAGTGGTTTTACATCACAGCTCCCCGAAGTGCCAAGTGGGTAGCCGCCCCCACCTTCCGCTCGGGCCCTCCACCACAACTGATGTCATGGATCAGTAGGGGGTTGAGCTGGGGCCCAGCCAAGGACGTGCCCATACTGCAGAGCCGCATCCAAGATCTCTTCGAGGGAGATTTCAGTATGGTTATGGTGATGCAAGTCATGCTGGTTCGTCGAGTCCAGCCTTGCAAACGCCGGCCCCTTCGCATGTGGGAATTCAACCCAGAAGGACCGCGCACTATTCAGAATTTCCTCGGCCTGACGCACGAGGAGATGTGCAAATCGTTCTTCGGACCCCAAATAGAGTGTCCGGACACTACCGAGGATGTGGGCCTGAGCAGCAACCGCACCGCGGCCCAAGTAAGTAATCCCATGGCCGAACACACTGTCCTTTTCTTTATCATGACATCATTCTAAAGAATCGCTCTTTGACCAGGAATGGATAACAAAGGCGAAGATGATCCGGTGTTCGGCCCCCTTCCTGAAGGCTTGGACAATCCGGTGCTGGAAAAGATGCTCGAGCCAGCACCTTGCCTGGTGCCCTCAAAGGAAGATGGAGGGGGGAATAAAGAGGGCGAAAGCGGGCCTCCACCACTACCTATTCCAACCGAGGGAATAAGCGCCTCCGTGAGGGAGGACAACCCAGGGGAAGAATCTGACATTCTCTCACCCCGGGGAAGGAAGAGGACTACCTCTAAAGATCCGAAAACCAAGGTTTCCAAACGGGAGAAGAAATCTCCACCAGAGGGTCCTGCCTCGGAGGGTGCTCTTGCCGCACAATGTCCGTGCGGGGATCAGCCCTCTAACGAGCTGTAAGTAATCAAAAAGTACTTAATAGTGAAGATATCCTACCTTACTTCTGAGGAAAATAACCGAAGCATTTATCTTGCAGTTCGGATCTTAGCCCTTCTCAGCAGAGCTCGTCTTCGGGGGATCTTCTTCCGGAGATGATGGAGAGCGAAACACCTCCCCCGGACTCCCCAGCTCAAGAAGCGGGCGACCTTGAAGTGTTGTCGCGGAGGGTCTCTCCGGATCCGGCGAGGCCAGAAGACAATCCTATGGCCACCTGAAGTCCCTAGTATCCGGCTCTTGAAGAGAGCAACCAAAAGAGTCCGGCACCGTCTGGTATGCAGTCGGACATACTGAGGGATCTGCTAGAGCGAGCGACTATCTCAGAAGAGCACCGTACGTTGATGGGTACGGTGGTTGAAAGGATTTCGTCCGCCGAAAGCGGGTTGCATGAAGCCTTTATGAGTCTACTGATGGGTTTTGAGGTACGTGAAATGATGTACATTTTTGATAGTACCGCACATTTTAAGGTGTGCCCTGTGTAGATAGTGGCCCCTAAGACTCTGGTTGTCATCGAGAACGGCGGCAAACAGAGGATCGTAGTCCCAGGTAATAACCAGACCGCCTTTATGTGCAGGTGGTTGAAGCTCCGGTGGCTAGCCGGACTGATGGGTTTGCCGGACTAAAGCGGCAACTGGATGCGGCAGATGCCGACATTGTGCTTGTCAACAAGCGGCTTGACGAGGCACAAGGTGAGTGATTTTTCTGGTGATCGTCACATAATAAGAGCAGCATGGTGCCAGTATCTTTAATATGTTGTGACTGCAGATGGAGCTGCCACCGTGGAGGCCCTTCGGGCGGAGCTTGCCCAAGCCAAGGAGCAAGTAAGGAGTAGTAATGTGGCCGCTTTAAAGGAGGCCGGAGAGTTAAGAGCCGAAAAGGTCGCACATTGCGAGAGCAAAGAGAAAATGGCCAAGATGGCTGTAAAGTTAAAAGACACTGCCAACCGTTGTTAGCTTCTTGAAGAAGAAAACCGGGCGAAGGCGACGGACCTGGAAAAGGCCACGATGGCGACCAAAGACACCCGCTCTGCGATGAGAGTGAAGAAGGAGGAGCTGCATCAAGCCGCGGATATCGTGGCTGGGAAACCCTTCATGCTGCGGAGGAAGTTTGGAGATCCTCAGTATGCCCCTCTGGACCGGCTGTGGATTTTGGCGGACACATATCTGGACTTGGCGGCGAGTGCTGTCGATGCGGCTGAATACTTCCGAGATCAATCAGATCGTGAAGTGGACAAGCTATTCTGGTCACAATTTAATGTTCCAGAGCGTCCATTTCCATTGACTGATCGGCTTGCCGAATGGGCCAAGCTGAATAGATTGTCCGGACTCGCCATGAGGTCTGTTGTGGATCATCTGTGGCCGGAAAGGCCAAAGCCGAAGAGCTATTTTAGTTTACTGTAGTAGTTCCTTGGTGCGGTGCCGCGCATTAATGCGATGAAGAGGTCGGCATGCATAGAAGGCTCGCGGGTGGCCCTTGCCTGTGTCAAAACATACTGGGTGGAGATGGATGCCACTACTGTCGTGGCGCAGGGTTCGGCCATAGGCTGAGTGGCTGCCGAGCACTATTTTGAAGAAGTTCTTGAAGGTGCTCGTTCGATAGAGGCCCAGTGCTCGAAGAATATTATGTTTGAATGACATGTATTCCCATTGTAAAAATAATGTTTTATTAAGTTTATCAAGGCTCTATTTATACTTTTGCCCGAAAGTATTATGATGCCTCTTATGCGGCCGTTTATGTATATATGTATATAACCTGAAAGATTGCAGTCGTCGGCTTCAGCCCCCACGCATATAATGCAGGGGTGTTCGCAAAAGACTCATGTTCACACTTGATCCAACGTCTTGGTCCATTAAGGAGGTGATAGCACAGCGAACTAGGCAACCGGACTATAATGCTTTAACACTTTCACTTAGCCAGAGGAGTTTGACAGTGGGGCTACTATATAGCCCCTGGTGGCTCCGCACCCATCCGAATTCGGGGTGCGTACATGCCTGGCCGGGAAACGGCCCTTCGTTAAGGCGGAGGAATCCTGAAGATTCTGGTAGGTCATCGAGTGGTTAACCAGTCTCACGCTATATCATGACAGTCAGTTTTCGGCTTTCTCTACTAAGGTGCTCGTCCGGATGAACCAGGGCACAATCGCAGTAGTTCTCCTGGTGCCGCCTTAGCCGATAGAGCGGAACGTAAGGCAGCAAAACACAGGAGCCGGGCAAACCCAACATTTAACCAAAGACATGATTCAGGGCTGATGCATATGAGGCCAAACTCGCGACGTCGAACACTCCCTAAGGTATTCGGTCTTTATGGTGTAAACTAGGCCTAAACAGTGCCCTTTATAATAAGCCCCTGGTGTCCAGGTATGTGCAATATTCTGACGTCGCCACATGCCAATACGTCAGCATCCTTCTCAACTGTACTGAGAATCCGAGGGATGTGTATCAACAAGAGACAGTAAAAAAGGTTTACGCAGGGTCTTAATCTAAAAAGAATCCTTGGAACGGGTCCCTGCTGCACGTCTGCGCATGTGTCTCCGTTGTGCCGTATCCTGGACGGGTGTAGCATGATGGTCATCTGTAAAAGAGAGGAACTTAGTTGAAAAGTTGTCGTGCAAAAAGGTAGGTTGTACTAAAGAAAATATGTACAGTTCAAGATGAGTAAAGTTGAGCCTAATTGCCACTTGTTTACGCGCGTTGAGCCCCTTGTATCGTAATAGGGGTATAGCCATCAAACCTATATCAATTACATATAACTACGCCAGACTCGTCTAACCGCGTCTATGGTCTTAACGACCTGTCAGATGCTTCAGTTGGTGAGGCCATTTAGCGTGCGGTTGCCAAGGCAGCCGCACGGTCTTCCGCGTGCAAGGAGTGCTCAATATTTCCATTTACCGTAATGATGCCGCGTGGACCGGGCATCTTAAGCATAAGAGAAGCGTAATGCGGTATTGCGTTAAAGCGAGCGAAAGCTTCGCGTCCGAGTAGATCTTGATAGCCACTTTGGAACGGAGCGATGTGGAAGGTTAACTTTTCGCTGCGGAAGTTACCGGGAAAGCCGAATATAACCTATAGTAGCAGGGAGCCCGTGCAATGGGCTTCTGGGCCTGGCGTTACTCCTTTAAAGGTAGTATTGCTATGGCTAATTTGTGCTGGGTCTATCCCCATGTTGCGTACTGTGTCCTGATATATCAGGTTTAAACTGTTGCCTCCATCCATCAAAACTCGTGTGAAGTGGTATCCGTCAATTATTGGGTCTAATACCAAGGCAGCCCATCCTGCACGCCGGACACTTGCTGAGTAATCCCGATGGTCAAAAGTGATCGGTTGGGACGACCAGTGGCAGAATTCCGTGGTGGTAGGCCATGGGGCATGTGTCTCTGGGAGTGCCGCTTTGTTTCTTCCCTTTATTACGTGTAACACGTTGACTGTTTTGACTTCTGGTGGGAATTTCTTCTGTTCCCTAGTGCTTTGCTTGCGAGGCTCGTCCTCGTCTTCGCTTGGTGTACCCTGCCCCTTATGTTCGGCGTTGAGCTTGCCGGACTGCTTGAAGACCCAATATTCTCTATGGGTATGATTTGCAGGATTGTCGGGGGTACTATGGATCTGATATATTTAGTCCAGAATCTTGTTTAGGATGGACAGTTCGTCTCTGTTGCCTTTGGAGGGCGGCTTTTGCTGACCTAGCCAAGAGCTTCTGAATCCGGCGTTTACCGCTGTGCTCTTCCGGCTGTCTTCTTTATTCCGGCGCTTGTTTTTGCTGCGTCGTGATTTCCTGTTTCCGTCCCTGACTTCGGATGTACTTGGGTCGCTGGTGCTACATCGGGCTAACCAGCTGTCCTCGCACGCGCAAAAGCGGGTCATGAGGCTTGTTAATGCTGCCATTGTTCTCGACTTTTCTTGGCCGATGTGTCTGGCGAGCCATTCGTCTCGAACGATGTGCTTGAAAGCTGCTAAGGCTTCGGCGTTCGGATAGTCTACTATTTGGTTCTTCTTAGTGAGGAACCTACTCCAAAGCTTTCGGGCTGACTCTCCGGGCTGTTGAGTTATATGACTTAAATCGTCTGCATCCGGTGGTCGGACATAGGTCCCTTGAAAATTTGCTCGAAAGGCGTCTCTGATCTCTTCCCAGCTTCCCATGGAGTTTTCGGGGAGGCTTTTAAGCCAGTGCCGAGCTGGCCCTTTGAGCTTGAGGGGTATGTACTTGATGGCGTGGAGATCGTCTCCTCGAGCTATGTGGATATGGAGGATATAGTCCTCAATCCAGACCCTAGGGTCTATTGTTCCGTCGTACGCCTCTATGTTTACGGGTTTGAATCCCTCTGGAAATTCATGGTCCAGCACCTCATCGGTGAAACATAGGGGGTGTGCGGCACCCCTGTATTTGGGTGTACCGTGGTGTTCATATGTTTGTTGTGTTGTATTGCATACTGGAGCGCGCTTGTGTGGCCCGTATATGGATCTGGTTGCGCCGTCCTTTTGATGTGAGCCCTCGCGTGGATCACGTACTGGCTTATGTGCGGCGTCGTTTGCCGCTTTATATTGGCCATGAGGTCGTCTATCCGACCGGATGGCCGTTTTATTTTCTAATTGTGGGGGATCTAAGGCCTCCTCGTCGAATTCGGGTAGCAACTTTCGCTTTGGGTAGCTCTTGGTGTGGCGATTACCGCCGTACTTCGCTGCAGTGTTGAGTACTTCACTCCATCTGATTCTGAGTGTGTCTTGTGCAGCCCTGAGCCTTTGCTTCTGCTTTTTCAGACTCCTCGCAGTGGCAACAAGCCCTTGATGGGCATTCTGTTGCTCCGGGCGCCTGTCCGGTGTGATGTCGTCCGGACTGTTATCCTCGGCGGAGTCGGGTTGTTCGGTTTGATTCTCCATGTTGCCCTAGTCGGGTGACGGTTCACCCTGCTCTCGCTGGGTCTATATGACTGTTGTTTCTGCCGAGGCGGGGTTTGGAGCGGCGCTTACGCCGCCGCTTTGACTGCTTCTCGAGGGAACAACCCTTCGTTGCGTCCTTTCATTCCTCGTCTTTGTTTTCTTTGGGTGTGTCCACCATGTATACGTCATATGATGAAGTGGGCGTCCAGTGCCCTGTGGGCAGTGGTTCCTGTTCGTCTCATGCATCGTCGTCCATACCGTTGGTGTCTTCGGAGTCGAGGTCGAGCATGTCGGTCAAATCGTCGACAGTGGATACTAAGTGGGTGGTGGGTGGGCGGCAAATTTCTTCGTCATCCGCCCCCCAATCTTGCCAGACATAGTTCGGCCAGGACTCTCCTGACAAGGAGAGAGACCTTAATGAGTTCAGTATGTCGCCGAAGGGCGAGTGCTGAAAGATATCCGCGGAGGTAAACTCCATGATCGGCGCCCAGTCGGATTCAATAGGCACGGGCGCAGGCAGTTCAGAGTCCGTGGCCGGGGAAGGATCCGGCAGTGTGGCGTCACAGCTCTCGTGAAGGGTAAGGTCGATATTCGGCTCGATTGCCGCTGAGGATGCGGCCTCCATGGCGGGGTCTATCCACCCGTCCATGGATGGCGCAACTGGTTCCGAATTGAGGGTCGGAGCGGTTGCCGACGCGATCTCCTGGACACTGTCTGATGGCAGAGCAAAATCATGCTCATCGTGACCGCGTGGCGCACTAAGCAGGGGCTCGAATCCGTCGAAGATCAAGTCTCCGCGGATATCGGTCGTGTAGTTTAAGCTTCCAAACCTGACCTGATGGCCAGGGGCGTAACTCTCGACCTGCTCTAGATGGCCAAGCCAGTTGGCCCGCAGTGCGAAGCCGCCAAATACAAAGATCTGTCCGGGGAGAAAAGTCTCACCCTGGACTGCATCGCTATCGATGATCGGAGGAGTCATCAAGCCTAATGGCGACGACACAGAGGAACTCTCAATGAAAGCACCAATGTCGGTGTCAAAACCGGCGGATCTCGGGTAGGGGGGGGTCCCGAATTGTGCGTCTAAGGCGGATGGTAACAGGAGACAGGGGACACAATGTTTTGCCCAGGTTCGGGCCCTCTTGATGGAGGTAAAACCCTACGTCCTGCTTGATTATTCTTGATAATACGAGTAGTACAAGAGTTGATCTACCACGAGATCGGAGAGGCTAAACCCTAGAAGCTAGCCTATGGTATGATTGTATGTTGTCCTACGGACTAAAACCCTTCGGTTTATATAGACACTGGAGGGGGCTAGGGTTACACAAGGTCGGTTACAAAGGAGGAGATATACATATCCGTATTGCCTAGCTTGCCTTCCACGCCAAGTAGAGTCCCATCCGGACACGGGACGAAGTCTTCAATCTTGTATCTTCATAGTCCAACAGTCCGGCCAAAGGATATAGTCTGGTTGTCCGGAGACCCCCTAATCCAGGACTCCCTCAACAACCAAAGATTTGGTCGGGTTCTTCCTCCTTTTGCCGACACGTGGGACATTCAGCATCCAGGTCATGTCATGAAAGAAAATAGAGTGGTAGTTGAAGCCACGAGATGTGCATCTTGGGTTAAACTATAAATAGAATCTTACTACTCTTGAGTAACTCCAAAAGCGGCCACTGAAGATCTTTATTGGATTTGTTTTTCATCACCAACACGTCGAGGTGAAAGATGTGCATGTTCAGTGGGTCCTCTTGCGTTTTCACTGACATGTGGGGCCGCATGTGAGCAAACAGACGATGGGCTCCACGCGTCCGCTGGCTGGCTGAGAAGAGACATAGAGGAGGGCTGAGCATGGACTGCAGGATTTTTTTTGAAGGGGCAGGAAATTTGTTCTACGTACCTCGATATAGGCTCGATATAGTAGGGTGGCATGGGCAGCATTCACGTCTAGTAGTACGGCACACGCCACCCACGCGAGTCCCATCCGACACCAATTTTCTTGTTGTCCGTGGTACAGCCATCTCTTCTCCCTCCTGTTTTCTCAGCCATCGCGCGATGGGCGGGGTGGGGGTTTGCTGATAGTCGGTTTGCTCAACTGCGGTCCCACTTGTAAGTGAAAATGCAACACCGCACGCATTCCCGCTTGAGCGGCGTGCCGGACCAACCGTGTGGGGGTGCGACGTGAACACGGCAAGCTTTTCCTTTTGAACTCGTAACTTGTAAAATTTGGTTCTACTCCATGGCGCGATCGATAGATAGAAAATAACGATTTTGCCTAGAGTAATGAGAAGTTTGGTTCTAGCGCCGTTCATGCATGGAGTACGTACGAAAATTATGAAGTTGATGCGAAAGGTAAGATAATTACTATAGTATCATATACTACTACATGGATTTGACGGAAATATAAAAATACATATGGATCCATCAATGACATCCTCATGCCCTAGTGCGCCGGGTCACCAACCGACGTGTGAGGAGCAGCGGCGTTGGCGGTGAGCTCAACGTGCTTCTAAATAGTGTCGTCCAAGGTTGCCCTGCGGTCCAAGAAGGCCAGCGTCCTATCGTCCTCCTCTTGCATGTAGTAGTCCTTGTGGACGATTTGCGCGTAGACGTGGGTGATTATGTCGATGGTGTCTTTCTGCGCCAGGCGCTGCGCGGCGAGCGCGACCTCGAGGTGGACATTCTCCGGCGCGACGGCGGGCAGTCGCAGGGCCACCAGTGCGTCGAAGAGGTTGTCACCATAGTGGCCGTTGACGGTGGCGGGCATCGTAGAGCCTGGGCGCATCGACTGGAGGCTTACGTCAAAGTCGTCCGCAAGCTTCTTGATGACGGTGAACTTGTCGAGGAAACCGACGAGGACCTCGTCGAACAAGGAGACGAGGTTGTCGTTCAAGTGGCCCCTCGCCCTGGCGGCCTCAAGTGATACTACCTGGAGACGTTCCTCGGTGCCGGGCCGCAAGCCGGTGTCGTGGACCATTTGGCACAGCCGGCTGATGCTCGCGCTCATCACCTCCATGGGTCTAGCTTAGCTTCTAGTCAACTGATCTTGTGATTCGAGTGATCACTCTTGCCCTTGGTTAGCGTGCATAGGTGCGTAGGATTTCGTACTACTCCTCGGCCCTCTAGTGCACCTGCCTTTGGCTGTATGATAGGTGGGCCAGCCACCCCCTGGGCCCATGTGTCATTCACCCAAAGGCAGTTGCCGTAAGTCAATGAAGCTGCGTCCCCCTCCGTGCCGGTGCAGTATAGTCATCTCACCGGACCTCTAGTTGGGGCCAAACGAGAGAAGTTTGATGTTTACTGGTTTATTGGTCCCCTTTGCATTTTACGCCAAGTTTTGACCTTTGATTTAACTAATAAAATGTTAATGCATGTAAACAAAAATGTTGTGTAAGTCACCTTACGAAAACCAAATAATCCCAAAATACTTAGGCACGGTGCATTAACTCCCTCCTTTGTTTCTTATTTCGTGACATATCAACCAATGAGAGATGTGGGTTGTGCATGCTTTCAATGACTTGAGACTACCAAACATGACATGCAGTGTTTAGTTCATTGCATGTAATCCTATTAGTACTCTAGTTAGCAAAAAAAATAAGTTCTCTCGCCGATAGGAATAAAACACCATGTATTTATTTACAGAGGGAGTAGTACATTTTTTGTGACATGCATTACTAGATATTCCTAGTCAAATACTAAAATCCAGATGGACGTGGTAGTACTCCTAAATCCAGACGGTGGTGCTACTAGTACTAGTAGTAGTACTACCAATGTAGTAGTAGGAGTACTAGCACTGTACTACCCGTTGGTCAAATTATTACGTGCTGCTCCTCACAGTGAAGTGACAAGACCATGCGCCGGAGATGACACCTGAGTATAGGAGCCATGTTCGGCATACCATAGTCAGCCTCACCGTCTGCAGTCACTATCATCATGGCTGTAGAGCTAGCCTGCTTACAACTAGCCTTGTTCGACATAATTTCCCGTGCGTAGATGCCCGTGCATTGCACGGAACACCAAGATTGGGGGTGGACGGCTCCGGCAGTGGCCATCGCGCCAGATTTTTCCACGGCCTTCTAGATGTGGTGGGGAGGAGATAAGGCTGATTGTAAGAGATAAGGAGTTGTTTGTAAATAGGGAACAAGTGCGGGCATCTTTTTGCAAAAATGTAGAAGCTTGGTTTGTATGCGTCAGATCTAGATCCGGCGGCTATTGGTGAAAGATGGGAGGCACAACATCATCACCAACTCAGGACCTGTTTGATTCGCAGGATTTTGAAAACGCAGGAATAGGACACGGCAATATTACAAGTTTCAAACTGATATTACAAATGTTAGGAGTAATGTTGCACCTACGAAGAGGGAATTACTAGGAAGTTTACGTAAGAACTTTCGTTAATTTAGGTGGATGCAGCATTATCATACAAACTAAAATCCACCGCCCTGACAAGTCACTAATGGGCAAATAAGTTTTCTAGTCTCTGGCCACTTGATGTTTCAAAAACAAATTCAGCTTCTGCGGAGACTTTGTCATTTAGGCTTAGACGCTTGCGGTGATCAGCACGCCATTCATTGTTGCGCCAGAGAACGCCAAACCTCATTACCTTGAGCACACTTGCCTCCAGAACAAAGAACCTGGCCAATTTAATCTCAGATGTGCTGCATCGGTAGTCGATCAAATCAATTTCTGTAAGATGCAGATCAAGGCATTCGATGAGATTGTTATAGTGCAGCACATTTTTCACTTTCGGGTCTTTTTTATCTGCAAAAGAAGAGAACATATTAGAGAAGTTGGCTTCATAAGATTGCCGTGGCATCAAGAGGTACCAATATCATTTGCTCATACGATAGGGTTGGCTGGCTAGTGATATGTTTTCACTACAAAATTGGAAGAGTAAACCAGGACGGAGGTAGTACTTGCTCTTAGGGTAACCATAGAGTTATTGGAGTAGTCTAAGTTACTTTCCACTATGACTAGCCTAGGCTACTATAGTAGTACAGCATAAAAACGATGCAGGTGGTCACGTGAGAAAAAATACTAAAAACATTTCTTTCGGTGCAGTGCGTATATGCAGTTTTGAACACTACACTTGTCATCATAATTTGGGAAAATTACGAAAAAATTGAGCTATGTTGTGATTACCGTTTACTTATAGGAAAGAAGTTTCACCTCGATGAGTAGCTTCTCCATGCACGGAAAGCATGTAAGGAATCCAACAACTTGATCTAGATTGGGGCCGATAGATTTTAGTGCTAAGATCTTCACTGTGCGCATGGACTGGGTCAAGCTTGTGGGAATCATTTTCTGGAAGACGGTCGTAAATACATCAAGAAGAAATTAAAAAATGTGAATTTCAAGAAGACAGAGAAGAAGATGAGTGTTGTACCTGAACGATTATGGATCCAATAAAGAGTTCGGAGAATTTGGCAGACAAGTACACCAATGCTGTCAATTTCGGCGCGTCAATGACCCTAATTTTTGTTGGACCTTCTAGATCCGATACAAGCAATCTCTCAAGGAAAGGTGCATTCTCAATTACCATAACGTGGAACAGCTGGAGTGATCTCTTCCCAATTGATGTCTTGTTGCAGGGCCAACAAGACACATAAATCCATCGGAGATTCGTCGAGGCGATGTGGAGGCTAATGAACCCGTGGATCTGCTCAAGACAAAGGTACTCGAGCGCAGCACAGCTACGGAGCATGTGCTCCATAGACTTCTTCGAGATGACAACGTCGAAGAGGTCGAGCAGTTGAGGGAGAAGAAGGGCGGGCGTGGCATTAATCTGGGGAAGATAGCAGGAGCTGAAGCTGGCGCGGTGCAGCGTTGGCATGAGGCGGAGCGTGGACGGCGGCAGAGAGCGACATCGTCCAGCTTCAAAGCTGAGCTCCTCGAGCTGATCTAGGGAGGGGGATAAGAACCACTCGTCAAACTTGGGTTGGACCTTGCAGTTGGTACTGAACATGCGGATGCCAAGGCGTCTGGCTGGCCCAGGGTGCGATGAAAGGATCTTGGAGACTGTGGTCATGCGTTTGCAATCCCCGTCGCAGAGGCAGCTGTCGACGGTGAGGTTGAGGGGACGCAGCACCAGAGGGGGCGCCACCGCCGGGAGAGCAGGGCGGTCCGCACGACAGATTTTTTGGGGAGGAGGCCAATGATGACGAGCAGCATGTCGTCAGGAAGGCTGCTGATGAAGTTCAGGCTCGCCGGATGCGGTTTTGGCTCGAGCCGCCTCCGCTTGTTGGCTGCCTCACCGTCCATCTCAACCGACGGCGACACCGGTGTACACGTGTGCTGGTGTGTGTTGTGTGCTGGGTGTGCACGAGTGCGTCCTTCTGTGCATGCCGCCAGCAGTGGTGAATTGTGCGCGAGTGCGTCCTTCGCGCGCAAGAAGTTTGTCCTCAATGCACCCTCAATTTACTAGCGTGCGGGGTGCTACCCCGAGTGGTTTCAACTTTGTTTACTTCACCGCGTGGCAGATGGGCCTCTAGTTTACTTATTTTCACCCACTGCCACATGGTCCAGCACACGAAGATACAGAACACGAGCTGACAAGGCAGCATGTGGATTGGTTGACCGGTCAACTAAACAATATACGGAGCTATACGCTGACACAGTGAGCGTATAATCTGTCGGTATAGAGAGTTCGAGTGAGAGGGGAGGCCCGTGAGAGATAGCAGAGAGAGAAAGAGCTACTCCCTACGTTCGATAATGTAGTTCCAACATTTTCTTTTAAGTAAAACTTTTGAAACTTTGACCAAGTTTATAAAGAAATTACTTATATCTACAATACCAAAGATAAATGATAGTATGAAGTAAGTACATGTTGTGATGAATCTAATGATCATTCCAGATGTAAATGTTTTTATCCACATATACCTAGTCAAACTTTTCTGAGGTTTGACTTTTCAAAACATCCATATGCTTATGGACATGACAGAGTCCCTAACTAGAGAGAGAGAGAGAGTGAAAAAAGTGTGCGTGCGTGTGTGAAAGAGATATGGACAACACACGACAAAAGTAGAGAAAAAGCATGTGTGTCTTATGCAAACATATCACACATGCATCTTCGACAACGGAGGCAAGGTGAGGAGATAGTGTGTGGTTGTTTGGAACCGAGAGAGCAAGACCCCTAGCACGTGGCCAAGAGGGGTCTGACAAACAAGGGAGAGAGGTCAAGAGAGACGTACAGAGAAAATGCAGACATGGGGAGGAGAGAGTGTATGTTTGTCATAGAGAGATCCCCTGGAGCTCGTGATGGGACTACATGGGTGGGAGATCGAGTGACAAGGTGTGTGCGCGATAGAAGATGCCCCGAGAGATATCGAAATAGACGTATGGATGGAAGGAGACAATAGTGTGTTCCTGATGGCTAGTAAGAGATAATCATACTTAGGAGGGGGGGTGCTTGCGCCTATGATGGAGTGAGGGATTATGGTACTTAGGGGGGTGCGTGTCACATGGAAAGAGAACAAGGGCGGAGAGTGTTGGATGGGTCTATATATATAGTGAGAGCGAGACATGTGTATGTGTGAACCAGGGAGATATAAGGCCAGTTTGGCTTGCGTCCTGAGCATCTTTTGCCTGGCCTGGGGTTGTGGCTGGATTTCATGCACGCTTGTTTGGTTGCTACCCTGTGAAAAAGAAAGCCCGCCTGGCCTGGGTTCCCTTGCACTTTAATTAGCCTGGATGAACTCCAGACACTGCAAGTAGCCTGGCCCAGGCAACAGATTTCAAACACCTGGCCATTCCTAGTCGTGTGGCCACGAGGCTAACAGCAACGTGGATGGATATTAGCATTAAATAATTGATGCATGGATTGATTGATGGGACATTGATGCTTTGCCTGGCCCAGGCAGAAATATTTTACATCTCATGTCCACACCAAGCAGTGTCGGTCATCAAGGCATGAGGGTCAGGTCACGAACCAAACTGACCAATAAAGTTTGAGAGAGATTGAGGAGCCCCGATAAGGCTGAGTGGTGCGTCAGATAGCTGAGAGGGGGAAAGAGATATTCCATCTGCTCGATAATGCAGTGCATGTAAATTTTTTAGAAGTCAAACTTTGGAAACTTTGATCAGGTTTACGCAAATGTTATTTATATCTACAATACCAAAGATACATCATACAAAACTACATCTCATGGTGAATCTAATGGTATATGTTTGTCGTACTAGATGTAATTCTTTTTCTCCATGTACATGGTCAAACTTTGTGATGTTTGACTTTTCAATAAATCTATATGCTATGGACCGAGGAGAGTGCCTCAGTCGAGACAGATCAAGTGCGTGTGAAGAAGAATGAGTAAGTGTGCAAAAAGAGTATGTGTGTGAAAGAGAAAGTGACAACAAACGATAAATTAGAGAGTGTGTGTGTGTGTGTGTTTTCGTTTCTTATGCGAACATATCACGCATGCATCTCCGAGATGGAAAAGCGAGGCGAGGAGATACATGAAGATAGCTAGTGTGTGATTGTTTGCAACGGAGAGAGACACCCCTGTAGCACATGTCCAATAGAGGTCTGGCCAACACGGAACAAAGGTCGAGAGGGACACATGGATGGCATGGACGCGTGGGGAGGGAGAGAGGGTGTGTTTGTGATAGAGAGATCCCATCAAGATCATGAGGGGACTATATGGGTGGAAGATCGAGGGAGTGCGTGCATGATAGAAAGATGCCCCAAGAGAAATCGAGATAGACCATGCACATGTTTGTGATGGAGACTAAGATTAGCTAGTCATATGCATATAGGGGGGACTACGTGTGCCTACAATTGAGTGAGAGACCATCATACTTGGCTAGATGGGCATGAGATTGTGTGTGCGCGCGTGTGAGATGGAGAGAGAACGAGGGGGAGAGATAGAGTTTTAGATGGGCCTATCGAGTGCGAGTGAGATATGCATGTGTATGTGTGACCCAGGTGGATGGAGAGTTTGAGAGAGGGGGGGAAGAGCTCCGAGACGGCATAGTGCTGCGTGAGAGAGTTACAGGCAAAGAGCCAAGGAATTTGTGTGCGTACGATGAGTGCACCCAAGATATCTAGCTTGGACTAGCTAGAGTATCATACATAGTGTGCGAGAGAGACTTATAGATGGTGTATATATGCATGCGAACTAGAAAGACCCCCCCCCACACACACACACACACAAAGAGAGAGAGATGGAGAGAAAGGGGGAGGGACCAACAAGGTTTTTGTGTCGGATGCGTGCAACAAAATTGAAGATTATCGGCGAGAGAGAGAGACAGAGAACAGGAGTCCGGGAGAGGGGGAGGTCGCGTTTTATGCATCAAAGACTGATATAAACCATGTTTCGATATAAACTTGCATTCAAATATTTAAATTGGAGAACATGTTGTCTGCAATCCACACATGAACGGATATATGCGTATATCAAACAAGTTCATTAATTTGACTTTCAACATGTTCATGGAGTACTATAATACTGTACAACATGCTACTCGATTGAGGTGTTCAATTTTGGATTTAGTTCACTATTTTAACCTACTAAACGAGCTATTTCATTGAATCGAGATATTTCATTTTGGGTTTGCTTCGCGTTTTTGAGTGGGTCAACTATTTGTCATATAGTAAATTGCTAGCAACGAGCATGTAAAAACACATCACTCCCGAGCATCATCTCTCCATCTAAGGGGCTGTTTGGTTCTAGGACTAGCATTGCCATACTTGCCACACATTTTTGCCAAACTTGCCTAAGGTTAGTTCATCAAAATGAGAGCCACAAGTTGGCAAGATTAAGGGAATCTTGCCACACTTTTTGTATGTATGCCATGTGGGGCACAAGTGTGGCTTGCCTAAGGTGTGGCTTGAACCAAACACTCACCTAAGTTGGTCAAACTTGCCTAATCTTAGGTGTGGCAATCTTTGGCAAAGTTAGTCACAAACCAAACAGCCTCTAAAAAAGAAGTGGCAAGCTAATATTTCAAAATTTGATCCGAATCGACTTGGTAAGGTAGACGTGGATGCTTGTTCTCCCAAAATTTGAACGAACCTTTAAACATCCTCTCTGCTCGGTGGAATTCACCCGAGCAAATAAATGGGAGACGTGAAATTACCGTCCTATGTGGGACACGTATCAATTGGCCCGTTGTACATCGAGGGTAGGTTCGTAACTTCATCCAAGCGCGCCTTCTCCTCGGCCGAAATGACATGTGCTGAATAATTCATAAACCATGGTAGGCAAAACACGCTCTCCTCGCCCGAAATCGCTCGCGCCCACTATAGTTCAAAACACGCCCTCCTCGCCCGAAATCGCTCCCGCCTACTATTTGTGGAGAAGCAAAGTTACTCTGCTATCCCCGACCCTCAGTACACAGACCCAAGCCGAGAAGCCTATAGGCAAGGGTAGAACTATAACTCCCCCTCACATTTCAGACAAATGCGTCTGTAAGACATGGTTCCACTCCCCTCCCAATTTCCCCCCCCCCCCCCCCCCCCCCCCCCCCATGGGCGCCAAATCACCTTCTCCCCGGGAAGCTCCCTTCTCCCGAGCCGCGAAACCTCAGCCCCACCTCCATGGCGCCCCCCACCGCACCAATTTCACAGCCACCCTCCTCCCTAATGCCGGAGACGCTGTCCATTTGCCGTCGTGCACTGGGCCGTGTGCCTCTTACTCCGTGCTGCTGGTGCTGCCTCGATGACGACCACATGAACCGTACCGGAGCCGATTCACCCCCGCCATTGTTCACGGCGCCGGAGCGTCTCCAACTTCGGATCCGTCCAGAGTCCTGGCACTACTTCCGTGTAGCCATCGACCGTCGCGACATCGCTCTTTCCCTGCCACCGGTCGCCACCGCAACCGCGCAGGCCTCACCGACTCCGCAGCTGGACCTGCCTACTTCACCATGCCGCCAGATAGGTCGCACCCTCATCTCAAATCACTTTATTTAGGCGTTAGTTGTCTGAATTTTTATTCTAGGCCAATCGATTCCCAATGGGAAGCAGCACCCCTCGAGGCGGCGAAGCTCCTAGGCTGTCGGTTGGCTGGTGTCTAACGTAAGGGTGCGGGGCCGCAAGTTTGCCGTAGAAGCAGCGCTTAGATGGCTATCTTTTAGAGTTTCGTGGGTTGAAGGTACTGCCGCCGCCGGATCTGGATGACAGGGAGTCTTTGTGGATTGGCCCAGGGGCGGCGCAACCACGGCAGTGCGGTGGGGCGGGGAGCGGGGTTTTGGCCGAGGCCACGGACGGCGGAGGCAGGCTGCTCTGCCGTTGGTCGCTGGCTCTTCGGGGAAGATTCCGAACAGTGTCAGCCGGGAGGCACAAGACGGCCAGCCATCCGGCATAGATCGGACAGTACCAAAATAAAATAAAATCGTGTGACCCCAATTTAGTCTTCAGTCAACAGACGTGTGACCACTCTCGTACCTTGTTGTTGATCTCTTAGTGTATTTCTTCAGATCAAAGAGATATGTCGTTCTTAACATTATGCGTTATCTGCATCTTCAGACACGCCATCTTTCGACTCACTGCAGCTACTCCAACAAGAGAAGCATACACTAGAAGGGAGCTATAGTCCCCACTCAACAGTTCCCTGCATCGAATGCGCGTGCCCGACATGGACAGCCACAACAACTGCAGGGCCATCGACAAGTTAGCACATGATGCTCACTCCTATGGATGGCATCCAAGGTTGTACCCTCATCTTACTTGTGTGCAACATGTATGGCTTTGTTATTCATCTAAGCATGGAAAATAGATCACCACATTTCACTGTATATTCATGATGATCTCTTACGGGTCTTGTTCAGGAGTTAATGGTGTTCCATAGTTCAGCTAAGATACTTGTTCTTCAGGTAACGCTGCTCCATAGTTATCATCCATCAGCTAATGCTATCCACATGTTGGTGATTATAGTATTATACCACTTCTAGTATTACCTATGTTGTTCTTTAATACTTTTATGTGCCATCTAGTTAATCTTGAGTACAAACGATACATATTCTGTAGCTTTCATCTGTGGTCTCCCTTTAGTTTATGAGACCTGTTGCTGCTAGTTAACCCCAGTCCTACTATTTATGTCATCTCCTACAGGCACTCATTACACAAATCTAACTACTAGTTGTCTTCCATGCATGTCAGATATAATTGCACACACTGATATATCCACAAGAACCTCACGGAGCAATGTAAAGGCCAATAAACTTGATGTCAATGATACCCAATATGATGGAACATGTAAAGGCAGTTCTTCAAAAGACTTCCAGAAAGATGATGAATCCTCTTCACCCCACAAGGTCCTTGCTCTAACTTGGCCTGTGATATGGGTACAACATGCATATAATGTCCTGGAGTGTATCTACTCTGTTGCAATGCCATGTGCTTAGTGATACGTCCATTTTGCATCATGCTTTTATATCGATATTTATCGCATTATGGACTGTTATTTCACTCTATGTCACAATACTTATGGCTATTCTCTCTTATTTTACAAGGTTTACAGAAGGAGGGAGAATGCCGGCAGCTGGAATTCTGGTCTGGAAAAGGAGCGAATATTAGAGACCTATTCTGCGCAACTCCAAAAGTCCTGAAACTCCACGGAACGTCTTAAAAGAAATAGAGAAAAATCCACGCCAGAGATGAAGGCCAGGGGGCCCACACCCTGCTCACGAGGGTGGGGGGTGCCCCCCCTAGGGCGCCCCCCTACCTCATGGGCCCCCTGGTGGCTCTCCGATGCCCATCTTCTCCTATATGAGGTCTTTCGATGAGAAAAAAATAAGGAGGAACTTTTTGGGACGAGACTCCGCCGCCACGAGGCGGAACCTTGGCGGATCCAATCTAGAGCTACGGCAGAGCTGTTCTGTCGGGGATACTTCCCTCCCGAAGGGGGAAATCATCACCATCGTCATCACCAACGCTCCTCTCATCGGGAGAGGGCAATCTCCATCAACATCTTCACCAGCACCATCTCATCTCCAAACCCTAGTTCATCTCTTGTATCCAATTCTTGTCTCAAAGTCCGGGATTGATGCTAGTAGGTTGCTAGTAGTGTTGATTACTCCTTGTAGTTGATGCTAGTTGGTTTAATTGGTGGAAGATCATATGTTCAGATCCTATATGCATATTATTACCCCTCTGATTATGAACATGAATATGCTTTGTGAGTAATTACGTTCGTTCCTGAGGGCAAGGGAGAAGTCTTGCTATGAGTAGTCATGTGAATTTGGTATTCGTTTGATATTTTGATAAGATGTATGTTGTCTAGCCTCTAGTGGTGTTATGTGAACGTCGACTACATAACACTTCACCATTATTTGGGCCTAGAGGAAGGCATTGGGAAGTAATAAGTAGATGATGGGTTGCTAGAGTGACAAAAGCTTAAACCCTAGTTTATGCGTTGCTTCGTAAGGGGCTGATTTGGATCCATATGTTTCATGTTATGGTTAGGTTTACCTTAATACTTTTGTTGTAGTTGCGGATGCTTGCAATAGAGGTTAATCATAAGTGGGATGCTTGTTCAAGTAAGAACAGCACCCAAGCACCGGTCCACCCACATATCAAATTATCAAAGTATCGAACGCGAATCATATGAACGTCATGAAAACTAGCTTGACGATATTCCCATGTGTCCTCGGGAGCGCTTTTCCTATTATAAGAGTTTGTTCCGGCTTGTCCTTTGCTACAAAGGGATTGGGCCACCTTGCTGCACTTTATTTACTTTTTTTACTTGTTGCTCGTTACAATTTATCGTATCACAAAACTATCTGTTACCACTTATTTCAGTACTTGCAGAGAATACCTTTCTGAAAACCGCTTATCATTTCCTTCTGCTCCTCGTTGGGTTCGACACTATTACTTATCGAAAGGACTACGATAGATCCCCTATACTTGTGGGTCATCAAGACTCTTTTCTGGCGCCGATGCCGGGGAGTGTAGCGCCTTTGGTAGGTGGAATTTGGTAAGGAAAAATTTATATAGTGTGCTGAAATTTACTGTCACTTGTTACTATGGAAAGTAATTCTCTGAGGGGCTTGTTCGGGATATCTTCACCCCGTCCAGTAGAGCAAAGAGTTGCTCATCAACCTACTGAACTTATTGAAAATGAAACTCCTTTTGAATTTCCTTCGGGTATGATGGAAAAAATGCTAGCTAACCCTTTTACAGGAGATGGAACAAAGCATCCTGATGAGCACTTAATATATGTGGATGAAGTTTGTGGATTATTTAAGCTTGCAGGTATACCCGATGATGTTGCTAAGAAGAAGGTCTTCCCTTTTTCTTTGAAGGGAGACGCATTGGTATGGTATAGGCAATGTGATGATATGAGATCATGGGACTATAAAAGATTGAAGTTGGAATTTCATCAAAAGTATTACCCTATGCATCTTGTTCATCGTGATCGCAATTATATATATAATTTATGGCCTCGTGAAGGAGAAAGCATCGCTCAAGCTTGGGGGAGGCTTAAATCAATGTTATATTCATGCCCCAATCATGAGCTCTCAAGAGAAATAATTATGCAAAGTTTTTATGCTCGGCTTTCTGAAAACAATCGCAACATGCTCGATACTTCTTGTGTTGGCTCTTTTATGATGAAGACTATTGAATTCAGATGGAATTTATTGGATAGAATTAAATGCAACTCTGAAGATTGGGACCTCGACGAAGGTAAGGAGTCAGGTATGACACCTAAGTTTGATTGTGTTAAATCTTTTATGGATACCGATATTTTCCGTAAGTTTAGCACTAAATATGGACTTGATTCTGAGATAGTAGCTTCTTTCTGTGAATCTTTTGCTACTTATGTTGATCTCCCTAAGGAGAAGTGGTTTAAATATCATCCTCCCATAGAAATAAAAGTATCTGCACCTATTAAAGTTGAAGAAAAGACTGTCACTTATAATGATCCTATTGTTCCTACTACTTATATTGAGAAACCACATTTCCCTGTTAGAATAAAGGATCATGCTAAAGCTTCAACTGTTGTTCGTAAAAGCAATATTAGAACTTATACACCTCCTGAGCAAGTTAAAGTAGAACCTAATATTGCTATTGTTAAATATCTCTTGTCTGATAATATTGATGGGCATGTTATTCAGTTCGAAGGTGAAACTGCTAAAATTGCTAAGCCTTGTGCTAAAGATAAACATAGACCTGTGGTAGGCGTGCCTGTTATTTCTGTTAAAATAGGAGATCATTGTTATCATGGCTTATGTGATATGGGTGCTAGTGCTAGTGTTATACCGCATACTTTATATGAAGAAATTAAGAATGAAATTGCACCTGCTGAGTTAGAATATATTGATGTCACAATTAAACTTGCCAATAGAGATACTATTTCAGCAATGGGAATTGTTAGAGATGTTGAAGTCTTGTGTGGGAAAACTAAATATCCTGCTGATTTTCTTGTTCTTGGTTCCCCACAAGATAGCTTTTGTCCCATTATATTTGGTAGACCCTTCTTAAATACTATCAATGCTACCATAGACTGCACTAAGAATATTGTTACTGTTGGCTTGGATAATATGGTTCATGAGTTTAATTTCTCTAAATTTAGTAAAAAACATCGTGAGGAAGAATTACCTAGTAAGGATGAGATTATTGGTCTTGCTTCTATTGCCGTACCTCCTAGTGATCCTTTAGAACACTATTTGCTAGACCATGAAAATGATATTTTCATGAATGAAAGAAGGGAAATAGATGAAGTATTCTTTAAATAGGAACCTATTCCGAAACACAATTTGCCTGTTGAAATCCTAGGGGATCCTCCTCCACCCAAGGGTGATCCCGTGTTTGAGCTTAAACCTTTGCCTGATAATCGTAAATATGCTTATCTTGATGAAAAGAAGATATATCCTGTTATTACTAGTGCTAACCTTTCAGAGCATGAAGAAGAAAGATTATTGAAAACTCTGAAGAAGCATCGTGTTGCTATTGGATATACTCTTGATGATCTTAAGGGCATTAGTCCCACTCTATGTCAACATAAAATAAATTTGGAAGCAGATGCCAAACCAGTTCGTGATCCTCAATGACGTCTGAATCCTGAAATGAAAGAAGTGGTAAGAAAAGAAATACTCAAGCTTCTCGAGGCAGGTATAATTTATCCCGTTGCTGATAGTGAGTGGGTAAGTCCTGTCCATTGTGTCCCTAAGAAGGGAGGTATTACTGTTGTTCCTAATGATAAAGATGAATTGATTCCACAAAGGATTATCACAGGTTATAGGATGGTAATTGATTTCCGCAAATTAAATAAAGCTACTAAGAAAGATCATTACCCCTTACCTTTTATTGATCAAATGCTAGAAAGATTATGCAAACATACACACTATTGCTTTCTAGATGGTTATTCTGGTTTCTCTCAAATACCTGTGTCGGCTAAAGATCAATCAAAGACTACTTTTACATGCCCTTTTGGTACTTTTGCTTATAGACGTATGCCTTTTGGTTTATGTAATGCACCTGCTACCTTTCAAAGATGCATGATGGCTATATTCTCTAACTTTTGTGAAAAGATTTGTGAGGTTTTCATGGACGACTTTTCCGTCTATGGTTCCTCTTTTGACGATTGCTTGAGCAATCTTGATCGAGTTTTGCAGAGATGTGAAGAAACTAATCTTGTCTTGAATTGGGAAAAGTGCCACTTTATGGTTAATGAAGGTATTGTCTTGGGGTACAAAGTTTCTGAAAGAGGTATTGAAGTTGATAAAGCCAAGGTTGATGCTATTGAAAAGATGCCATGTCCCAAGGACATCAAAGGTATAAGAAGTTTCCTTGGTCATGCTGGATTTTACAGGAGGTTCATTAAGGACTTCTCAAAAATTTCTCAGCCTCTGACTAATTTATTGCAAAAAGATATACCATTTGTCTTTGATGATGATTGTGTAGAAGCATTTGAAATACTTAAGAAAGCATTAGTCTCTGCACCTATTGTTCAGCCACCAGATTGGAATTTACCCTTTGAAATTATGTGTGATGCTAGTGATTATGATGTAGGTGCTGTTCTAGGGCAAAGAGTTGATAAGAAATTAAATGTTATCCATTATGCTAGTAAGACTCTAGACAATGCTCAAAGAAATTATGCTACTACTGAAAAGGAACTTTTAGTAGTTGTATTTGCTTGTGATAAGTTTAGATCTTATATTTTTGATTCTAAAGTAACTATTCACACTGATCATGCTGCTATTAAATATCTTATGGAAAAGAAAGATGCTAAACCTAGACTTATTAGATGGGTTCTCTTGCTACAAGAATTTGATTTGAATATTGTTGATAGAAAGGGAGCTGAGAACCCCGTTGCAGACAACTTATCTAGGTTAGAAAATATTCTTGATGACCCACTACCTATTAATGATGACTTTCCTGATGAACAATTATATGTTATAAGTACTTCTCGTAGTACTCCATGGTATGCTGATTATGCTAATTATATTGTTGCTAAGTTTATACCACCTAGCTTCACATACCAGCAAAAGAAAAAGTTTTTCTATGATTTAAGACATTACTTTTGGGATGACCCACATCTTTATAAGGAAGGAGTAGATGGTGTTATTAGACGTTGTGTACGTGAGCATGAACAAGAACAGATCCTACGCAAGTGTCATTCCGAGTCTTATGGAGGACACCACGCTGGAGATAGAACTGCACATAAGGTATTGCAATCTGGTTTTTATTGGCCTACTCTCTTCAAGGATGCCCGTAAGTTTGTCTTGTCTTGTGATGAATGTCAAAGAATTGGTAATATTAGTAGACGTCAAGAAATGCCTATGAATTATTCACTTGTTATTGAACTGTTTGATGTTTGGGGCTTTGATTATATGGGACCTTTTCCTGCCTCTAATGGATACACACATATTCTAGTTGCTGTTGATTACGTTACTGAGTGGGTAGAAGCTATTCCAACTAGTAGTGCTGATCATAACACTTCTATTAAAATGCTTAAGGAAGTTATTTTCCCGAGGTTTGGAGTCCCTAGATATTTAATAACTGATGGTGGTTCACACTTTATTCATGGTGCCTTCATAAAATGCTTGCTAAATATGATGTTAATCATAGAATTGCATCTCCTTATCACCCACAGTCTAGTGGTCAAGTAGAATTGAGCAATAGAGAGCTCAAATTAATTTTGCAAAAGACTGTTAATAGGTCTAGAAAGAATTGGTCTAAGAAACTTGATGATGCATTATGGGCTTATAGAACTGCATATAAAAATCCTATGGGTATGTCTCCATATAAAATGGTCTATGGAAAAGCATGTCACTTACCTCTCGAACTAGAACATAAGGCATATTGGGCTATTAAAGAGCTTAATAATGATTTTAAACTTGCCGGTGAAAAGAGGTTATTTGATATTAGCTCACTTGATGAATGGACAACCCAAGCTTATGAAAATGCCAAGTTGTTTAAAGAAAAAGTTAAAATATGGCATGACAAAAGGATACAAAAGCGTGAGTTTAATGTAGGTGATTATGTATTGCTATACAACTCTCGTTTAAGATTTTTTGCAGGAAAACTTCTCTCTAAATGGGAAGGCCACTACGTCATCGAAGAGGTCTATCGTTCTGGTGCCATAAAAATCAACAACTTCGAGGGCACAAATCCGAAGGTGGTAAATGGTCAAAGAATTAAACATTATATCTCAGGTAACCGCATAAATGTTGAAACCAATATTATTGAAACCATAACCCCGGAGGAATACATAAGAGACACTTTTCGGAACGTTTCAGACTCCGAAAAGGAATAGGTATGTGGTACGGTAAGTAAACCGACTCCAAAACAATTTTTAAGGCAATATTTCTCCGTTTTGGAATATTTAGAAAAATAGAAAAATAAGTAGCAGTCCGGGAAGGACACGAGGGCCCCATGAGAGTGGTGGGCGCGCCCTACCCCCCTGGGCGCACCCCCCTACCTCGTGAGCGCATCGTGTGCCCTCCGGACTCCGTTTTCTTGCACGTTACGTATTTTGGTCGGTAAAAATTCATTATATATTCTCCCGAAGGTTTTGACTCCCGTATCACGCAAATTCCCTCTGTTTTTGTTTTCGAGTTGTTCCTGTTGCAGATTAGAGCAAGATGTCTTCTCAAGAGTCAATCGGGGAGAGCCGGGTATCTAATCCGGCACCAGAACCAAGGGCAAACAGCGACGCTGACCACTTTGGGCCAGCAATGGAGGAAGGGATGGAGGCTGACTTAATGAGAGTAGATGACATGGAGGATCAAGAAGTCACCTCTCGCCTCTGAGCTGGGTTCACGATGGGGGAACTACAGAGCTCAGCTATTCCAAACTCAGTTATCCCTTCTAATGTTAGATTTCTTACTTATGAAAATATGAAGAGGAGTGTCACTTGTTCTCCCGCAGCTATGCAACACCCTTGGGTGCAAGGAGCTTTAGCTGTCACAAGAAAGCTTCGTAAGGAAATAATGGACCTCAAGCAGCAAGTCAATAAGCTCGAGGAGGAGAACCGTATCCTGAGAGGAATAATCGCCAAGAATATTACACCAACAACAAAGAAGGAGACATGATCACATGGGTATGGGCACTCCCCTTGGCAACTGCCAAGCTTGGGGGAGGTGCCCCGGTATCGTATCACAATCACAACTCCTATCTTCACCGTTTTTCTTAGTTCGATCCTATTAGTAGTATCTTGATATAGTAGAATAAAGTTTATGGCATGATCTAGTTTTGAGTCTTGCTTTATGATCTCTCTATGTAATCGAGTCCGTGAGCTATATATAATAAAGATTAGTGTTGAGTCAAGGGCTTGATTATTTTTGCCATGATCTTGGGTGAATAAAATAAAATATAAAAAGAAACCAAGAGTTCATATTGATCTTATTGAGAGTAATGACTTCACATAGAAAGAGTATGATGATTAAAAGTTGTTGGGAGTTGGCAGACATAGCTTTGGTCATTGTTGCAATTAATAGGAAGTAATAAGGAAAGAGAGGTTTTCACATATAGATATATTATCATTGACATCTTTTATGATTGGGAGCACTCATTAAAATATGACATGCTAAAGAGTTGATGTTGGACAAGGAAGACAACGTAATGAGTTATGTCTTTCTTATATCTGAGATAAAGTATGTTGTCATGGTTCCTCTAACTTGTTGAGCTTGCCTTTCCCCCTCATGCTAGCTAAATTCTCAGCACCAAGTAGAAATACTACTTGTGCTTCCAAATATCCCTAAACCAGTTTTGCCATGAGATTCCACCATATCTACCTATTGGATTGAGTAAGATCCTTCAAGTAAGTTGTCATCGGTGCAAAGCAATAAAAATTGCTCTAAATATGTATGATTGATTGGTGTGGGAGAAATAAGCTTTATACGATCTTGTGATGTGGAAGTAATAAAAGCGACAGACTGCATAATAAAGGTTCATATCACAAGTGGCAATATAAAGTGACGTTCTTTCGCATTGAGATTTTATATATCCAACCATAAAAGCGCATGGCAACCTCTGCTTCCCTCTGCGAAGGGCCTATCCTTTATTATTATCTTCTACCTTATGCAAGAGTCACGGTGATCTTCACCTTTCCTTTTTCATTTTATCCTTTGGCAAGCTCAGCATGTTGGAAAGAACATGATATATATATATATATATATATCTAATTGGATGTAGGGGGCATGAACCATTATTGTTGACATTACCCTTGAGGTAAAAGGTTATGGGGCAAAACTATAAGCCCCTATCTTTCTCTGTGTCCGATTAAAACTCTGTAACCACAAGTATCGCGTGAGTGTTAGCAATTATGGAGGACTAAATGATAGTTGAGTATGTGGACTTGCTTTTTAGCTCTGACATAGACTCTTTCCGATGTTATGATAAATTGCAATTGCTTCAATGACTGAGATTATAGTTCGTTGGAACCCAATAAGGTTTATGATTTATACTTTTGCATTGTGAATAGATCATCACTTGAACGTAAGTAATCATATGACAAAACCTATATATGTTGTTGTTATAAGAATAATCATGATGCCTTCATGTCCGTATTTTATTTTTATCGACGCCTCTACCTCTAAACACGAGGACATATTTATTGTTATCGGCTTTTCGCTTGAGGACAAGCGAGGTCTAAGCTTGGGGGAGTTGATACGTCCATTTTGCATCATGCTTTTATATCGATATTTATCGCATTATGGATTGTTATTTCACTCTATGTCATAATACTTATGGCTATTCTCTCTTATTTTACAAGGTTTACACAAGGAGGGAGAATGTCGGCAGATGGAATTTTGGTCTGGAAAAGGAGCAAATATTAGAGACCTATTCTGCGCAACTCCAAAAGTCCTGAAACTCCACGAAATGTCTTAAAAGAAATAAAGAAAAATCCACGCCAAAGATGAAGGCCAGGGGCCCACACCCTGCTCACGAGGGTGGGGGGCGCCCCCCCCCCCACCCCCTAGGGCGCGCCCCCCTACCTCGTGGGCCCCCTGGTGGCTCTCCGATGCCCATCTTCTCCTATATGAGGTCTTTCGATGAGAAAAAAATAAGAAGGAACTTTTCGGGACGAGACTCCGCCGCCATGAGGCGGAACCTTGGCGGATCCAATCTAGAGCTCCGGCAGAGCTGTTCTGCCGGGGATACTTCCCTCCCGGAGGGGGACATCATCACCATCGTCATCACCAACGCTCCTCTCATCGGGAGAGGGCAATCTCCATCAACATCTTCACCAGCACCATCTCATCTCCAACCCCTAGTTCATCTCTTGTATCCAATTCTTGTCTCAAAGTCCGGGATTGATGCTAGTAGGTTGCTAGTAGTGTTGATTACTCCTTGTAGTTGATGCTAGTTGGTTTAATTGGTGGAAGATCATATGTTCAGATCCTATATGCATATTATTACCCCTCTGATTATGAACATGAATATGCTTTGTGAGTAATTACGTTCGTTCCTGAGGACAAGGGAGAAGTCTTGCTATGAGTAGTCATGTGAATTTGGTATTCGTTTGATATTTTGATAAGATGTATGTTGTCTAGCCTCTAGTGGTGTTATGTGAACGTCGACTACATAACACTTCACCATTATTTGGGCCTAGAGGAAGGCATTGGGAAGTAATAAGTAGATGATGGGTTGCTTAGAGTGACAGAAGCTTAAACCCTAGTTTATGCGTTGCTTTTCGTAAGGGGCTGATTTGGATCCATATGTTTCATGCTATGGTTAGGTTTACCTTAATACTTTTGTTGTAGTTGCGGATGCTTGCAATAGAGGTTAATCATAAGTGGGATGCCTGTTCAAGTAAGAACAGCACCCAAGCACCGGTCCACCCACATATCAAATTATCAAAGTATCGAACGCGAATCATATGAACATGATGAAAACTAGCTTGACGATATTCCCATGTGTCCTCGGGAGCGCTTTTCCTATTATAAGAGTTTGTTCCGGCTTGTCCTTTGCTACAAAAGGATTGGGCCACCTTGCTGCACTTTATTTTTTTTTTGTTACTTGTTGCTCGTTACAATTTATCGTATCACAAAACTATCTGTTACCACTTATTTCAGTACCTGCAGAGAATACCTTACTGAAAACCGCTTATAATTTCCTTCTGCTCCTCGTTGGGTTTGACACTCTTACTTATCGAAAGGACTATGATAGATCCCCTATACTTGTGGGTCATCACTTAGCATGATGATCATGCATGTAAATATGTCATGCCTTCCTGTTTTTCAGTACCTATTCCATTCATGATAACATGTTTTCAAATTCAAGTACTGTCATTCTACTCTATCGCAATGTCATCTGCTTAATTTGGACATCATGCTTCTGAATATCTTATGCATTGTTATTCATCAGTATGTACTTCATCTGTCTACCATACCATGTTTTTTTACATTGAAGTGTTGTTCTAGTGCTCTGTTGCAATGCCATCTTATTTTTCCAATCATACACGTGTATGTTGCCTTAGTTATTTATGTATGTATTCCGCTAGCATACAGTTTTACATTCAACTAGTGTTTTTTTTGCTGTGTTGTCCTGTCGTATCCCTAGCTCTTACACCATACTCCCTCCGTCCGGATTACATGTTGCCGAAATGGATAAAAAAGGATGTATCTAGAACTGAAATACGCCTAGATCCATCCATTTTTTCCGGATGGAGGGAATACATGTCAATATGTCATGCCTTTCTATTCTTCAGTACATATTCCATCTCTCTGATGTCGCATGTTTTATAATTAAAGCACTATTCTTCTATACAAGGCATGCAAGGGGAAGATGACTATGTTAGAATCTGAAGGGTTACAAACAAGGCCTTTGCAAAAGATCCAAACGCCAGGAGATAATAAACCAACTCCAGTTTTTATAGATATTGCTCTAGCACAGAGAAACCCAACTCCTACTGATAATAAGCAGATTCCAGTGGCCAAAGAACTAGTCCGCTCCAGTCCAGCAAAAATATGTCAACTCAATTCTAAAAAGCGTGTGCGTATCCTTGCATCATGAAATTTTATAGCATGATGATCATATTTTCTACATGTTTCTTACCCATCTCTCTTTGAGAAAATAAGCTTAACAGATAGAAGAATTTCTGCAATGGTATCGTTTATGAGGAAAGATTCTTGCAGGAATTCTCTGTGCTCCAATGTAGATGTAAGTACCTGTTGTATATCACTATATTTTTACATCAGCATGTATTTTGTTAATCGGCGTGAATCCAACCTTTATCTGATCTAAATTTAGTTGTAGCAAAATGTATGATTAAAGGCCACAATGTTGATTTTTGCAAGGAAAACTGCCTGGTAGTTTTGCATCCTGAGTTGCATGAGTGTACTATCTCATATCAGTGGGTTTGAATACTTTGGTTCTGCAGTGGGTTTTTCAGTGTGTTTTTACTATGTTGTCCTGTCGTATCCCTAGCTCTTACATCATACTCCCTCCGTCCGGATTAAATGTCGTAGAAATGGATAAAACTGGATGTATGTAGAACTGAAATACGCCTAGACCCATCCATTTATTTCCGGATGGAGGGAATACATGTCAATATGGCATGCCTTTCTATTCTTCAGTACCTATTCCATCTCTGTTGTAGCATGTTTTATAACTGAATCACCATTCTTCTATATAAGGCATGCAAGGGGAAGACGGCTATGTTAGAATCTGAAGGGTTACAAACCAGGTCTTTGCAAAAGATCCAAACACCAGGAGATAATAAATGAACTCCATTTTTCATAGATACTGCTCCAGCACATAGAAACCCAACTCCCACTGATAATAAGCAGATTCCAGTGACCAAAGAACTAGTCCACTCCAGTCCAGCAAAAGAATGTCAACTCCATTCTAAGAAGCGTGTGCGTATCCTCGCACCATGAAATTTTATAGCATTCTGATCATATTTTCTACATGTTTCTTACCCATCTCTCTTTTAGAAAATAAGGTTAAACAATACAAGACTTCCTCCATTGGGATCGTATTCGAGGAAAATATCTTGCGGGAATTCTCTGTGCTCCAATGCTGATGTAAGTACCTGTTGTATATCACTATATTTTTACATCAGCATGTATTTTGTTAATCGGCGTGAATCTAACCTTTATCTGATCTAAAATTAGTTGCAGCAAAATGTTAAAGGCGCCAATGTTGATTTTTGTAAGGAAAACTACCTGGTAGTTTTGCATACTGAGCTGCATGAATGTACTATCTCATATCACGCACATTACTGAATTGTAGTGCTTCTCTGGTTGCCCATTCATTCATTGTGTCAATGTTGCTTTCATATTACCTTACCTGGCTGATGATAGTTGTGCCATATTGTGTTAATTTGGTGTAGGCTAGTTGCCCAAACGTTTGTTGTGTCAATGTTGCTTTCCTATTATCTGACTTGGCCAATGATAGCAATGCTAGTGTGTTAATTTTGTGCAGGCTGCTGAAGATAAGAAGAAAAACTCTGAAAACAGCAAGGCAACCCCATTGTTTCTTTCCAGTAAATCTAGGCCAGGTAATATGGCAATAACTCATTATTAATCTGTTTGGTTCCCGTCCTAATTTATGTTATGATGCAGTGGTCGAGACACTCTCCACTATCAATAATACAAGCCTGCCAAAATCGCCATATGAATCTGTTCAGTATCCTCTGTCTGAATGCAACGGAATAAATGTATGTTTGTGAACCAATTAATGGCTGAAGCAATGATGGAAATGATGGGTGAATCAAAGGTGCAGAGTCATGCGACACAACAACTGATCAATGTTTTCAGAGACAGTGTAACAAAGCAGCAAGAACTTGCCCACATGCTTATGGGCGTCATCTGTGCTGAGGTTGCAAATTATGACGTTGTAGATGGTTAGGTTCTGCTCATTTATTTGCACTGGCATCAATCTTTGATTTCCCAGTGGATGTAATTTCCTGTAATATATGCTGGATGTGCAACGTTATTCCCTGTATGCCGTACCTTTGCTTGATCGGTTTTGGTCCTGTGCATAATTGCTCATTGTAATGGGCTCAAATTATCTAATTTGTCCTAAAGACATGAACGAACTTTAGTGGGCCCATTAAGTTAATGGGCCGTTACTAGGCCGAAAGTTAATGGTCGGCCCTCTTACCTCCCGGGTCGTTAACAGGCCGTTACTAAGTTTGGGCTACATATGGCCCAATTATACTGTAGGCCTTCAGCAGGCCGAAAGAGACAGTGGGCTTGTACTGGACCATGAAGAGCATGGGCCACTAAGAGGCCGAAAGTCAGGTCGTATTGTAAACGGCCCAACTGTGTTGTGGGCCTTTAGCAGGCCGAAAGAGAAACCTGACTGGTATTGGACCATGAAGGGCATGGGCCGTTAAAAGGCCAAAACTAAGGTCCGACTACAAATGGCCCAACTCATTTATGGTCCGTTAACAGGCCGAAAGGCACACAGGGCTGGGAATTGGCCCAACACTTAAATGGGTCGCTAAAAGGCCAAAACTCAGATCCGACTACAAATGGCCCAACTGATTTATGGGCCGTCAACAGGATGAAAGTGACACTGGGCCAGAAATTGGCCCAACACTTAAATGGGCCGCTAAAAGGCCGAAACTCAGGTCTGACTACAAATGGCCCATCAGATTTATGGGCCGTCAACAGGCTGAAAGACACACCAGGCCCGAAATTAGCCCAACATTTAAATGGGTCACTAAAAGGCTGAAAGATGTACATCCTGAAAATTGGCCCATCCATTAAATGGGTCGTTAACAGGCCGAAATCTCATCGGGCCGATATTGAGCCCAAATATATAGCGGGCTGTTAACGGGCTCAAACTGACGATGGGCTGCAATGGTGTCAAATCTTTAACGGGTCGTTGACGGGCCGAATTGGCACATCTCGTATGGGTCGTGGGCTTAAATGGACCTGACACAAGTAGGCCTTATATGGGCCGGCCTGCTAATTTTTACTGGGCCGGCCTTTTTCACCGGAATGGGCCACTGTTGGGTCGTGCCACGTGTCGACCTATCATAGGCGCCTCTTGTCCAATGAGTGTATGACATCTGTCCCAACGGTGAGGCAACACGTGTTTCCTTCGGCCAATCAGAATTTTACACGTGGAAATTTCCCATTGGTCAGGGCTGTTAACGGGTTATCGGATCCAAAATCCGACCCGATAGCTTAACGGCATTCCATTATGGTGGATGCCACGTGTCGATCACCCTTGACAAAAGCACTTCTGTGACGCGCGATTTATCATCATGGAAGTGGACACTTCCGTGATGATAATTTTGGTAATGTCATGGAACACTTCTACGACAGCACAGGTATGACTATCTTGATTTTGTCATAAATTTGTCATGGATGTACATGCATGACAAAAAATGTGACCTACTGTGACAAACACGTATCATCACGGAAGTGTACTTTTTTGTAGTGTGAGTCAAGTGGTTATGGTATCCAGACATTCTGAGTATGTGTTCACTGACAGAACTGTTCTCCGCCATCTTGCAACTATAAAACTTGTTGGAGACTTCATATCTCTCAACTCAGGCATTTGCTTGAAATATTAACTTCAACTCCTGGAACATCTCATATGGTCCATGATGTTCAAAACGTCTTTGAAGTCCCGATTCTAAGCCGTAAAGCATGGCACACTGAACTATCGAGTAGTCATCAGATCGAGATTGCCAGATGTTCACAACATTAGCAGTTGCTCCTGCAGCAGGCCTTGCACCTTGCAGTGCATCAAGGACGCAATTCTTCTATGCAGCAATGAGGATAATCCTCAAGTTACAGACCCAGTCTGTGCAGTTGCTACCATCATCTTTCAACTTAGCTTTCTCTAGGAACGCATTAAAATTCAAGGGAACGGTAGCATAGGTCATTGATCTACAACATAGATATGCAAAAACTATCAGGACTAAGTTCATGATAAATTTAAGTTCTATTAATCATACTCCCTTCGTCCCAAAATAAGTGTCTCAACTTTGTACTAGCTCTAGTACAAATTTGTACTAAGCTCAAGACACTTATTTTGGGACGGAGGAAGTATTACTTAAGAACTCCCACTTAGATAGACATCTCTCGAGTCATCTAAATGATCACGTGATCCACATCAACTAAACCATGTTCGGTCATCACGTGAGATGGAGTAGTTTTCAATGGTGAACATCTCTATGTTGATCATATTTACTATATGATTCACGTTCGACCTTTCGGTCTCAGTGTTCCGAGGCCATGTCCGTACATGCTAGGATCGTCAAGTTTCACCCGAGTATTCTGCACGTGAAAAACTATCTTGCACCCATTGTATGTGAACGTAGAGCTTATCACACCCGATCATCACGTGGTGTCTCGGCACGACGAACTATCGCAATGGTGCATACTCAGGGAGAACACTTATACCTTGAAATTTTAGTGATGGATCATCTTATAATGCTACCACCGTACTAAGCAAAATAAGATGCATAAAAGATAAACATCACATGCAATCAAAATATGTGACATGATATGGCCATCATCATCTTGTGCCTTTGATCTCCATCTCCAAAGCTCTGTCATGATCTCCATCGTCACCGGCTTGACACCTTGATCTCCATCGTAGCATCATGGTCGTCTCGCCAACTATTGCTTATACAACTATCGCTAACGCATAGTGATAAAGTAAAGAAATTACATGGTGTTTGCATTTCATACAATAAAGAGACAACCATAGGGCTCCTGCCGGTTGCCAGTGACTTTTACAAAACATGATCATCTCATACAATAACATATATCACATCATGTCTTGACCATATCACATCACAACATGCCCTGCAAAAACAAGTTAGACGTCCTCTACTTTGTTGTTGCAAGTTTTGCGTGGCTGCTACAAGCTTCTAGCAAGAACCATTCTTACCTACGCATCAAAAACCACAACGGTGATTTATCAAGTTTGTTGTTTTAACCTTCAACAAGGATCGCCCGTGGTCAAATTCGATTCAACTAAAGTTGGAGAAACAGACACCCGCCAGCCACCTTTATGCAAAACTAGTTGCATGTCTGTCGGTGGAACCGGTCTCATGAACATGGTCATGTAAGGTTGGTCCGGGCCGCTTCATCCAACAATACCTCCAAATCAAAATAAGACATTGGTGTTAAGCAGTATGACGATCACCACCCACAACTCTTTGTGTTCTACTCGTGCATATCATCTACGCATAGACCTGGCTCGGATGCCACTGTTGGGGAACATAGCATGCAATTTCACAAAATTTCCTACGATCACGCAAGATCTATCTAGGAGATGCATAGCAATGAGAGGGGAAGAGTGTGTCCACGTACCCTCATAGACCAAAAGCGGAAGCGTTAGTTTAACGCGGTTGATGTAGTCAAACATCTTCTCGATTCAACTGATCAAGTACCGGACGTACGGCACCTCTGAGTTTTGCACACGTTCAGCTTGATAACGTCCCTCGAGCTCTTGATCCAGCAAAGTGTCGAGGGAGATTTTCGTCAGCACGACGATGATGGTGAAGTGATCTGCGCAGGGCTTCGCCTAAGCACTACGACAATATGACCGAAGGAGTAAACGGTGGAGGGGGCACCGCACACGGCTAAGAACAATTGATGTGCCTTAGAGGTGCCCCCCTGCCCCGTATATAAAGGAGGGAGAGGGGAGGATGCCGGCCTAGGGGGTGCGCCAAGTGGGGGGAAACCCACTTGGACTCCTAGTCCTATTCGCCCCCCCCCCCTTTCCTTCTATCGGAGGGGGAAAGGGGGAGGAGAGGGAGAGCGAGAAGGAAAGGGGGTCGCGCCCCCTCCCTTGTCCAATTCGGACTCCCCATGGGGGGCGCCACCCCCTTGTGGGCTGCCTTGCCTCTTCCCTATGGCCCATGTGGCCCATTATTTCCCCCGGGGGGGTCCGGTAACCTCCCGGTACTCCAATAAATACCCAAAACACTCCGGAACCATTCCGGTGTCTGAATACTATCGTCCAATATATCAATATTTACCTCTTGACCATTTAGAGACTACTCGTCATGTCTGTGATCTCATCCGGGACTCCGAACAATCTTCAGTCACCAAAACACATAACTCACAATACAAATCGTCATCGGATGTTAAGCGTGCGGACCCTACGGGTTCGAGAACTATGTAGACATGACCGAGACACATCTCCGATCAATAACCAACAGCGGAACCTAGATGCTCATATTGGTTCCTACATATTTTACGAAGATCTTTATCGGTCAAACCGCAAATGACAACATATATGTTATTCCCTTTGTCATCGGTATGTTACTTGCCCAAGATTCAATCGTCGGTATCTTCATACCTAGTTCAATCTCGTTACCAGCAAGTCACTTTACTCGTTCCGTAATGCATCATCCCATAACTAACTCATTAGTCACATTGCTTTCAAGGCTTATCATGATGTGCATTACCGAGAGGGCCCAAAGATACCTCTCCAACCCAACAAACACCTTCGGAGATACCTGTAGGGCATCTTTATGATCATCCAGTTATGTTGTGATGTTTGATAGCACAGAAGGCATTCCTTTGGTATTCGGGAGTTGCATAATCTCATAGTCAAAGGAATATGAATAAGTCATGAAGAAAGCAATAGCAATAAAACTTAACGATCATTATGCTAAGCTAACAGATGGGTCTTGTCCATCACATCATTCTCCTAATGATGTGATCCCGTTCATCAAATGACAACACATGTCTATGGTCAGGAAACTTAACCATCTTTGATTAACGAACTAGTCAAGTAGAGGCATACTAGGGACACTTTGTTTTGTCTATGTATTCACACATATATCAAGTTTCCAGTTAATACAACTCTAGCATGAATAATAAACATTTATCATGATATAAGGAAATATAAATAACAACTTTATTATTGCCTCTAGGGCATATTTCCTTCACGGATTTGAGGGGCTAGAGCTTGGGTACCCTATAGGTGAAGAGGAGATTCTTATGGAAAATGCCTTAAGGACTACCTGTCTATGGAGAAAGGAAAACATCTTGCTTCCAAACTGGACACCGCCTCAGCAGACTCAGCCGGAGGAGGTCCCTCAGCAGACTCCTCACAGTCCAGCTCTTCTATCTCCGCTGCCTCAGTCGTCTCTGGCGTGTCAGCAGTCTCCGCCGCCTCGGCGGGCTCCGACGGAGGAGGCCCATCAGCAGAATCCTCCTCTGCCTCAGCTGTCTCCGCCTCCTCCGCCGCGTCAGCGGACTCCGCCTCCTCAACAAGAGCGGAAGAGAGGCGTCACCGCTCCGGCGGCTAGCAGTAAAACAGGGAGGAAATTTAGAGCTGGTCCAAGCCTCAAGGCTCCTCCAAAGTTACCATATGAGAGGACTAACAAGGAAAACAAGGACATCGTGGATGCCGAAGTGAAGGCCCCCGCTCAAGGTGTTTAGCAATATCGCTAATCATCCGGGGGTAGTGCCCGGTACCACTCTTAGTGACTACTTAGACAATAGTGTATAGTTCAAAATGGCTGAGGTAGTAGAGTTCTTTAAATACAAGCACGGGAAGCCTCTCTTCAAACCTAAGCATCTCCCGCATCTACCAACGATGATGCGAAGATTACATGACTGGTACTTGGAAACCTACTGCAAGGATGGGACCGACAATATGTTGCTGGGAATTAAAGATGAGCACGACTTCATTGGAGTCAACCTGATGTACATTGAATTTGTGGAATTTATTCAGTTATTCAATCAAGAGACCCTCGACAAAGCTCTCATGACTTGCTACTTTCTGTAAGTATTATTTCTGTAATTAAGTCTCTAGCTTAGCTCGTTCATTGCATGTATATATAATTATCCTCACTATATTATGCAGATTGAAGATCGTGAATGCAAAAGACCGCAAATCTATGACATTGGGTTCATTAGCCCAAATACCGTAAATGAATTTATGGTACAAAAGAGAGCCAAAGATACTGAGGATAACTTGCTAGACGCGTTCCTTCGACATCAAAACAAAAGGGAAATACTCTTTCCTTACAACTTCAAGTGGGTGTTACTGTCTTGTGCATGTTATGTTTCGGTTACTCGAGGTTAAGTACTATAATTGATGAGTTATGCGTGCGCAGGTTCCACTTTATTCTGCTATCGATTAAGCTTGACGCGGGACTAGTAATTGTCTTGGACTCGAGACGTAAAGAGTCTAAGGAGTGGATGGACATGAGTGAAATGCTTCAGAAGTCATTTCAATCATTATCGCACCAGATCGGCAACTTTCGTTCATTTCATGATATCAAGTAATCATTTTCTTTGTCGGGCAGCGTTTGGAAAAAGTTCACCGGAATGGTTCCGGGTGTAGAGAAGGAGCTGCTATTTTCACACCCCAAAGTAAGTAGTACGAGCTAGTTCCACTCATCTCTCATTGATTCTAGTTTCATCAATACCATTATCATGCTTGATTATCAGTTTGATTGAATTTTATTCTCGTAAAGTGCTTGTGGCAGGCACCCGGGAATAATTTATGTGGATACTACGTTTGCGAGTTCAATCGCAACTCGACCCTTGAGCGAGGCATAACTTCACAACAATTAGAAGTTCGTAAATAATATTCACAATTCTATTTTATTATCATCAATTGGATTGAGTTTCATTCATATATACATTGACCCCCTTTTTTAAATTAGACCTGGCAGATGCGGGATCAACTCCTATCACATGATTGCATACAAGCAATTCAAGTGGAACTGGCGCAATTCTTTCTTGACCACGTCGTACCTAAAGACAGAGAATACCATATGGAATTGCAATGCGATTTTGGTGCTAGATGATGTCAGGGATCGTAAGAGATGTTATATATATATATATGTGTGTGTGTGTGTGTGTGTGTGTGTGTAGTAGTAGTAGCGTTGGATAGATATACGAAAACTTGTTGTTCAACCAAGCACGGAGAAAGAGAGGTCACTTCTCTCTATATATGTCCATGACAATGTTGTGTAATTAATAGTTCCTTCATTGCTTACTAGCTAGCATCGAGTTCTTTCTATATGTAGTCGTCGACCAAACACGGAGAAAAAGAGGTTACTAGTACATGACACATATTAGTACACCATTTAATATGACACGGTATTAATCATGATACTCGGTCATCCCTTTTCTCATTTAATAGTGTGTCATCTCAGCAAAAATGTCTAGTTGACATACATCATACAGTACTACCTACTCCAACTAAAACATCAAAGTTGTGACCAGAATCATCCAGCTAGAATATGAAAGTTCGTGAGAGTGTAAACTGATGGGTAGCTATTCATTAGATTACTGCGGACCATGAAATAACTATTTCTTAATCGGCTGAGTTATACACACCCATGTATATATAACCTCCACATAACAGTATATTACAGCGTTTCAGCCTCTATGAGTATGTTTGGTTACTCGCATGAGGCCCAACCAGGCCCGCGCGGAAAGAAAATATGCTGTTTGGTTGCCTGGTTTTTATGTTGGACCTGCATAGCACAAAATTTAAAGCACGTCTGGGCCTGGTTCATTAGAAACCCAGGAATCAGCAGTTTCTCGCGAGCCAGGCCGAGGCGAGCGCAAGCCGGTGGGCCCTTGCACGAGTGGAGACGGAGGGATGCGAGGTGATTAGGTGAGTTTTTTTTTCAACCTCCAGTAAGCTTCTATCTAATCTCCTCCTCTGATCTACACAACGATGCTTCGATTCGAGGTAAGCTCTACACAAAAAAGATGCACCTCGATGTTACAGTTCCATTCAGGCGATCGGTTCGTAGTTTCGTCGGCCATAAGTTCTTAATCTCGTGTTCCCTTTTGGAGCTATTCTAGACGAATCTTGTCAGATTCGTCGCGCACGATCGATCATTTGAAATTTCCTTTAACCAGCAGCCTAATTTCGCAATCCCTCACAACATTCGTGTTGTAAGTTTTTGGTTTCGACGATCGTAGCTTCATCTCTCTTTCAACAGCAGTCTACTGCACTGACGCCGCCATGTCGAGCTCCTCTGTCCTCTGCTCCGAGCCCTGCTATTCGTCCCTCTCGACGCCGAAGTCCTTTCCCTCGATCCCCTTGCTCGCGTGCTACTACACTAGAGTCGTTTCCGGCGTCGCTCATCTTGGCCTACTCTCTGTCGTTCTCCTACTACACTAACGTTGTAATGGTGCACACACTGCTTTCTTGTGTCTTCTGCCTTCGCGCACACTGCAGTTCGCCGCGCCGCCGACGGGTCGATCATCTTCGCCTCCTCTCTCTCGCCCTACTACATTGGAGTCGTTTCCGGCGTCAATCATCTCGGCCTCCTCTCCCGTCCACTGCACTGACGATACCATGGCGCGAGCACTGCATTCTCCTCCTCTGTCCACTGTCTTTGCGCGAGCACCGCAACTAGTTCGCCGATAGTGTCGCTAGCAGTGCCGCCGGCGGGGTCGCTCGTCCACGACTCCATGCTCGTCATGTCGAACACGGCGCCACGGCCACTATCCACCGCAGTCGCCATGGTCCGACCATACTGCATTTCTTCTCCTCCTTTCTCTGCTAGCTCTTAGCCCTGTGTGCTAAGTGCAAGTGCTAACTCTTAATCATACTCCATGCGGGCAATCAAACAACGTGTAGTTGCATGCGCCGAGACAATGCAGGCAACCAAACAACATGCCAAAGTTGATCCCCTAATGCAGGAAGTCCATATGCAGGCAACCAAACAACTCGCAGATGTCGCATATGGGGCTGTTTTTTCAGAGCCGGGTTGGGTTAAGATGTGTATGCAATGCAGCTACCATTCCAAACTGGAACCAAACACGCCCTATGTGGATCGCTTGATGCAGAGGCCGCCGGCTTTATCCTCCTCTTTTTTGGAAAACAACAATATTTCACTGTAATTTATAAATGAGATCGATGAGACCATGATACAAAGATAGAAAAAGACGCGCGATTGACCCTGCCGGTGCACAAAGCTTTGTGTTAACCCATTCAACAGCATCAACAAAAGGATCGGCCGGGGCGATCGACGCACGCAGCACGGAACTAACTAATCATCAATCAAACAAAGCCGATGGACGAGGCCGGCAAAGATATGCCACAGACGTCTAGGGGGCCGCCTTTCTTTAGTCGAGGTGACATGCACCCATCATACCATACCATCGGCCACTGGCGGTGGCGCGCGGGAAGACACGCGTAGGTACACGTACGTATCGTCATCCCCCACTCACTAGCAGTAGCAGCGCGCGCACACAAACCCTCACCGTCACATCGCCATGTATTGCTGTCGTCGTTGGATGATCAATCCAGAGTTCCAGGCCAGTTGGTGCACGCTTCCCGGACCGTGGCGCTCGCGCACCGGCGCACGCACGCAGGAAGGAGGGGTAACACGGACGGACACGCCGGGATCGCGAGGACAGGACAAAGCCGGCCGGCTTGGTACTGCTGCTCCTCGCCATTGGGGGGCAACCCACTTCCGATGAGACCGCCACCTCAGTCGGTGTGCGCCCACCTCTCCTGACTGTAGCTGGCGAGCGGCCATGATGGCATGATGAGCCCAGCCGGCCGGGGGGGTTCTCCCTAGGGGAGGGGAGGACGAGACAGAAAGCAGCGCGGGCGAAAGCCTGCTCCCGCGCACCTTTACGCGCCAGAAGCCGTCGCAGTACTACGTCCTTCGACGTCCTAGGTAGGATAGTAGGAGCGTAGGCGCGCACCGGGTGGCAGAGGCAGAGAGGGGGGCCATGGCGCCAAGTGTCGAGCCCCGGCTGGCTCGGCGCGGCCGATTCTCCCGGCATCTCGCGCGGCATCTTGAATCTCTTGGGCCGGCGAGTGGGCATCGCTCGCATCGGCGAGCGACAGCTGATCGGTCGGTCCAGACGCCTTCCCTGTGCTAGCGAAACTAGCAAAGCTTCGGCCCCGGGTGCCCCCCCCCCCCCCCCCCCCCCCCCCCCCCCCCCCCCCCCCCCCCCCCCCGGCCTGCGGCTCATGCTGCGTTGAGCACGTGAGCACATCCGGCAGCAGCAGGGTTCCCGCCCAGGTGATGAGATGAACCAAACCGAGCCTTTTTCTCTCTTTCCGACGGACCTATCTATCCCAACAGTGCTCGCTGTCGACGGCTTGCCGGCTGCCAGCCCCACCCGCCCCACGGGAGAGACACTTTAGCCCTCGCCGGACCAACAGGAGATCCCCACTGCCCCGCCCGTCAAGCATGCATGCACACCACCACCACCACCACCACATCCAACTCAACTCATCGGATAGATGGGCTGGCAGGCGAGTTGATCAACTGTCGATCTCTCACTCACCCACTGAGACTGAGGCCGAACCTTCCTCAGATGGAAGCACAGCTTGCCATTGTAGAGTGAACGCACATGCATGCACTTGTTGACACTCGCAGCATCTTCTCAAAAACAAAATTAGAAAAGGAGGATGATCCCCGGCCTTCTCTGCATCTGGAAGATGCATGCAACATCTTCTCAAATGACACTTGCATTTCCTTTCTTTCCATGTGCAGTGTATGGGGCAAGAGGGCTTCTCATTACGGTATGCGTAGTACACTAGCGTGAGTCAGCAGAGCGGAACCATGTGAGGTCAGCAGGGCTTACGAGAAAGATTCACGCAGATAGATATTTTCTGTTGCAAATGATCAGTGCGTGCATGTGACCTAGCTTTGTGACAATAAATTCGACGGGCAGGCGCCATTTCTACCAAGTACTCCACCCACATGGGAATGCGCAGGCTCGTAGCCACCGTACGTTTGTCTAGGACTTCGTCGTCGTAGGGATCGATCCATGCAAATCCGGATTTGCTGAACAAGCTAGACGGACAGCCAAGCCAGCTAGCGCCCATTGAATCCCCGTCGTGTGCGATGCGCCAATAATAGCTGGCGATCGACCGGCCGGTGTGGGAGTAAGTATGCGATCATCGTGATCCAGAGAAGATTTATCGCTTCGTTGCTGTGGCAACGGACACGGGATGGTGGTATCGTCGCTTTCGGTGACGGGGGGTGAAATGCCGGTGTAAAAAGATGATTCCGTCTCCCGAGTTCGTCGTCCATGAGCAAAGGATCTTTCGGCCAACGACGCGAGCGATGGAACGTGTTAATTCATGGAGTGGAACAGGGGATCTAATGCCCTCCTGCTTCTGCATGGACAGTATGGCTATCTCCTGGGCACGTTTGGACCAGGGACTTCTGGTTGATGAGAGACATTATTCCGATTTCCGTGTAGAATGATTCGAGAATGTTGTCGTCCCAACGGATTTTTCCACTTTACAGAAACCAGGGTACTTTGGAGGGTTACCACATGACATATGTGATAAGCAATCCAAACAATTAAAAAAAAGATACTTTGGATGGTTCTCCAATTTGCGAAGGCAGATGCGCGTGGTTGCATTACGCGCTACTAGCTCTCAACAATATAGGGGTGTAAGACTGGACGATGCATGTCACTACAGACATACGGTGCAACATGTCAATCCAGACATATTATTACCCCAAAGACTCTTAACAAAATTAAGAGAATTGATATTGCTACTTGTTAGAATAAATTCAAGGCACACCGTCGATCATTCAAAGACCAAGCAATCACACGAACACGACACCGAAATTTGTTAACAAGGTTCACTGATATGGCTACATTTCCGGGGCTTAACTATGGACGCTCCTCCTCATGACACCGCTACAATACCGCAGCCGGTCGCCCTGATCACCGACACATGCCGCCGGCTTCCCCTGCGTTCCGGTGCTATTATGTTGGCATAGGTTACATCGTGTGTCTACCCCCGCTATATAAGAGAGGCCTAGGATACAAGTGTCCTATTAGGACACGACTTCATATCTTATCTAAACACAATACAACTACAAGTTCAACTGTAACCTACCTCATACACTATATTCGACACAACTCCAACAAACTCCACCTTGGCGAATATACTCCACCACCCTGAATTTGTCAATGCGTCAAACTTGCATGTACATTGGACTTGAGTTTATCCCATGAGCACCACTGCTACTCCAAAGACTCCATATGACTCCACCTGCAACTTGTAGTTCCTTCTTTTTCTTGACCACAGTCAACACTCGAGCAAAGTTAAGTTCCACATTACTCTAGTTTGCGCTCCCAACTTTCAGAGTATCAGTCCAACGCCATCACACACTGATCACCGACCTGCGTGAAAGTGAACAACTCACATATTGGGTGTCACACATAAGAGTTACCTGAACTCAACATCACCGCTCCTTTCTTGACAGCCTATTTGAAACTTGAAGGAATTTCACCGTTGCTTGTAGTCATCCCGAGTCAAATTCGCAGTTGTCTCACCACATGTATGACCACCAGAGCCCTGGCCCGTCTCCATGTCCCGTGCATACCGCACGCCTCGGCGCTATTACCGCGTCGAGCCTCTACTGTCCCGGTCGAGTCTCAAGGGTAGCGAACCCACACCACTCAACCCCCACTGCAGAGTACCATCGATCATCACCGACCGATTACGAGTTTCACGCTTTCATCAGACCACTGGGCTCCAGTCCGAACTGCATGTCACTCGCTTTTTCCCGCCTGCTGAATAGGCTTCGGCCCCGTCGACTTACGCCGTAGCCCCTCAATTCAGCTCCACCTTCAACATGACTCCATGGTAGATGATCAATCCATCCCTGCGCCTCATCGACTTCAAGCTCCGTGTATACACCACCTTGAATCAATCCCGCGCCATAGTCTTGTCGAAGCCGCACAAGCCTCGGGCATGTGCACCATGTGTTTCCACGTCCAGAAGTCGGTCACCATCAGCATCACGCTCCTATGTCGTCATCGCCGATCCACCACCGTCTTCTGTACCAACCGACTCACGTCGATCCGTCAAACTGCGTAGTCCGACCCAGCCGAACTCGTTCAACTGTATGACACGCTCGAGGCTCCCAAATCATCTTCCACGAATTTCCATCCATCACACATAATTCCATCTTAACTGGCATGACTTCCCGCAACGCCCTCAAGCATCCCTGTTGTGCCAACAAATTTTTCATCCATTGTCTGCCATAACCCAAGGTTTTTTTGGTCCCATCGAACTTCTCCACCTCAAACCTGATACCTGTTGGTACCATGATTCTTTGTACGGCTGACCCATGAAAAAATAACCAAGCTGCTACCGGACGCAACGCCCTGCAGTCCGTGTACATACCAAAAATTATTCTGGTCTTCACGTGTGTAGCTCCATGGCACTCAACCCAGATGCTGGCTAATTGCCTTGTCCAAGCACTTGCCAATTCCGATGGATGCACATATCCCTTGATGGATTTCTTTCACCGATTGATTTGCCTGCCTGTCCGTGTCAGTACTACGAAAGACTCGGTCTCCCTTTTTTTTTGTCTTCAAACAAATCTCCGGCAAGCTCATGAGTTCCTGCGTGGCGTGGGACAACATCATCGAGCCAGCTCCACCTGTGCTCGGCCACGCACCACGACCGAGCCGGCTGCTCCACAGCCCGCTGGGCCTTTGCCTCGCGTGAACGCCCTGGGCCTTGCCTGGACCAGCTGCTCCCCGGCCGCTCGCACAAGTCCCAGGCATCCCAACTCGCCGAGATCGTATCGATTTGACGCTTGCCTAGCTCAGTGCCGCCTGTACGCTCGCCCGATGGATCCACACGATCAATCGCCGCACGTCTGCTGCCGCCGATGCTTTCGCCTCCCGTCTATCAATCCGATCCCGTCGAGAACTCCGCCAGCTTTCCGATTGCTTGTTTTCCAATCTCGTCGAGCGCCACGCAGCAGCCGGCTGCATCTCAGACTTGATATTTTCTCTAGATCAACAATCTACAACCTCCGGACAACCTAGCTCTTCATACCACTTGTTAAAATAAATCCAAGGCACACCGTCGATCATCCGAAGACCAAGCAATCACACGAGCACGACACCGAGATTTGTTAACGAGGTTCATCGATATGGCTACATTTCCGGAGCTTGACTATGGGCGCTCCTCCCCATGACACCGCTACAATACCGCAGCCGGTCGCCCTGTACACCGGCACATGCCGTCGGCTTCCCCTGCGTTCCGATGCTATTATGTTGGCATAGGTTACATCGTGTGTCCACCCCCGCTATATAAGAGAGGCCTAGGATACAAGTGTCCTATTAGGACACGACTCCATATCCTATCTAAACACAATACAACTATAAGTCCAACTGTAACCTACCTCATACACTATATTCGACACAACTCCAACAGTATAGAATCCACCGATCACACAACACATGACGTGTCTCCATGTTTCGATGCATTGCTCCTTCCATTTCCCCCTTCGGCCCTTCTTACTTTACATGAAATGTCAAGTTCCAAGTATGGAAACGTACCCAGCCGCCGCCTCCAACGTAGCCAGCCGTTGCCTTCCCAAAACTAGGGTTCTTTGCCTCCCACCGGCGTCGGCGCCGGTCCGTCCCGTCTATGGTGGCCTTAGGGCCATGAAGGCGGAGTGGATCTCGGCCCTTGCCGGTGGAAGGGCTCCGCTTTCATATCTTTTTTCGAGCTTTGTTAGGGTTTGTGTCCTGCTCAGGAAGGCGAGACGGCAGCGGCTCCCTGAAGATGGAATAAAGGTCTCCCCATCTAGTCCCTGTTCCGGTGATGTGTGTAGCATCATCGGTGGACGTGTGAAGGTGTGTCTCCGGCGGATCTGTCTTTGGTGGATTTGCTCGGATATGTTCGTTGTTCGTCTTCGTTCGTGTGTCTTCAGGTTGGATCCTTTTGATCTACACTCTTTATCTGCGGCGGTTGTTGTTCTGGTGCGTTGGTTCTATGGGGCCTTAGCACGACGACTTCTCGACTGTGTACTACAATAATGTTTGCTCGGCTCTGGCGAGGGAGGGGCGATGACAGCGGCGCGCCTTCGACTCGCTTCAGTACTTGTAGTCGTCGCTAGGTGGTCTACGGTTCTGGATGTAATTTTTATTATTTCTAGTGTCTGTTATACTACCATGATTAAAGATGAATAGATTGAAAGTTTTTTCAGAAAAAAAAAGTTCCAAGTATGGAGATGTTAAAGGGGGCATTTTTTCTCGCAAAATAAAGGGGTCACTCTTAATTTAATTTCGACTATGAAGTCCAACAGGTGCTCATTCGTAAAAAGAAAAAGGAATGCAGGCTCTCCTGGCCTCTCAATAATTCTTTTTTTGTGCGGGTGACTGGCCTCTCAATAATTCGGGCTGGCCTATGAGAAAGATGGACCTGGATGAGCATACCCTTCGGTCTCTTCTGTTTTATCTCTTTACTTTTCTACTTCCTTTTCCACTCAATATTTTATTTCCTTTTTCTGTTTCTCATTTTCTATTTTCAATGAATATGTTTTGCCAAATAAATTTAAACCCGTTTTATTACAAGTACAGGTTACTTTTCATAAATATATATTTATACAATAATGTTTTTCCAATACACGTGAACATCTTTTAAATACACCTTGATTTGTTTTTCAAATATTTGATGAACATTTTTTAAATAACATTGAATATTTTAATGCACATTGAGAAAAACACTTTGTACATTTTAAAATTTATGGCGATCATTTTATAAACAATGTTGAACATTTTTGTGAATGGTGAATATTTATTAAACAGATGATAAACATTTTTTATAGATATGTGAAAAAAGTATATATATTTTTACGGATGAACATTTTTTCAATATGCATTCAATTTTTTTTCAACCATGCATAGAAAATAGATGATTTTTTTATAAATGCATGAAAGCCCTCTTACATAACATGCAATTTTTTACTATACGCTGATTATTTTCAAATATGTGGTGATAATTTTTTAACGGGACAATTACACTTTTTCCCTTAGTTATGTCAACCTATGGTTTGCCCTTACCTTTTGTCTCTACTCAGTTTTGCCCTTAGATTTGTCTTTGAGGTCGTCTGAATGCCATTTGGCTGTTTGACTAATACTTTGAAAATTAATAACAAATTCATATGAACTCATAAAAATGCAAATAAGATATCGAGATGTTCAGAAAATATCTTTATGTGCATGTCATTTGCATTCAGGAAAAAAGTATTGTTCAAATAACCCGAGGTTAATAATGTTATTAACATTATTAAAAATAAAAATTTATAAACAATACTTTTTCATGAATAAAAAATACATGCAAGTATAGGTATTGTTTTCTGAACATTCTGATATCTTATTTGCTCTTTTTTTTTAGTTCATATCAACTTGTTATGAAATTTCAAAATAATGATCGAAGTCATTTCAAAATTCACAACAAAGTTATATGAACTCAGAAAAAGGCAATGAAGATACCAGGATGTTCGAAAAACATCACCTACATTTGAATGTAAATTTTATTTGTGAAAAAGGTACTGTTTATACCTTTTTATTTTTAATAATGTTAATAACATTAATAACTTCGGGTAGTCTGAGCATTAATTTTTCCCTTAATGCAAATGGCATGCACATAAAGGTAATGTATTTTTAAACATTATGATATCTTATTTTCATTTTTATGGATTCATATGAATTTGTTACAAATTTTCAAAATATTGGTCAAATGGTCAAAGGGCACTCGGACGACTCACGGATAAATCTAAGGGCAAAACTAAGCGGAGCCAAAAAGTAAGGGCAAAACCCGTGGGCTGGTTCAACTAAGGGCAAAAATGCATTTGTCTCTTTTTTAAACACTCAATTAGCAAATTACCAGAATAAACCTTGAACAAATTTGTAAATACATGACATTTAACAATATTAAATATTTGTTGAATTATTATAAGTAAACCATTTCTAAAAATAAGAGAAAAATCAAAGTGAAAATTTTGGAAGTAAAAAAAAGACAGTAAACACACAGGTGCGCGCGCTGGCTCACTGGGAGACTCGTCCACATGTTGTCACGTGCTAGGCCAGATCCATGTACACAAGCGCATGAGCGTGCCACAGGATGAATCCTATATGACATTTATCACATTGAACTGTTGACCCTTCGCACAAGCTACGAACAAGTGATCGAGATATTGGGCCGGCCCTTTTCAGCAGGTTCTTATAATACAGACTCCCAGTTTGAGGAACCTTTTCTGTAGATTTTCAAAAATGGAACCTTTTCCGTCCGGTTTTCCCAATTTTGGCGATCATCTAGAAGGTTCCTGAACCATTTTTTCTGTTTTTTTATGTTTACTGGCTTTTCCGGTTTCCTTTTTCTATTTGCGTTTTTTATGTTTCGTTTCTTCTTCTTTTTCCAAAATTGGCAAATCTCAAAAACATGTTTATAATCTTCAAAACATGTTCGGATTTTCAAATGGAGTTTTTTTTTCAAATATAGACTACTCACAATGCAAACAAATACTCCGCCATGTCGAGGCACACAATTACAAGATGTCAATCCAGATATTTGATACCCCAAAGACTCCAACAAAAACAACATATCATGTTTCTCCACGTTTCGATGCAGTGCTCCTTCATACTTTACATGAAATGTCAAGTTCCAAGCATGGAGATGTTAAAGAGGCCACTTTTTTCTCGCAAAAAAAGAGGTCACTTTTGATTTAATTTCGACTATGAAGTCCAACGGGCTGCTCATTCATAAAAAAGGGATTGCAGGCTCTCCTAGCCTCTTAATAATTCTTCTTTTTGTGTGCGGGTGATTGGCCTCTCAATAATTCGGCCTTGCCAATGAGAAAAGATGGACCTGGATGAGCATACCCTTCGGCCTCTTCTTTTTTATCTCTTTACTTTTCTATTTCCTTTTCCATTTAATATTTTATTTCCTTTTTCTGCTTTTCTTTTTCTATTTTCAATAAATATGCTTTGCCAAATAAACTTAAACCAATTTTATTACAAGTACAGGTTACTTTTCATAAATATATATTTTTCTATACAAGAATGTTTATCCAATACACGTTAACATCTTTTAAATACACCTTGATTTGTTTTTCAAATATTTGATGATTTTTTTAAAATAACATTGAATATTTTTATGCACATTTAAAAAAACACTTTGTACATTCTAAAATTTATGGGGATCATTTTATAAACAATGTTGAACATTTTTGTGCATGGTGAATATTTCTTAAACAGATGATAAACATTTTTTATATATATGCGAAAAAATATATACATTTTTACTGATGAACATTTTTTCAATATGCATTCAATTTTGTTTTCAGCCACGCATAGAAAATAAATGATTTTTTTATAAATGCATGAAAGCCCTCTTACATAACATGCAATTTTTTACTATACGCTGATTATTTTTCAAATATGTGGTGATAATTTTTTAAAGGGACAATTACACTTTTTCCCTTAGTTATGCCAGCCTGTGCTTTTGCCCTTACTTTTTGTCTCTGCTCAGTTTTGCCCTTAGATTTATCTTCGAGGTTGTCTGAATGCCCTTTGACTGTTTGACCAATACTTTGAAAATTCATAACAAATCCATATGAACTCATAAAAATGCAATAAGATATCGAGATGTTTAGAAAAGCATTACCTTTATGTGCATGTCATTTGCATTCATGAAAAAAGTATTGTTCAAACAACCCGAGGTTAATAATGATATTAACATTATTAAAAATAAAAAATTATAAAAAAAATACTTTTTCATGAATAAAAAATACATGCAAGTATAGGTATTGTTTTCTGAACATTCTGATATCTTATTTGCATTTTTTTAGTTCATATCAACTTTTTCTGAAGTTTCAAAATAATGATCGAAGTCGTTTCAAAATTCAGAACAAAGTTATATGAACTCCGAAAAAGGCAATTAAGATACCAGGATGTTTGGAAAACATCACCTACGTTTGCATGTAATTTTTATCTGTGAAAAAAGTATTGTTTATACCTTTTCATTTTTAATAATGCTAATAACATTAATAACTTTAGGTAGTTTAAGCATTAATTTTCTCTTAATGCAAATGGCATGCACGTAAAGGTAATGTCTTTTTAAACATTTTGATATCTTATTTTCACTTTTATGGATTCATATGAATTTGTTACGAATTTTCAGAATATTGGTCAAATGGTCAAAGGGCACTCAGACGACTCACGGACAAATCTAAGGGCAAAACTAAGCAGAGCCAAAAGGTAAGGGCAAAAACCCATGGGCTGGTTCCAACTAAGGGCAAAAATGCATTTGTCCCTTTTTTAGACACTCAATTAGCAAATTACTAGAATAAACCTTGAACAAATTTGTAAATACATGACATTTAACAATATTTAATGTTTTTTGAATTATTATTATTAAACCATTTCTAGAAATAAGAGAAAATCGAAGTGAAAATTTTGGAAGTAAAAAAGACAATAAACTCACAGGTGCGCGCGCTGGCTCACTGGGAGACTCGTCCACATGTCACGTGCTAGGCCAGATCCATGTACACAAGCGCATGAGCGTGCCACAGGATGAATCCTACTAGTGGATGGGGCGCGCCCTGGGCGCGCCTCCTCTGCGTGACTGAGCGGACCAATCTTGCTAATGCTTGCTGAGGCGTCACTGTGCGGTGTTCTTTTGAATTGTTTTTTGTTCTGTGGGCAGCACGTGTGCATGCAACTATTGCTGAACTTATATAACTTATTGATCTCTAGAAAGTAGAGCAATCCAGTAGAAGTGACAGTACCATCTTATAAAAAAAAGCTACAGCAGTAAAAATGCATTGCTGGCAGTGCATATTCATAAAATACATCAGGTGAGCAAAGACATGATCACAGGAGCATGGTACATATGGATATGCATCTAATAATATTGATTTCATAGTGTGAATGTTGATATCTTTTCCTACAAAGCTAGTCAAAGTTTACAAAGTTTGACTTTGACCAAATCTTATATGCAGACTAAAAAGAAAAGGAAGGAGTATGAACAGAGAAGCAGCAGTCTTGCAGCCTAAATGAATGATTACAAAGAAGAAAGGTGCTTCAAAACAATGGTTAGCACTGGCGAAAAGTAGATGCACTTAGCAGGTAAAGCCGACCTCGACGACCATCGCTTTTTCACATCTGTTCCTCCTGCTATCCTGGCCGTCAAGTCGACCATGACGACCACCACCTCGACGGCCACCACGTCGGCAAGCGTGTAGAGCACTGGCCCCCGATCACGTCGAGCTCAAGGAGGCTCAAACTGACCCTGCAGCCCACAACACGGCGGAAGGATGGAAATAAATTAGATCCTTGTCCATTGGAAATTCACTTTGGCTTACAGATAGCTGCTAGAGTAAAATACTTCAAAGCACTCTTGTTTAGGAAGTGGATTCATTCTCAAATATAGATAGACAAAGACACATGAAGGTTTATCTCACTGGACAATTATGTGACCATGACGGCAAAATGTATCTTGATAAATTGGATGGTGAGGCGCTATGACAATATAAGATTTCTCGGGTTTGGCATTCATCCAAGAATATTCAGAGTTCCAGTCAGGTCAGAGCTACACTTAAACGCGTCGGGCTAGCTAAGTTCAGAAGCATGGCATCTTGGATGGTTCAACTGGTCAAAAGATAGAGATTTGAAATTAAGATTCATGATCAAATTATTTTTCATTTGTGTTGTAATTTCAGCATAAGAGGTGTGAAGTACTATTCGACCCCATTTTTCAGTAACCATACAGTTCCAAAATGTGAGACATTTCAAAACTGCTACTTTTCTTAGCAGAAAGTCTGAAGTTATGTGTGAGTTACCGAGTAGAGCAAGATGTTGGAGGCCTTGTAGATCACCGCCAGGTTGGCGTCGTGGAGAAAGGCAAGGCCCTTGGCCGTGACGACAGCGATCTTCATCCTTGTCATCCACAGGAGGGAACCATTTGTACCTTAAGGAAATAGGATGTTTCAGGTCAGTTTCCTCCTCCACATTGACTTAGAGTTGTAAATTGCAAGTACAAGAAGTTGGTCAGATAATTAATTTTTTAATCCAAAATATTGAGTATCCCTTCTTAGTAAATATCCAATATCTATATTCATCTGATTCAGAAAGAGGAACTGTCGTCCCTTTGGAAGGGAGAGCGCAGCTCAGCTATCTGTACGCGGCCGACATACCAGCATGCGTGGATCGTGTGGCAGGGCAGGCACCGTCAGGGTGTGACCTTCGAAGCCATGATGCTCTTCCTAATGCTGCAGCAACGCAGACACCTCCTCCTCTCCTAGCTATGACAACATCTATTTGGTTGTCTCATCTACAAGGCAAAGCAAGGAAGGAGAACAAAGATGAATCAAGCTGCTTTGACAACATCTATTTGGTTGTTTCCTGTACAAGGAAAAGCAAGGAAGGATAACAAACATGAATCAGATGCAATAAAAAAAAAAGAGAGCACGATGAAAAACATGCCACAGGGATATGAAGAAATCTTGATGACATCGGCAGCCGATGACTGAGACACCATGTTTGTGCGGTGAACGAATTTCCTGATTTTGGAGCAATGAAGCCTCAAAATATTTTTTTGGCAATCTTGTTTGTTATTCGGAAACTGCAATTAATGCATAGTCCTACATCCTTGTTGCAGCTATCTCTAGAGTATTTCAACAAACATATTGTGGGTGTGAGCATAGGGCAAACTTGCAAGTCTTGACTCTTGTGTTCTGTATCTGGTGCTTGTGGATGACCAAGACAAGCACCATAGTAACCAGTGCCTTGACGTTGCAGTCCAGGAAAGTAGTGTATCACATATATTTGTATTTGTAGTACAGGAAATCAATCAGCCGCTGTTCAAGAGCACTAAATGTAAGAAGATCAGTTCCACCAGCGGCGAGACGGTCTGAGCCCTCGGCTCATGCTGGAGTGTCAATGACTGAGCTTCCTCCAAGACAGTTCAGAAAATTTATGAAAAACAACACAATGTCTTTGTCTTAGTAACAGATTTACTAATATCCAATTTATTTCACATGATAGATCATTTGAAGGTAAATCTACTAAAACTTCCTAGGTATACATAAGTCACGTTCAAATTAGGAACAATAACAGCGAAGAACACCAAGCTTTGAATGATATATTTTTCGCAATTGTCACTGGGGCTGATAATCCTACTACAAAGATGCACAACCCTTTGAATATAAAAAACAACCACTAATACCACAAAAGAGGATGAGAGCCAGATCATCCAAAGAAAAATCAAAGAAGGGTAAGAAATAATAAAATGGGCAGATAAAATACAAGGAACAAACTCTCAACAACCAGCCAAAATACCCCAACGAAATTCCAATGGAACAGCAAAAGAAAGAAGAAGAATACAAAAGAGAAACAGGAGATGCAAATGAGAAAAAAATCTAAGCCAAAAAAGTGTGATCAGACCCATGGGTGGAGGGGCTGAACTTAACTAAAGCCACACCAGGAAGCATCGAAGGCTCACAAACCTGCAACAACCAGGGGACTGTCGCTGTCGGTGGGCGCGGACGGCGAGGCTAAGCGGAGTGCTGAGGAATGAGAGAAGGGGGTCAGAGCGAGTGGGATCAAATCTAACACATAGTCAAAGTGACCAAGCGAAGAGGATTTACCTTGCTCGTCGCCGACACCTGAATCAACTACCGAGGTGGTCGGCGGGCGTTGATGTGAGCTCCGTCACCAGCTGTTTGTCCTGCTCCTGAACGACGACGGGGCGCGGTGCTCGCCGGCCGGGCGCGGTTGGCTGCTCCCCCTCCTCGCGTCCAAACGCGACTGCTGCTCTCCCTCTCCTTGGACAAGTCTAGCAGATCGACGGAGCCGACGGGGTTCTTTCGGATGACGCGCCGATGGGCGAGGACGACGACGGCGTCCAAGCCCTTCCTCTAGTAGCTAGCGCGACAAATTCGGAGAATTTGGGATGGGTGGAGACGGCGGCGTGCGAGAGAGGGAATGGGAGGAGACGGCGGCGTGGACTGCTCGGTTTGAGATGGGAGGAGATGACGGCTGTCTTTCTGGGGAAGTTTCCTTTCTCTCTGTTTTCACGAGGGAGGTGTTACCTGGGGAAGTTTCTCGGGTGAGATTTTTCTATCGCCTTGCCACAGTAAAAATGATGACCTGGATAGCCCGAGCGTCCGCCTAGACATTCGACAAAAGCGAACGACCTGACGACGTGGCTATCGCGAGCTATCGTCTTTGATGCGCAGCTGAATGGTTTTAATATGACATTCACCATGTTGAAGTGTCGACCCTTTGCATAGGCTAAGAACAAGTGATCGAGATATTGGGCCGGCCCTTTTCAGCAGGTTCTTATAATACAGACTCCCAGTTTCAGGAACCTTTTCTGTAGATTTTCAAAAAGGAAACCTTTTTCGTCCGGTTTTCCCAATTTTGGGAATCATCTAGAAGGTTCCTGAATCATTTTTTTGTTTTTTAATGTTTACTGGCTTTTCCGGTTTCCTTTTTCTATTTGTGTTTTTTTATGTTTCGTTTCTTCTTCTTTTTCGAAATGGGCAAATCTCAAAAACATGTTTATAATCTTCAAAACATGTTCAGATTTTGAAAACAAGTTTTTTTTTCAAATATAGACTACTCACACTGCAAACAAATACTCTGCCATGTTGAGGCACACAATTACAAGATGTCAATCCATATATTTGATACCCCAAAGACTGCAACAAAAACAACATATCATGTTTCTCCCACGATGCAGTGCTCCTTCATAGTTTACATGAAATGTCAAGTTCCAAGCCTGGACATGTTAAAGGGGCCACTTTTAATTTAATTTCGATTATAAAGTCCAATTGGCTGCTTTGTGTATCAGCCAGCTTAGCTATTGATTGCAGGCTCATTCGTAAAATACAAAAGTATTGCAGGCTCTACTGGGCTCTCAATAATTTGGCTCGGCCTATCAGAAAGATTGACCTGGATGAGCATAACGCTTTGCCTCTTATTTTTTTATCTCTTTGCTTTTCCATTTCCTTTTCCTTTTTGTATTAATTTTCCTTTACTACTTTCTACTACTTTTTCTTTCCTGGTATAATTTTTGCTAAAAATAAATGCCAAAAACAATTATAATAAGTATGTGATATTTTTTTTCGCCAAATATATTTTTTATAAGTGAATGTTTAGCCAATACAGCTTGAAAATTTTCTAAATAAAGATTTGCTTTTTCAATACAAGAAAATTGTTTTTCAAATAACAATAATGATCTTTAATACACATTGGAAAAAAATAAAAAAAACACTTTGAACATATGCTAATATATAAGAACATTTTATAATAGTGTGAACATTTTTAAAGCATGGTAAATATTGTGAAAATAAAATGTACATTTTTCTGATTTTTTGTAAATAGTTGAATAATTTTGTAATCATTTTACTTATGAATTTTTGAAATACCCAAATATTAGTTTTCAATTAGGCATGAAAAATTGATGAATTTTTTAATAAATACATGAAAAACTTTTTAGATAAATGCAATTTTTGTACTATGCGCTAATTATTTTTTCAAATATGTGTTGGCCATTTTTCAAACAGATGATTACCATTTTTTTATTTTAGAATACACAGTGAACAAATTTGTAAATACATGACCGTTTCAAAAAAATATGTAATCCTTTTCTGAATATTATTATTACAACATTTTTGAAAATAAGAGAGAAGCGAAGTTAAAAATTTTGAAGTAAGAAAAAGGAAAAATAAACTCAGGCATGTGTGCTGTGGCTCGCTAGGAAACTCGTCCACATGTCGTCGTGTGCTGGGCTTAGTGGGCTAGATCAATGTACGCGAGCATGAGTGACACGATGCTTCTAGCTCGCTAGAAGCAATATATAATAGTACAACAGAGCGACGAATACGAATTTTGAGCTCTAGGTGGCTCGTGATAATTCGGCCTGGCGTATGAGAAAGATGGGCCTGAAGCCCTGGATGGACATGAAAAATCTCAGGAGGCAACCAATGCATGAGGTTCATAGAAAAAAAAAACATGAGGTTCACAGTTCAGAGTTCACACGAGGCTTTGCTAGAACGCATTTGTGGTTCAATGGTTAGTAGGACAGTGCTATCCCTTCAAGTCCTGGTGCTCGCATTTTCCTGGATTTCTTTCAAGATTTTCGGCGATGCGCGTTTAGTGGGAGGAGAGATTTCCGTCGACTACGAGGTGTCTGTAGTGTCTTTGTTAATCTCAAGATGATATGTCGGCCCAGTCTCTTGGATATGCTCATGAGGGTAGGTTTTGCGTGTGTGTTTTTCATAGGGATGGGTGTATGCGCGTATATATGAACATCTACGTTCGTATTGTGTTCTAATAAAACGCAGTCGTGAAAGCAAAACTGATTTTGCTATAATGACAGGTCAAACAAATTGCTATAATGCTGACATGATAACACCCCGTTTAAGAATTCTGGCGCCGGCGCAGCCGTGTAGGGTGTGCATGCATCGTTGTCCGAAATGGACAGGCTAAACCACTGATAAAACACATCATTACCAGGTTTCATTTGCTGGCGATGTTCATTATTTATACACTGCCCAGATTGGCAGCTCAGTTTCCGTTTGGTTCAGGGATAGTATTTTTGATCGGCAACGCAGAGTTCAGGCTGTCTGTATTCTGCTCTGTCGACTACTGCACGTCTCCGATTTTCAATTGCTGGAAAGATACTTCGTGTTGGGCTGTGATCTCTACAGCTATCAGCTCTGTTCCATGTTTTTCCGGTAGAACATGTTGTTAGGTTCAGTATCTGACACCATTGGTCTAAGAAATATGTCCATCCTCACTTATTCAGATCATCCAACAGATGCTCCATTGTTCTTTCAGGTAGCTGATTGACTAGTTGGTCATTTGATTAGTCTGTTGGAGCAATGTGCCAAAATTCAACAGGCTTTGCCATTAGAGACGAATCAATAATACAGCTGATTTTGACGTCTTGGAACCGTATGAATTAACTTAATTAGCAGCCGTTGAATTAACAGTATCATGCTTTCCTCAGCGGTCGTACGTGTCCCGGAAGAAACATCAAGAAACCTTAGTTAAGAAGTACTGGCCGGAAAGCAACTAAGATGCAGACATTCAGTCGGTGGGAAAAATATTCCTGTATATACAACTGAGTGACTGAGATGAATTGTTTGAAATGTAGTTTGCGTATCTTGAATGGAATTAAGTCCGGATAGTCAAACACGTTATCCATATGCCGTGACCATGTGTGAATGCTCTGTTGTGAGCAATGCTGTTCCTACGTGTATTTTTTTAAAAGATCTTAACGTACAAGATATATCTAAACGGTTAGCTAAAGTAATGGATCTTACAATCTAAAATAAACCATTTGTTATCCCTCAAAAAAAAACATTTGTGTAGAGTTTTTGTAGGCTTTTTTATGTAGGAATAGGATGTTTCATGTTTTCTACTCATTCGGTTCCCAAATCGTTTTAGAAATGAAAACTTACTAGCATTAAACATGAAATAATTTAGATTTGCCACACAAAATTGAAGTCGGTAAATCCATGTAATAAGTCCTTCCATCGGAGGAGCGACTGTGTCGAGTGGTGATCGTGCTCTTTCGCAGAAGTTGGAGCAACCTTCCATCATCACGTTTGGCGCCAGCGAGGATTTGGAGTATACATGTGTGGTACTATTGGCATGGGTTTATTTGAACTATTTGCCAGCTATTGCAAACAGGCGAAGCCAGGGGCGTGAGCTCACTGAGGGGTGACGATGGTGGCATTGCGTTTGTATTGACGTGTGTGGTTTCCTATAATGTGTGCTCGAGTTCGGTTTTCCCGTGCCACCATGGCCCGGTGTGGTTTTCATCCGGTTTTCCTTATTAACGGGGCAACTCCTTTTATTGTATAAATGATTGGTAGAACTCTCGCTTGCTTTGGTAAAAAAAAAGGTGTGGCTACGCTGGTTGTGTCTAGCGTGACCAGGTGAGTGGTGTGTGTCTGTAGCGGCATCGCTCTCAGACCTACCCAATACAGTATGCTAGTGGATGGGGATGGGTTCGCAACGATTCTTGTGCCTATTGTGGTCCAGTCTAAGACCGTCTATGTTGGGCACATTCTCACTAGATCAATCTCATGGTGGGGTGAAACACTTCGGACAAAATCCTTATCCCAACTAGAGTCAATGCCAACCAAGATGGGACTTTGACATCATCTCCTCCTTGGAGGCGTTATTGAAGAGGTTTTATCCCTTCTGTTGGACGATGGCCGGTCAAGGTCCAAGGTATTTTATGGTGGCTAAAGGAAATATGCCCTAGAGGCAATAATAAAGTTATTATTTATTTCCTCGTATCATGATAAATGTTTATTATTCATGCTAGAATTGTATTAACCGGAAACATAATACATGTGTGAATACATAGACAAACATAGTGTCACTAGTATGCCTCTACTTGACTAGCTCATTGATCAAAGATGGTTGAGTTTCCTAGCCATAGACATGAGTTGTCATTTGATCAACGGGATCACATCATTAGATCATTAGGAGAATGATGTGATTGACATGACCCATTCCGTCAGCTTAGCACTTGATCGTTTAATTTATTGCTATTGCTTTCTTCATGACTTATACATGTTCCTATGCCTATGAGATTATGCAACTCCCGATTACCGGAAGAACACTTTGTGTGCTACCAAACGTCACAACGTAACTGGGTGATTATAAAGGTGCTCTACGGGTGTCTTCGATGGTGTTCGTTGAGTTGGCATAGATCGAGAATAGGATTTGTCACTCCGATTGTCGGAGAGGTATCTCTGGGCCCTCTCGGTAATGCACATCACTATAAGCCTTGTCAGCAATGTGACTAATGAGTTAGTTACGGGATGATGCATTACAGAACGAGTAAAGAGACTTGCCGGTAACGAGATTGAACTAGGTATTGAGATACCGACGATCGTATCTCGGGCAAGTAACATACCGATGACAAAGGGAACAACGTATGTTGTTATGCGGTTTGACTGATAAAGATCTTCGTAGAATATGTAGGAACCAATATGAGCATCCAGGTTCCGCTATTGGTTATTGACCGGAGACGTGTCTCGGTCATGTCTACATAGTCCTCGAACCCGTAGGGTCCGCACGCTTAAAGTTCTGTGACGATCGGTATTATGAGTTTTTGTGTTTTGATGTACCGAAGGTAGTTTGGGGTCACGGATATGATCACGGACATGACGAAGAGTCTCAAAATGGTTGAGACGTAAATATCGATACATTGGACGACTATGTTCGGACACCAGAAGTGTTTCGGGAGGTTTCGGACATATACCGGAGTACCGGGGGGTTACCGGAACCCCCCAGGGAGTATATTGGGCCTAATGGGCCTTAGTGGGAGAAGAGGAGGGGCGGCCAGGGCAGCCGCGCGCCCCCTCCCCCTCTAGTCCGAATTGGACAATGAGGGGGGGGGGCGCCCCCTTTCCTTCTCTTCTTCTCTCCCTTCCTCTCCTACTCCTACTCCCGGTGGGAGTAGGACTCCTCATGGGGCGCGCCATAGGAGGCCGGCCCCCTCCCCCTCCTCCGCTCCTTTATATACGGGGAGGGGGCACCCCTTGGAAACACAACAATTGATCATTGATCTTTTAGCCGTGTGCGGTGCCCCCCTCCACCATAATCCACCTCGGTCATATCGTAGCGGTGCTTAGGCGAAGCCCTGCGTCGGTAGCTTCATCAACACCGTCACCACGCCATCGTGCTGACAAAGCTCTTCCCGGAAGCTCTACTGGATCATGAGTTTGCGGGACGTCACCGAGATGAACGTGTGCTGAACGCGGAGGTGCCGTACGTTCGGTACTGAGGATCGATCGATCGTGAAGATGTACGACTACATCAACCGCGTTGTCATAACGCTTCCGCTTATGGTCTACGAGTGTATGTAGACGACACTCTCCCCTCTCGTTGCTATGCATCACCATGATCTTGCATGTGCGTAGGAAAATTTTGAAATTACTACGTTCCCCAACAGTGGCATCCGAGCCAGGTTTATGCATAGATGTTATATGCACAAGCAGAACACAAGTGAGTTGTGGGCGATACAAGTCATACTGCTTACCAGCATGTCATACTTTGGCTCGGCGGTATTGTTGGATGAAGTGGCCCAGACCGACATTACGTGTACGCTTACGCGAGACTGGTTCTACCAACGTTCTTTGCACACAGATGGCTGGCGGGTGTCAGTTTCTCCAACTTTAGTTGAACCGAGTGTGACTACGCCCGGTCCTTATTGAAGGTTAAAACAGCACTAACTTGACGAACTATCGTTGTGGTTTTGATGCGTAGGTAAGAACGGTTCTTGCTCAGCCCGTAGAAACCACGTAAAACTTGCAACAACAAAGTAGAAGACGTTTAACTTGTTTTTGCAGGGCATGTTGTGATGTGATATGGTCAAGGGATGATGTTATATTTTATTGTATGAGATGATCATGTTTTGTAACGGAGTTATCGGCAACTGGCAGGAGCCATATGGTTGTCGCTTTATTGTATGAAATGCAATCGCCATGTAATTGCTTTACTTTATCACTAAGCAGTAGCGATAGTCGTAGAAGCAATAGTTGGCAAGACGACAACGATGCTACGATGGAGATCAAGGTGTCGCGCCGGTGATGACGGTGATCATGACAGTGCTTTGGAGATGGAGATCAAAGGCACAAGATGATGATGGCCATATCATATCACTTATATTGATTGCATGTGATGTTTATCCTTTATGCATCTTATTCTGCTTTGATTGACGGTAGCATTATAAGATGATCTCTCACTAAAAAAATTCAAGGTACAAGTGTTCTCCCTGAGTATGCACCGTTGCAAAAGATCGTCGTGCCGAGACACCACGTGATGATCGGGTGTGATAAGCTCAACGTTCTTATACAACGGGTGCAAGCCAGTTTTGCACACGCAAAATACTCGGGTTAAACTTGACGAGCCTAGAATATGCAGATATGGCCTCGGAACACTGAGACCGAAAGGTCGAGCATGAATCTGATAGTAGATATGATCAACATAGTGATGTTCACCATTGAAAACTACTCCATTTCACGTAATGATCGGTTATGGTTTAGTTGATTTGGATCACGTAATCACTTAGATGATTAGAGGGATATCTATCAAAGTGGGAGTTCTTAAGTAATATGATTAATTGAACTTAAATTTATCATGAACTTAGTACCTGATAGTATTTTTGCTTGTCTATGTTGTTGTAGATAGATGGCCCGTGCTGTTGTTCCGTTAAATTTTAATGCGTTCCTTGAGAAAACAAAGTTGAAAGATGATGGTAGCAATTACACGGACTGGGTCCGTAACTTGAGGATTGTCCTCATTGCTACACAGAAGAATTACGTCCTGGAAGCACCGCTGGGTGCCAGGCCAGCTGCAGATGCCGTTGATGACGTTAAGAACATCTGGCAGAGTAAAGTTGATGACGACTCGATAGTTCAGTGTGCCATGCTTTACGGCTTAGAACCGGGACTTCAACGACGTTTTGAACGTCATGGAGCATATGAGATGTTTCAGGAGTTGAAGTTAATATTTGCAACTCGAAACAGGGACTACGGATTGAGCGAAGATTGGTTAAGGACGAGGTGACGATGCGCGTGGGAAATGGTTCCAAAGTCGATGTGATCGCGGTCGGCACGCTACCTCTACATCTACCTTCGGGATTAATTTTAGACCTGAATAATTATTATTTGGTGCCAGCGTTAAGCATGAACATCATATCTCGATCTTGTTTGATTCGAGATGGTTATTCATTTAAATCTGAGAATAATTGTTGTTCTATTTATATGAGTAATATCTTTTATGGTCATGCACCCTTGAAGAGTGGTCTATTTGTGTTAAATCTTGATATTAGTAATACACATATTCATAATGTTGAAGCCAAAAGATGCAGAGTTGATGATGATAGTGCAACTTATTTGTGGCACTGCTATTTAGGTCATATTGGTATAAAGCGCATGAAGAAACTCCATACTGATGGACTTCTAGAATCACTTGATTATGAATCACTTGGTACTTGCGAACCATGCCTCATGGGCAAGATGACTAAAACACCGTTCTCCGGAACAATGGAGCGAGCAACAGACTTATTGGAAATCATACATACTGATGTATGTGATCCAATGAATATTGAGGCTCGCGACGGGTATCGTTATTTTCTCACCTTCACAAATGATTTAAGCAGATATGGGTATATCTACTTAATGAAACATAAGTCTGAAACATTTGAAAAGTTCAAAGAATTTCATAATGAAGTGGAAAATCACCGTAATAAGAAAATAAAGTTTCTAGATATTTGAGTTACGAGTTTGGTCTACATTTGAAACAATGCAGAATAGTTTCGCAACTCATGCCACCCGGAACACCACAACGTAATGGTGTGTCCGAACGTCGTAATCGTACTTTACTAGATATGGTGCGATCTATGATGTCTCTTACTGATTTACCGCTATCGTTTTAGGGTTATGCTTTAGAGACGGCTGCATTCACGTTAAATAGGGCACCATCAAAATCTGTTGAGACGACGCCTTATGAATTGTGGTTTGGCAAGAAACCAAAGTTGTCGTTTCTTAAAGTTTGGGGCTGCGATGCTTATGTGAAAAAGCTTCAACCTGATAAGCTCAAACCCAAATCGGAGAAATGTGTCTTCATAGGATACCCAAAAGAAACTATTGGGTACACCTTCTATCACAGATCTGAAGGCAAGACATTTTTTGCTAAGAATGGACCCTTTCTAGAGAAGGAGTTTCTCTCGAAAGAAGTGAGTGGGAGAAAAGTAGAACTTGATGAGGTAAATGTACCTTCTCCCGAATTGGAAAGTAGTTCATCACAGAAATCAGTTCCAGTGATTCCTACACCAATTAGTGAGGAAGCTAATGATGATGATCATGAAACTTCTGATCAAGTTACTACCGAACCTCGTAGGTCAATCAGAGTAAGATCCGCACTAGAGTGGTACGGTAATCCTGTTCTGTAGGTTATGTCACTTGACCATGATGAACCTACGAACTATGAGGAAGCGATGATGAGCCCAGATTCCGTGAAATGGCTTGAGGCCATGAAATCTGAGAAGGGATCCATGTATAAGAACAAAGTGTGGACTTTGGTTGACTTTCCCGATGATCGGAAAGCAATAGAAAATAAATGGATATTCAAGAAGAAGACTGACGCTGACGGCAATGTTATTGTCTACAAAGCTCGACTTATTGCGAAAGGTTTTCGACAAGTTCAAGGAGTTGACTACGATGAGACCTTCTCACCCGTAGCGATGCTTAAGTCTGTCCAAATCATGTTAGCAATTGCCGCATTTTATGATTATGAAATTTGGCAAATGGATGTCAAAACTGCATTCCTGAATGGATTTCCGGAAGAAGAGTTGTATATGATGCAACCTGAAGGTTTTGTCGATCCAAAGGGTGCTAAAAAGTGTGCAAGCTCCAGCGATCCATTTATGGACTGGTGCAAGCCTCTCGGAGTTGGAATAAACGTTTTGATAGTGTGATCAAAGCATATGGTTTTATACAGACTTTTGGAGAAGTCTGTATTTACAAGAAAGTGAGTGGAAGCTCTGTAGCATTTCTAATATTATATGTGGATGACATATTGTTGATTCGAAATGATATAGAATTTCTGGATAGCATAAAAAGATACTTGAATAAGAGTATTTCAATGAAATAATGTAACACCCCGGATGTAACTTGCCATGTTTGTAACTCCGACTCTTGCCATTTTCGGCTTTAAGTTATGAGATTCCCTTCGTGCTTGGATTTTTGTCTTTGTTTTGCATTTTTTTCATGTCATGCATTTCATATCATGTCATCATGTGCATCGCATTTGCATACATGTTCGTCTCATGCATCGGAGCATTTTCCTCGTTGTCCGTTTCGCAATCCGACACTCCCACATGCACTGGCGCACCCCTCTTGTCTCTTTTCGTGAGCAGGTGTAAAACGTTCTCGGAATGGACCGAGATTTTCCAAGTGGCCTTGGTACACCACCGGTAGACCGCTTGTCAAATTTCGTTCCATTTGGAGTCCGTTTGATGCTTCAACGGTTAACCGGGTAATCGCGAAGGCCTCGTGTGTGTTGCAGCCCAACACCCCTCCAAAACGGCCCAATAAACCATCCAAACCATTTCCATGTCCTCCGTCGTTGGATCACGATCGTGTGGGCTAAAACTACACCTCATTTGGACACTCCTACCTCCTAGCTATAAATATGTGCCCTCCCCGAAATTCTCGCATAGATGAAAACCTAGCCCCGCTCCTCCTCGCCGTCGGACGTGTCCAGACTGCGCCGGACACGTCCGCCTGCCGCCGCCACGTGGATCCCCGCCCCGCCAGCCGCCTCAGTCCGCCGAAGCCCATCGACGGCCCCCGCATCCCGGTCGCCGCCTCTCGCGCCTCCACGCCGCGCCCCCCGCCGCCCTGCTCCTCCACGCCGGCCGCCGCCGCCTCCCGCGCCTCCACGCCGCGCCCCGCCGCCCGGTGCCCCACGCCGCCGCCTGCTGACCACGACACCGCCTGGTGCCCCGCGCCTCCGCCGCTCCTCCTCATCGCCGGCGAGTTCTCCAACCATCTCCCCCGACATCTCCGGCGACCTCCCACCAACTCCGGCAAGAGCTCGGATCCGGCCTCGGTCTGGGCGCCAATGAATAACCCTAGATCTGGGCGAGGTTAAATTCCACACTATATTTTCCGTGTGAAATTTTATGCCCCTGTTCATCGCCTCATATCTCCGCGCTCGTTGCTCCAAATGATGCATATGATATATCAAAATGTTTACTGTGAGATGCTCTTCATTTCATTACATTGTGGCATGCTTGTTTGAGTTCATCTTGTTGCCCTAATCATTGATGCAAGAGTGCTATAAAATGTTCACTGCTATTACTTATCATATCATGGTAATTTGTCATTTTAGTCACATTTGATGTGTGCTTCATATGAGCATGAGCTCTACTTGTGTTTTGAACTATGTCATGCCATCTTTACAGGGGTGCTTGTCTTGTATTTTTGTAATCTATGTGGTGACTAGCACAAGCATGCAAAGTAGCCTCCGCAATGTTGCTATTTTCAGAGACTTAGGTTTTTGCCAAGTCCTTTTCCTGCTGTTATTTTGATGCCTTGTAAACTTGATGTTACAGTGATATCCATGCTTGTTTTGAGATGCTTCAGTAAAGGTGTTTTGAAAATGTGGTTACACTCTATCCATCCATGCCCCTGTTTGCAATTATGGAGTGCTCTAGCATGTCTTGTTCCTGCTCTACTTTTGCTATAAAACGTTCCTGCCAGATTGTTTACATGTTAATCAATTTTGTCATGGTTGTTGCTATTGATCCATGCATGCTATGAACTTGATCTTGCCATGGTTAGCTTCATGAACATGTCATCTTGCTGCTGGTATGCTTGTTTTGTCATGCAAGGCTTTGTGATGAGTGGCATGAGCTAGCAAAGTCGCCTTCATAATTCTGTTTTTGTCATGCTCTTTTTCTGTTAAGTCAGAAACTGTTAATAAAACTTGCTATGTTTATATGGGTGCCATCATATATTCTGTGCCTTTTTGGCTCATGTTCAGTAAGGTACTTTTGATCTGTGCTTTCAGTACAATCATGCCATGCCTTTGTTTGCTATGATATGTTCCTGTAGCATGTTGTTTTCTTGATCTAAACATGGCTTCCTGATGTTATTTCTGGCATGTTAGTATTTTCACTAAGTCTGTGAAGCTGATATCTTTTGCACTTTTGCCATGCTTGTTTGAACCTGCTCTTGTGTTATTTAGCCGTAGCTCAGTTATCATGTTTTGTCAAGCATCTTGTGTACATCACTGCCATATACTTTGTTGCTATGTTGAAGTACAGTAGCTTAGTTTCTTGTTGCATTCTAGATGGCATTGTGCTGTTAACCGCAAAATTGTGCCATTCTTGTTTTGCTAGCCATTTGCAAACCGTGCATCTGTTTCCGGTGATCTTTATATCGATTTCAACCGAAATCATCTCATCTTTCCACCGGCACACTTCGTTTGCCAAGTTGATGCCTTGATCTTTCTTTCCCTTCCGGAGCACGCATGTGCATTGCATATCCCATCTCGCATATCATGTCATGTATTGCATCATGTTACTTGTGCATTGCACCGTGATTGATTGGTGGTCCTTTGCTTGAGGTCTTGCTTTGGGTAGAGCCAGGAGACGAGTACGTGACCGAGGAACCTGTTGAGTACGCTAACGAGGATCAAGCTTTCGACAACTCTGAGAACTTTGCAGGCAAGATAACCATACCCTCGAAATCACTTCTATCTTTGCTTGCTAGTTGCTCGCTCTATTGCTATGTCACGCTACCTACCACTTGCTATATCATGCCTCCCATATTGCCATGTCAAGCCTCTAACCCACCTTTCCTAGCAAACTGTTGTTTGGCTATGTTACCGCTTTTGCTCAGCCCCTCTTATAGCGTTGCTAGTTGCAGGTGAAGATGAAGGTTGTTCCTTGTTGGAACATGGATATTGTTGGGATATAATTATTATCTCTTATTTACTTTAATGCATCTATATACTTGGTAAAGGGCGGAAGGCTCGGCCTTATGCCTGGTGTTTTGTTCCAATCTTGTCGCCCTAGTTTTCGTCATACCGGTGTTATGTTCCTTGATTTTGTGTTCCTTACGTGGTTGGGTGTTATGGGAACCCCTTGACAGTACGCCTTGAATAAAACTCCTCCAGCAAGGCCCAACCTTGGTTTTACCATTTGCCACCTAAGCCTTTTCCCTTAGGTTCCGCGGACTCAAGGGTCATCTTTATTTTAAACCCCTGGGCCAGTGCTCCTCTGAGTGTTGGTCCAAACCAGGCGATGTCCGGCGTCCCCTGGGCAACCAGGGTCTATGCCAAACCGACGTCCGGCCCATCCGGTGTGCCTTGAGAACAAGATACGTGTGACTCCTATCGAGATTTGTCGACACATCGGGAGGCTTTGCTGGTCTTGTCTTACCATTGTCGAAATGTCTTGTAACCGGGATTCCAAGGATGACCGAGTCTTCCTGGGAGAAGGAATATCCTTCATTGACCGTGAGAGCTTGTGATGGGCTAAGTTGGGACACCCCTGCAGGGTTTGAACTTTCGAAAGCCGTGCCCGCGGTTATGGGCAGACGAGAATTTGTTAATATTCGGTTGTAGAGAACTTGACACTTAAACTTATTTAAAATGAATCAACCGCGTGTGTAGCCGTGATGGTCTCTTTTCGACGGAGTCCGGGAAGAGAACACTGTCTTGTGTTATGTTTGAACTTAAGTAGCTTCAGGATCACTTCTTGATCACTTATAGCTTCTCGACCGTGCGTTGCTTCTCTTATTGCTCTCATTTGCGTATGTTAGCCACCATATAAGCTAGTGCTTGCTGCAGCTCCACCTCACTACCCTTTACTACCCTTAAGCTTAAATAGTCTTGATCTCGCGGGTGTGAGATTATTGAGTCCTTGTGACTCACGGATACTTCCAAATAGTTGCAGGTGATGCTACCGAACTCAAGTGGGAATTTGATGAAGACTTGGGTCGCTATTATGTTTCCTTTCCTGATGATCAGTAGTGGAGCCCAGTTGGGACGATCGGGGATCTAGCATTTGGGGTGGTCTTTCTTTATTTTGGTTCCGTAGTCAGACGTTTGTTTGTACCTTGGTTGATGTATGGATTATTTATGTATTGTGTGAAGTGGCGATTGTAAGCCGACTCTTTATCCCTTTCTTATTCAGTACATGGGATGTGTAAAGATTACCTCTCTTGCGACAGACCTACCATTCGGCTACGCCTCTAAGTCGTGCCCCGACACGTGGGAGATATAGCCGCATTGTGGGTGTTACATCCTTCGTTGACCATGAGAGCTTGTGATGGGCTAAGTTGGGACACCCCTGCAGGGTTTGAACTTTCGAAAGCCGCGCCCGCGGTTATGGGCAGATGGGAATTTGTTAATATCCGGTTGTAGAGAACTTGACACTTAACTTAATTAAAATGAATCAACCACGTGTGTAGCCATGATGGTCTCTTTTCGGCGGAGTCCGGGAAGAGAACACGGTCTTGTGTTATGCTTGAATGTAAGTAGCTTCAGGATCACCTCTTGATCACTTATAGCTTCTCGACCGTGCGTTGTTTCCCTTCTCGCTCTCTTTTTCGTATGTTAGCCACCATATAAGCTAGTGCTTGCTGCAGCTCCACCTCACTACCCTTTCCTACCCTTAAGTTTAAATAGTCTTGGTCTCGCGGGTGTGAGATTGTTGAATCCTTGTGACTCATGAATACTTCCAAACAGATGCAAGTGCCGATGATGCCAGTGCAGGGGACGCTACCGAACTCAAGTGGGAGTTCGGCGAAGACTTGGGTCGCTATTATGTTTCCTTTCCTGATGATCAGTAGTGGAGCCCAGTTGGGACGATCAGGAATCTGGCATTTGGGTGGTCTTTCTTTATTTTGGTTCCGTAGTCGGACCTTTGTTTGTACATTGGTTGATGTATGGATTATTTATGTATTGTGTGAAGTGGCGATTGTAAGCCGACTCTTTATCCCTTTCTTATTCAGTACATGGGATGTGTAAAGATTACCCCTCTTGCGATAGACCTACCATGTGGCTATGCCTCTAAGTCGTGCCCCGACACGTGGGAGATATAGCCGCATTGTGGGTGTTACAAGTTGGTATCAGAGCCTATCAACTTGAGCTTCCGTCCAACTTCGCAAACGTGCACGATGTGTTTCACGTGTCACAGCTTTGCAAGTGCTTCAAGAATCTGGAGCGCACCATCAACTTCGAAGAGATTGATCTCCAAGAAGACTTGTCTTATCATGAGCATCCCGTTGCTATTCTTGAAGAAACCGAGTGCAACACTCGCAACAAGTCAATCAAATTCCTGAAAGTGAAGTGGTCACACCATTTCGACCGAGAAGCCACCTGGGAACGCGAGGACCACCTCCGTTTCGAATATTCAGAGTTCTTTCAGTCCTAAATCTCAGGACGAGATCCTCTCGTAGTGGTGGAGTGTTGTAACACCCCGGATGTAACTTGCCATGTTTGTAACTCCGACTCTTGCCATTTTCGGCTTTAAGTTATCAGATTCCCTTCGTGGTTGGGTTTTTGTCTTTGTTTTGCATTTTGTTCATTTCATGCATTTCATATCATGTCATCATGTGCATCACATTTGCATACATGTTCGTCTCATGCATCAGAGCATTTTCCCCGTTGTCCGTTTCGCAATCCGACACTCCCACATGCACCGGCGCACCCCTCTTGTCTCTTTTCGTGAGCGGGTGTTAAACGTTCTCGGAATGGACCGAGAATTGCCAAGTGTCCTTGGTACACCACCGGTAGACCGCCTATCAAATTTCGTTTCATTTGGAGTCCGTTTGATGCTCCAACGGTTAACCGGGTAACCACGAAGGCCTCGTGTGTGTTGCAGCCCAACACCCCTCCAAAACGGCCCAATAACCCATCCAAACCACTTCCATGTCCTCCGTCGTCAGATCATGATCGTGTGGGCGAAAACTACACCTCATTTGGACACTCCTACCTCCTCCTAGCTATAAATATGTGCCCTCCCCGAAATTCTCGCACAGATGAAACCCTATCCCCGCTCCTCCTCGCCGCCGGACACGTCCGGACCATGCCGGACACGTCCGCCCGCCGCCGCCACGTGGCTCCCGGCCCCGCCAGCCGCCGCGGCCCACCGAAGCCCATTGCCGGCCCCCACGGCCCGGTCGCCGCCGCCCCACACCTGCGCCCCAGCGCCGCCTCCCGCGCCGCGCGCCCCGCCGCCCTGCTCCTCCACGCCGGCCGCCGCCGCCTTCGCGCCGCGTGCCCCGCTGTCCGCCGACCGCGGCACCGCCTGGTGCCCCGCGCCTCCGCCGCTCCTCCTCATCACCGGCGAGTTCTCCAGCCATCTGCCCCAACATCTTCGGCGACCTCCCACCAACTCCGGCGAGAGCTCGGATCCGGCCTCGGTTCGCGCGCCCATGAAGAACCCTAGATCTGGGCGAGGTGAAATTCCACTAACTTTCCCTGAGACATTTTATGCCCCTGTTCATCGCCTCATATCACCGCGCTCGTTGCTCCGAATGATGCATATGATATATCAAAAATGTTTATTGTGAGATGCTCTCCACTTCATTCCATTGTGGTATGCTTGTTTGAGTCCATCTTGGTTCCCTAATCATTGATGCAAGAGTGCTATAACATGTTCACTGCTGTTACTTATCATATCATGGTGATTTGTCATTTTTGTCACATTTGATGTGTGCTTCATATGAGCATCAGCTCTACATGTGTTTTGAACTATGTCATGCCATCTTTACAGGGGTGTTTGTCTTGTATTTTTGTGATTTATGTGGTGACTAGCACAAGCATGCAAAGTAGCCTCCGCAATGTTGCTGTTTTCAGGGACTTGGTTTTTTGCAAGTCCTTTTCCTGCTGTTATTTTGATGCCTTGTAAACTTGATGCTACAGTGATATCCATGCTTGTTTTGAGATGCTTCAGTAAAGGTGTTTTGAAAATGTGGTTACGCTCTATCCATCCTTGCCCCTGTTTGCAATTATGGAGTGCTCTAGCATGTCTTGTTCCTGCTCTACTTTTGCTATAAAATGTTCCTGGCAGATTGTTTACATGTTAATCAATTTTTCCATGGTTGTTGCTATTGATCCATGCATGCTATGAACTTGATCTTGCCATGGTTAGCTTCATGAACATGTCATCTTGCTGCTGGTATGCTTGTTTTGTCATGCAAGGCTTTGTGATGAGTGGCATGAACTCGCAAAGTTGCCTTCATAATTCTGTTTTTGCCATGCTCTGTTTTTCTAGTAAGTCTGAAACTGTTAATAAAACTTTCTATGTTTATATGGGTGCCATCATATATTCTGTGCCTTTTTGGCTCATGTTCAGTAAGGTACTTTTGATCCGTGCTTTCAGTACAATCATGCCATGCCTTTGTTTGCTATGATATGTTCCTGTAGCATGTTGTTTTCTTGATCTAAACATGGCTTCCTGATGTTATTTCTGGCATGTTAGTATTTTCACCAAGTCTGTGAAGCTGATAACTTTTGCACTTTTGCCATGCTTGTTTGAACCTGCTCTTGTGTTATTTAGCCGTAGCTCAATGTTCATGTTTTGTCAAGCATCTTGTGTACATCACTGCCATATACTTTGTTGCTATGTTGAAGTACAGTAGCTTAGTTTCTTGTTGCATTCTAGATGGCATCGTGCTGTTAATCGCAAAATTGTGCCATTCTTGTTTTGCTTGCCATTTGCAAACCGTGCATCCGTTTCCGGTGATCTTTATATTGATTTCAACCAAAATCATCTCATCTTTCCAGCGGCACACTTCGTTTGCCAAGTTGATGCCTTGATCTTTCTTTCCCTTCCGGAGCACGCATATGCATTGCATATCCCATCTCGCATATCATGTCATGTATTGCATCATGTTGCTTGTGCACTGCACCATGATTGATTGGTGGTCCTTTGCTTGAGGTCTTGCTTTGGGTAGATACGGGAGATGAGTACGTGACCGAGGAACCTGTTGAGTACGCTAACGAGGATCAAGCTTTCGACAACTCTGAGAACTTTGCAGGCAAGATGACCATACCCTCGAAATCACTTCTATCTTTGCTTGCTAGTTGCTCGCTCTATTGCTATGTCGCGCTACCTACCACTTGCTATATCATGCCTCCCATATTGCCATGTCAATCCTCTAACCCACCTTTCCTAGCAAACTGTTGTTTGGCTATGTTACCGCTTTTGCTCAGCCCCTCTTATAGCGTTGCTAGTTGCAGGTGAAGATGAAGTTTGTTCCTTGTTGGAACATGGATATTGTTGGGATATCATTATTATCTCTTATTTACTTTAATGCATCTATATACTTGGTAAAGGGTGGAAGGCTCGGCCTTATGCCTGGTGTTTTGTTCCACTCTTGCCGCCCTAGTTTCCGTCATACCGGTGTTATGTTCCTTGATTTTGCGTTCCTTACGCGGTTGGGTGTTATGGGAACCCCTTGACAGTTCACCTTGAATAAAACTCCTCCAGCAAGGCCCAACCTTGGTTTTACCATTTGCCACCTAAGCCTTTTCCCTTGGGTTCCGCGGACTCAAGGGTCATCTTTATTTTAAACCCCCGGGCCAGTGCTCCTCTGAGTGTTGGTCCAAACTGGGCGATGTCCGGCGCCCCCTGGGCAACCAGGGTCTATACCAACCCGATGTCTGGCCCATCCGGTGTGCCCTAAGAGTGAGATACGTGTGACTCCTATCGGGATTTGTCAGCACATCGGGAGGCTTTGCTGGTCTTGTTTTACCATTGTCGAAATGTCTTGTAACCGGGATTCCGAGGCTGATCGGGTCTTCCTGGGAGAAGGAATATCCTTCGTTGACTGTGAGAGCTTGTGATGGGCTAAGTTGGGACACCCCTGCAGGGTTTGAACTTTCGAAAGCCGTGCCCGCGGTTATGGGCAGATGGGAATTTGTTAATATCCGGTTGTAGAGAACTTGACACTTAACTTAATTAAAATGAATCAACCGCGTGTGTAGCCGTGATGGTCTCTTGTTGGCGGAGTCCGGGAAGAGAACACGGTCTTGTGTTATGCTTGAACGTAAGTAGCTTCAAGATCACTTCTTGATCACTTATAGCTTCTCGACCGTGCGTTGCTTCTCTTCTCGCTCTCTTTTGCGTATGTTCGTCACCATATAAGCTAGTGCTTGCTGCAACTCCACCTCACTACCCTTTCCTACCCTTAAGCATAAATAGTCTTGATCTCGCGGGTGTGAGATTGTTGAGTCCTTGTGACTCACGGATACGTCCAAACAGATGCAGGTGCCAATGATGCTAGTGCAGGGGACGCTACCGAACTCAAGTGGGAGTTCGACGAAGACTTGGGTCACTATTATGTTTCCTTTCCTGATGATCAGTAGTGGAGCCCAGTTGGGACGATCGGGGATCTAGTACTTGGGGTGGTCTTTCTTTATTTTGGTTCTGTAGTCAGACCTTTGTTTGTACCTTGGTTGATGTATGGATAATTTATGTATTGTGTGAAGTGGCGATTGTAAGCAGACTCTTTATCCCTTTCTTATTCAGTACATGGGATGTGTAAAGATTACCCCTCTTGCGACAGACCTACCATGCGGCTATGCCTCTAAGTCGTGCCCCGACACGTGGGAGATATAGCTATATTGTGGGTGTTACAAAGACCTCGGATAAGATGCTTATATATTGGGCATCAAGATCTATAGATATAGATCAAGACGCTTAATTGGACTTTCACAAAGCACATACCTTGACAAAGTTTTGAAGAAGTTCAAAATGGATCAAGCAAACAAAGGGTTCTTGCCTGTGTTACAAGGTGTGAAGTTGAGTAAGACGCAATGCCCGACCACTGCAGAAGATAGAGAGAAAACGAAAAGTGTTCCCTATGCTTCAGCCATAGGCTCTATCATGTATGCAATGCTGTGTACCAGACCTGATGTGCGCCTTGCTATTAGTTTAGCAGGGAGGTACCAAAGTGATCCAGGAGTGGATCACTGGACAGCGGTCAAGAACATCCTAAAATACCTGAAAAGGACTAAGGATATGTTTCTCGTTTATGGAGGTGACAAAGCGCTCGTCGTAAATGGTTACGTCGGTGCAAGCTTTGACACTGATCCGGACGATTCTAAATCGCAAACCAGATACGTATTTATATTGAACGGTGGAGCTGTTAGTTGGAGCAGTTCTAAACAAAGTGTCGTGGCAGGATCTACGTGTGAAGCGGAGTACATAACTGCTTCGGAAGCAGCAAATGAAGGAGTCTTGATGAAGGAGTCCATATCCGATCTAGGTGTCATACCTAGTGCATCGGGTCCAATGAAAATCTTTTATGACAATACTGGTGCAATTGCCTTGGCAAAGGAATCCAGATTTCACAAAAGAAACAAGCACATCAAGAGATGCTTCAATTCCATCCGGGATCAAGTCCAGGTGGGAGAGATAGAGATTTGCAAGATACATACGAATCTGAATGTTGTAGACCCGTTGACTAAGCCTCTTCCACGAGCAAAACATGATCAGCACCAAGACTCCATGGGTGTTAGAATCATTACTGTGTAATCTAGATTATTGAGTCTAGTGCAAGTGGGAGACTGAAGGAAATATGCCCTAGAGGCAATAATAAAGTTATTATTTATTTCCTCATATCATGATAAATGTTTATTATTCATGCTAGAATTGTATTAACCGGAAACATGATACATGTGTGAATACATAGACAAACATAGTGTCACTAGTATGCCTCTACTTGACTAGATCATTGATCAAAGATGGTTGAGTTTCCTAGCCATAGACATGAGTTGTCATTTGATGAACGGGGTCACATCATTAGGAGAATGATGTGATTGACATGACCCATTCCGTTAGCTTAGCACTTGATCGTTTAGTTTATTGCCATTGCTTTCTTCATGACTTATACATGTTCCTATGACTATGAGATTATGCAACTCCCGATTACCGGAAGAACACTTTGTGTGCTACCAAACGTCACAACGTAACTGGGTGATTATAAAGGTGCTCTACAGGTGTCTCCGATGGTGTTCGTTGAGTTGGCATAGATCGAGAATAGGATTTGTCACTCCGATTGTCAGAGAGGTATCTCTGGGCCCTCTCGGTAATGCACATCACTATAAGCCTTGCAAGCAATGTGAGTAATGAGTTAGTTACGATTTGATTCATTACGAAATGAGTAAAGAGACTTGCTGGTAATGAGATTGAACTAGGTATTGAGATACCGACAATCGAATCTCGGGCAAGTAACATACCGATGACAAAGGGAACAACGTATGTTGTTATGCGGTTTGACCGATAAAGATCTTCGTAGAATATGTAGGAACCAATATGAGCATCCAGGTTCCGCTATTGGTTATTGACCAGAGACGTGTCTCGGTCATGTCTACATAGTTCTCGAACCCGTAGGGTCCACACGCTTAAAGTTCTGTGACGATCGGTATTATGAGTTTTTGTGTTTTGATGTACCGAAGGTAGATCGAAGTCATGGATATGATCACAGATATGATGAGAAGTCTCGAAATGGTCGAGACGTAAAGATCGATATATTGGGCGACTATGTTCGGACACCGGAAGTGTTTCGGGAGGTTTCGGACATATACGGGAGTACTGGGGGGTTACCGGAACCCCCCTGGGGAGTATATTGGGCCTAATGGGCCTTAGTGGGAGAAGAGGAGGGGCGGCCAGGGCAGCCGCGCTCCCCCTCCCCCCTTGTCCGAATTGGACAAGGGGGGGGGGCGGCGCCCCCCTTTCCTTCTCTTCTTCTCTCCCTTCCTCTCCTACTCCTGCTCCTACTTGGAAGGGGGGAGTCCTACTCCCGGTGGGAGGACTCCTCATGGGGCGCGCCATAGGAGGCTGGCCCCCTCCCCCTCCTCTGCTTCTTTATATACGCGGAGGGGGCACCCTTTGGAGACACAACAATTGATCATTGATCTTTTAGCCGTGTGCGGTGCCCCCTCCACCATAATCCACCTCGGTCATATCGTAGCGGTGCTTAGGCGAAGCCCTGCGTCGGTAGCTTCATCAACACCGTCACCACGCGCGTCGTGCTGACGAAGCTCTTTCCGGAAGCTCTACTGGATCGTGAGTTCGCGGGACGTCACCGAGCTGAACGTGTGCTGAACGCGGAGGTGCCGTATGTTCGGTACTGAGGATCGGTCGATCATGAAGACGTACGACTACATCAACCGTGTTGTCATAACGCTTTCGCTTACGGTCTACGAGGGTACGTAGACGACACTCTCCCCTCTCGTTGCTATGCATCACCATGATCTTGCGTGTGCGTAGAATTTTTTTGAAATTACTACGTTTCCCAACAGTGGCTACTAGTGTAGCCATGTCTATTCTCCTGAGATTCAGTTGGAATATGGTGTGCAGTTCTTTGGGCAAAGTTTTGACCCGATGAGCATTGGTACCGATGAAGAAGGCACCAGCGTCATTTCCCTCACACGGGGTGTTGTCGAAGATCTACATCCACACACTACTCAAAAACATATGTTTGCCTGACAATTGAGACTTCTAGGAGCACTGGTGCCTCCACCTGATAGGGTGCCGATTTATCACATATATTTTTGTTGGATGTATCTCAAGCCTAATTTAGCCAAGTTGTGTTTTGATGTCATCATGATTTTCAATTCTTGTCCTCTAATCACGGACGGAACTAGAAATCAATAAATTAGGGGAGGTCAAGCACAATTTTTTTTTGCTACCCACCCCTTCACCGCATCTAATCAACTATGGTTGGATGATTTTAGCCCTAGTTTCCCTCATAGATCGTGCGAGACTTTCTAATCAATCAACAGGAGCTCATTGTTGTCACGAAGATGTTCTTTGATACCTCTATGGTCTTATTCCTTTCTCGTAAGCTTAAGTTAAAAAAACTAGTTTTAGATTATTTTTCCTTCCGGGAAAATAGTTTCTCTTGGCAATCTTCAGGGAAAATAGTTGTTAGATATTTCACGGTAAGAGATTGCTGACCAGGCTGCAGATGGGTGCATGCGTTGATGTCCAAATTGGCAAGATAAATAATAAATAAAGAGAAATAAAAGGAAGATGTTCGGAGGTCCTTGACTCCTCCGTGTGAAACCAACTGAACACTGTGGTAAGATCGTCTAGCACGTGCCTTTGACTAGCGGCCATACGGCACGATCTGATCAGCGATGGGCCAACGCTAAGCTTTGATAGTTTCGGCACCAGAATCTTGGATCACCTTTTTGAGTAGTCAGCAGCGCCTTATTTTCTTAACTGGAGTAGTCAGCACTCAGCAGCTTGATACTGGGCCATTCCGTGCGGTTTCTTTCCGGGACCCCGATGGCTTTGTTTCTTTCTCCCGCACCTCAATTTTCCACGGTGGCTCCGGCCACTAGACTCGTGCCGGTTTACATCAACATGGACACATTTGTCCGCAGCTGAATTTAAGTTTAGTGTTTCCTTCAGTTCAGAAAGGGGTACCCAGAAAAGGACCACGCAGAAAGAGGTGAAAACAGCATAGAAAATGACGCTGTCGCGGTTACGTAATTGAGTGAGGCCTTGTCGGACTTACCGTGCGTGCGGGTGCGGCTCGCACACACTACACAGGCTCCAAGCAAAGCAAGAAGAAACGTTGGCGCACTGACTTGTACTGTAGATTGTAGCACAGCGTACAATAATCTCCCTCGATCTCCCGTGGCCGACTAGCCGGCCGGCGATGTTGCCACGCTGGTGTTCCATTCATATCCACACCGGTTGCACTCGCAATCCATCCACACGTTCCAAACACTCTTACAGTTGACCTGTTGACTCTCTTGCACTGGTAGACTGCGTGAAAATGAAGTGTTCAGAAAGAGCCAAGTAGAAGAAAATTCTAACGTGCCTTAGTCAGGGAGAAACTTCAGCCTCGAAAAAGAAACGGAAACTATTGTGCACGTGAAAAGCAGCTACCGGTATATATGATCTTTTTTGCGGGCTCAATGTATATGAAGTTGATGCACCTTTTCATGTGTGCTGTAAAGATCATGCAGACACGCAGTGCCGCCATTCGTAACGTAGTGGGTCTTTTTCATACGTGGAAATTTCCACATGGTACACAAACTCGTCGTCACGGTGAGGTGTGACGAACCGCACAGACAGACAGCCCAGCTGCCCATGCATGGACTTGCAACTTCACTTATCGTGATCCTAATCATCGACCATATTAAATTCACTTAGCCGCAAACGTGCGGCGCGTTGTATTGTCTTTGTGTATAAATCGTACCGACGGGGCGCCACGTCGAGCCCACTCGCGGCAGGGCAGCCTCGTCGAACCCGCAGTCCAACGGTCAGAGCACACGGCGCTGGATGGTAGACCTGAACCACAGGCCACTCGCACGTACTACTACAGTTCACCTCGCTTAAACTGGCAAAGGTATGGGCGGCAGGTCGAGGGACGACCAGCTCATGAACAGATCCCCAACCGGATCGCCATAATTCGGAGTGGTCAAACAGATGGATGCCGCAGCGCGGCGACAGCGAAGGCGGCCTGGCGCCCTCTTGCGTGCCTCGGCGCCGTGAGTCGTCGCGCGTGATGCGCCCGGGTCAAAGTCTCTGAAATCCCGGAAGGGAAGAGAAATGAGGCTCACCGAGCGCGGCTCTCGCTGGATGGAGAGAGACCCGGGCCATTGGTTTGACTCCGAGGTGGCCTGAGATCTGCAGCCTGCACCGCGAGGTTGCTGGAGGGACCGCGGCCACGCGATGGAATCGGGATGAGACCGCGCCGAGGGCGACGTTCCATCCTAGCGAGCCAACGAGGACAAAGTCTACGGGCGTGATGCCGACCTTCTAGCCATGGATGGGCAGCTCCTGCATATATTTGTGCCTGCCTGCTGCTTGTAGCTTATGGCCAGCTGCTTGCTGGTTTCGGTTGGCTGATTTGTGCCTGGTGCGTACATACATAGCTGTCCGATCTGATCCGCTGCATGTTTTCGACCAGCTAGCTAGTGTGGTACTCCCTCCGTTTTGAAATAAAGTCTTAATTTTGTACATTTATTTTGGGCTAAAAAAAGGCTCTTATCGGATGATACGTCCAAAACGAATTGTGAGTGCAAATTTGCAATCGCTTCCGCACGGCAGAGGAGCCTCCCTGGTCACGACACGACTTCACGGTCGACAAGGTTTAACTTCTTCCCGGCCGGTAACTATCATCAATGAAGCAGAAAATTATAATTTATACTAAAGTTGTATTAAAGTTGCGTCAATAAATTTGAACCGGAGGGAGTACATACTTTGCGTGGTATACTGCAAACTTTGCACCCTGTCCTGCCGACTTCCACAAGATTCGGCAGTACAAATCTGCACGCTAACTCAGTTCGTTTACATTAATCGGGCACGTAACTAAAATGGTTATTGTAGAGAGATCATGGTCGACGTGCACGGCCCAGGACGGCTGATGCGTCCATCGCTCCTTCGTCTGACAGAATATCTCCACAGGTTCTTCCGTGACGCCGGAACAACTAGTAGTAAAATATATTTTTTTTCCGATAGAAAGAGAGTTTTATTTCATATGCATAAGGTTACAATCAAGAGTATATATAGTAGGGCATCTCCCTAGCCGTAAAATATAAGAGTATATATAGGCCAATCTGCATCCTTAGTTAAGGTTTTTAAATTCGGACTTGCTAAATCTCAGCCAACTAAGACTTCGTTATGTCTCATTCGATGCCATATTTATGAGATCTTACATTAAGATCCGTGTAAAATATTTTTTCAGTTATTCGCAAAAAAGAAAAAAAAACTTTTTTCTATTTTTCTTTTTCTTTCTTATATGTTATGTCATTCGACTAAGACTTGGGTAAGTCTCGGCCAACTGAGACCTAGGCACACCCATTTAAAAACGAATCGGCCAACTAAGCCAGTCGTTGATTGGCCTAGAAGAATTTGAAACCAAACGTACGCGCTTTCCACGTGTATTTGGCAATCTACAAATCAGTTTGGTTGACTATTGTGCTGGCACAAAGGACAATTAGTCTACACAACTTCAATGATTCCCTAATCATTCATTAGATATACTCAAAAAGGGTCTTCAGGAGTTAGCAATATTTCTTTTGTATGCTTCAATGATGCATGCACCATGAAAGCGTGTCAAGCGAAAGAGGAAAAAGAAAAACGAAAATTGGAGAACCCGAATACTACTCCCTCCATCACAATCACAAACTTGTTTATATGTTGCGCTAAAATTGCATTACTTATGTGTTAACTGAATTGAAATTCAAAATTTACTACAAGCCACATTTAAAGAATGCCTTGAAATTGCTAGGTTCTTAGCTTTGACAAATGTCTCAACGAATATTCACCGAAGTCAGGGTCGAAACATGTTTAAAAGGAATGACATAGTCAAGAAATTACATAGAACCAACACGTGAGGGGAACCAGACGCATTTGAAGCTTCACTATCACCCTTTTGGCATCTAGACCGGGGAAATAAAGAGAGTCGGCGTCGACGGATGTCGAAGCTCCAAGTGGTTCCCGAATATGCGGCAACAACATAGGGAGACCATCCATAGATCACACAAGGTCCCTCTCCCAAGAGAAGATGACCTCTATAGGCATTGTAGCTCCGCATTGAGCACAACGGTTGGTGAGCTCTAGAAATGAACTAAATCTCAATGGAGAGTTAGATCCCCGTCGTCAGCCTCTTCATGTCCTCCACCACAGTGGCTTGAGATGAGATGCAAGGGTGACACAGCAGTCCGTCGATCGGATCCACGAGCTTATTGAAGCGAGAGCTTCTGGCTCCAACCACCTAAGGGTAACAAACAAGATCAACATGGTTAGCCACGTATGCATCATGGTCGTCAAACCTCTCCAATGGAACACCTAGCTAAATATACAACATATGCATGCTATCCAGAGCTTTCCTCCTATTCATACTTTAGCCGACAACCCGGTAGATGATCAAGACGAAGGAAATATGTAACGCCCTCGATGCGGCTATATCTCCTACGTGTCGAAGCACGACTTAGAGGCATAACCGCATTGAAAGCAATGTCGCAAGTAAGGTAATCTTCACAACAACCCATGTAAATATATAAAAGAGGAAAAGATACATAGTTGGCTTACACTCGCCACGTCACCCAAATATATTAATAACATTACAATCATCCAATACACTCATGGTCCGACTACGGTACCAAAATAAAGATCAACCCCCACATGCGACACGGTCCCCGATCGCCCCAACTGGGCACCACTACTGATCATCTGGGAAAGACACATAGTAACGACGAGAGTCTTCATCGAACTCCCACTTGAGCTCAAGCGCATCGTCTGGAACGGTATCATCGGTCCCTTCATCTGGTTTGGAAGTAATTTGTGAGTCACGGGGACTCAGCAATCTCGCACCCTCACGATCAAGAATATTTAAGCTTATAGGTAAGGCAAAGGTATGATGTGGAGCTGCAGCAAGCGACTAGCATATATGGTGGCTAACCTGTTCGCAAAAGAGAGCGAGAAGAGAAGGCAAAGCACGAACGAAGAACTATGATCAAGAAGTGATCCTAGAACAACCTACATCAAGCATTACTCCAACACCATGTTCACTTCCCGGACTCCGCCGAGAAGAGACCATCACGGTAACACACGCGGTTGATTCATTTTAATTAAGTTAAGTTTCATGTTATCTACAGCCGGACGTTAACAAATTCCCATCTGCCCATAACCGCGGGCACGACTTTCGAAAGTTCAAATCCCTGCAGGGGTGTCCCAACTTAGCCCATCACAAGCTCTCACGGTCAACGAAGGATATTCCTTCTAGCGGGAAGACCCGATCAGACTCGGCATCCCGGTTACAAGACATCCTCGACAATGGTAAAACAAGTCCAGCAAGACCACCCGCTGTGCCGACAAATCCCGATAGGAGCTGCACATATCTCGTTCTCAGGGCACACCGGATAAGCTAAGCGTACGGGAGCCAACGTAACCCAAGTTGCCAATGGACGGCCCCGCACGGTGCTCTGGGTTGGACCAACACTTAGAGAAGCACTGGCCCGGGGGTTTAAAATAAAGATGACCCTTGAGTCCGTGAAACCCAAGGGAAAAAGGCTAGGTGGAAAATGGTAAAACCAAGGTCGGGCCTTGCTGGAGGAGTTTTATTCAAGGCGAACTGTCAAGGGGTTCCCATTATAACCCAACCGCGTAAGGAACGCAATATCCAGGAACATAACACCGATATGACAGAAACTAGGGCGGCAAGAGTGGAACAAAACACTAGGCAAAAGGCCGAGCCTTCCACCCTTTACCCAGTATATAGGTGCATTAAGATAAACAAGATAATATGATGATATCCCAACAATAAACAATGTTCCAATAAGGAATGATCTCCAATCTTCACCTGCAACTAGCAACGCTATAATAGGGGCTGAGCAAAGCGGTAACATAGCCAATCAACGGTTTTCTAGTACATGGTGGGTTAGAGGTTTGACATGGCAATTTGAGAGGCATGATAAGCAAGTGGTAGGTATCGTAGCATAGGCATAGCAAAAGAGCGAGCATCTAGCAAGCAAAGATAGAAGTGATTTCGAGGGTATGATCATCTGCCTGCAAAGTTGTCAGAGTTGACTTGATCCTCGTAAGCGAACTCAACGGGCTCCTCGTTCGTGAACTCGTCTCCCGGCTCTACCCAAACAAGAACAACAAGCAAACGAAACACAATCAACCATGTGCAGTGCTCAAGCAACATGATGCAAACATGATATGATATGCGGGATGCGGTATGTGATGTATATGCAAGATTTGACAAAGAATGATTGAACCTGGCCTCTTGGAAATCCACACACACGAAAAGAGGTAGAAAGGACCACCGGAGGACATAGGAGCGCTGGAATGCAAAACGGACAACGGGGAAAATGCTCGGATGCATGAGACGAACACGTATGCAAATGTAATGCACATGATGACATGATATGAGATGCATGAAAAAGACAACAACACACACGGAGACAAAAACCCGAACCCGAAGAAAAATAAAATAACTTAGCGCAGGAAACGGCAAGGGTTGGGATACATATAAGGTAAATTACATCCGGGGTGTTACAACACTCCACCACTACGAAAGGATCTCGTCCCGAGATCTAGGACTGGAAAAACGCCGGGTACTCAGAACGGAGGTGATCCTCACGTTCCCAGGTGGCTTCATGGTCGGAATGGTGTGACCACTTGACTTTGAGGAATTTGATTGACTTATTGCGAGTCTTGCGCTCAGTTTCTTCAAGAATAGCAACGGGGTGCTCACGATAAGAAAGGTCTTCTTGGAGATCAATGTCTTTGAAGTTGACGGTGCGGTCATGGGTCTTGAAGCACTTGCGGAGCTGAGAGACATGGAACACGTCGTGCACGTATGCAAAGTTTGAAGGAAGCTCGAGTTGATAGGCGAGATCGCCTCTCTTGCTGACGATCTTGAAAGGACCCACGTATCTAGGGGCAAGCTTCCCTTTGATACCGAAGCGACGAGTACCTTTCATTGGAGAGACGCGGAGATAAACATGGTCTCCGATCTCGAAAGCCAAATCACGATGCTTACTATCATAGTAGCTCTTCTGGCGTGATTGCGCTGCTTTGAGGTTATCACGAATGACTTTGCACATCTCCTCTGCCTCTGTGATCAAGTCATTTCCAAGAAGTTGACGTTCACCGGTCTCTGACCAGTTAAGAGGAGTACGACACTTCCTGCCATAGAGAATTTCAAATGGGGCCTTGCCCGAACTCGCTTGGAAGCTGTTGTTGTAGGAGAATTCGGCATATGGAAGACAATCTTCCCACTTCATACCGAAAGAGATAACGCAAGCCCTGAGCATATCTTCAAGAATCTGATTGACACGCTCGACTTGGCCGCTAGTTTGAGGATGAAAAGCTGTGTTGAAACGGATGTTGGTGCCCATGGCCTTCTGAAAAGAATCCCAAAACTAGGAGGTAAAGATGCTGCCACGGTCTGAAGAGATCAACTGCGGAATGCCATGCAGAGAGACAATCCGAGAGGTATATAGCTCCGCCAATTGAGCTGCAGTGATAGACTCTTTGATAGGCAGGAAATGAGCCACTTTAGTGAGTTTGTCGATGACAACGAAGATAGCATCATTGCCACGCTTGGACTTTGGAAATCCCGTCACGAAGTCCATCTCAATGTGGTCAAACTTCCTTTCTGGAATGACAAGAGGTTGGAGGAGACCAGCTGGTCATTGGTGTTCTGCCTTCACTCTTCTGCAGACATCACATTCGTTCACGAATTGAGCAATCTCGCGCTTCATTCGAGTCCACCAATACGCCTGCTTGAGGTCATGGTACATCTTTGTACTTCCAGGGTGGATAGAGAGGAGTGAATTGTAAGCCTCGTTCATAATGACTTTGCGAAGGTCACCTTTAGGCAAAACAATGCGATCCTCGAAGAAGAGAGTATCCTTGTCATCAAGACGATAGCACTTGTACTTGGATTGACTCTTGGCAATCCCAATTTTCACCTTCTTCACCATAGCATCAAGAAGTTGAGCCTCGCGAATCTAATCTTCCAAAGTAGGAGAGACTTGAAGGTTGGCGAGGAAACCTTGAGGAACAACTTGCAGGTTGAGTTTGCGGAAAGCTTCACAAAGCTCGGGTTGGTAAGGCTTGAGAATCAGACTATTGCAGTAAGCCTTCCTGCTCAATGCGTCAGCAATTACATTGGCCTTGCCTGGAGTATATTCGATACTCGGATTATACTCTTGAATCATTTCGACCCAACGAGTCTGCCTGAGGTTGAGATTAGGCTGAGTGAAGATGTACTTGAGACTCTTGTGGTCAGTGAAGATGTCCACTTTTCTTCCCAATAAGAGATGTCTCCAAGTCAAAAGAGCATGCACAACTGCCACCAACTCGAGGTCATGAGTGGGGTAGTTCTTTTCGTTGGGCTTCAACTGGCGAGAAGAATAGGCCACAACTTTCTTCTCTTGCATCAACACTGCACCAAGACCTTGAAGAGAGGCATCACAGAAGACCTCGAACGGTTTGGATTCATCAGGAGGAGTTAGAACTGGAGCAGTGACTAATTTCTCTTTCAGGGTGTTTAAAGCGATGTCACACTCAGGAGACAAAACGTACTTGACGTGCTTCTGGAGAAGGTTGGAAAGCGGCTTCGCGATCTTTGAAAAGTTCTCAATGAACCTTCGACAGTAGCTTGCGAGACCAAGGAAGCCGCGGAGTTACTTCACGTTCTGAGGTGGTTCCCAATTCACAATTGCAAACACCTTCTCAGGATTCACCGCTATGCCCTTGGCAGAGATGATATGCCCAAGATAGAGAACCTCATCGAGCCAAAACTCGCACTTTGAAAACTTAGCGTAGAACTGATGTTCTCTAAGCTTATCCAGCACCAAACAAGTGCTTGGCATGATCTTCCTTGTTCTTGGAAAAGACCAAAATGTCATCGAGGTAGAACAAGACGAAGTCATTTGTGTAAGGGTTGAAGATGAAGTTCATCATGCGAGAGAAAGTCGGCGGAGCGTTGACGAGGCCAAAAGACATGACAGTGTATTCATATGAACCATAGCTTGTTCTGAACGCCGTCTTGGGGATATCTTGCTCATGAATTCGGATCTGGTGATAGCCCATACGAAGATCAAGCTTGGAGAATACTTGAGCACCTTTGAGTTGTTCAAACAGCTCGTTGATGTTGGGAAGTGGGTACTTGTTCTTTATAGTCTTCTTGTTCAATGGACGGTAGTCAACACAAAGTCGGTCCGTTCCATCCTTCTTCTTCACAAAAAGAACTCCACAACCCCATGGAGAAGAACTAGGTAGGATGAGACCCATTCACTCTTGAATATCGAGTTGCTTCTTCAGCTCCTTCAACTCTTTAGGTCCAAGCTTGTAAGGACGTTTGCAAACAGGTTCCGTGCCCGGCTCAAGATCGATGACGAATTCAACTGGCCGGTGCGGAGGCATTCCTGGAAGATCTTCTGAAAAGACATCTTGATATTCGCAAACGACTGGAATTTGAGAGATGGCATCCAGTTCACCCTTCTCGTTGAGAGAAAACAGACGGATGGTATCGTCATTAGCGGCAAAGACAATTACATCCTCAGACGAATGAGTCAATTGAATCTGCCTGGTAGCACAATCAAGATGAGCCTTGTGCTTAGAAAGCCAGTCCATCCCAAGAATAAGATCAATATCCGAGTTACCAAGGACCATTGTAGAAGCCAGAAACTTGAAATCACCCATCATGATAGAAACATCCGGGACTATTGAAGTAGCCCTCATAGACTTAGCCGGAGAAACCACTCCCATAGGTTTACCCAACATTTGCGAAACGAAGTCATGCTTAGAAACAAATGATCTTGACATGAAACAATGCGATGCACCAGTGTTAAAAAGAACTTTTACAGGAGCAGAGTTAACTGGAAAGTTACCCATGATGACATCTGATGAGTCCTCTGCCTGAGCTGCGTTCAACAAGTTGACCTTGGCGTGCTTGGGGTTATGCTTGACCACAGCTGTACTTGCCGATCTCACAGGAGGAGGAGGAGGGAGACGCCTCTGATTGAAGCATTTGTTGGCATAGTGACCCTTCTGTTGGCACTTGTTGCACGTGACCTTTGAAAGCAGACGGTAATATGGAGCACTCGATCTTGGAGCTTGAGATGAAGTCTTGTTCTGAAAGCCAGGGTTGGGTGGGTGGGAAGATCCACTGCCACCTTTGCTCTTCTGCTGATAAGGCTGATGGAACGGAGGAGGAGGAAGCCAATACTTTTGATGCTTAGCCACTTGAGTTGAGGAAGAAGGAGTTGCATCTCTGACTCGCTTCTTGGAAGCATCGCACTTCAGTTGAGCAGTCTCTTGCTTCATTGCCATGTTGTAAAACTCATCGTACCTCTTGGGCTCAAAGAGGACAAGAGCTACCTGGATATCTTCTCTAAGACCACCCCTGAACTGGTATATCATGCTCTTCTCGTCAGGGACGTCTTGCTTAGCAAAACGGGTGAGCTTCTGAAACATCTTGTTGTACTCGTAAACAGACATAGAGCCTTGCTTCAGGTTGCGGAATTCCTCATGCTTGCTTTCAACCACACTCTGAGGAATATGATGAGCTTTGAAGTCTTGATGGAATTCATCCCAGGTAATCACACGGCCTCCTCTAGAATCTTTGTACTGTTGGAACCATTTTGCAGCTTGGTCTTTGAGTTGGAAGGAAGCGAACTTGACAAAGTCCTCAGGCCTGACGTTACTGCACTCGAAATGCTTGCATATGTCCACGAGCCAATCATCAGCGTCTGTTGCCTCAACACAATTGCTGAAGGTCTTTGGCTGGTTAGCAAGGAACTGGTTGAGTGTAGCAAACTGATTCTGATTGTTGCCATGACCCTGGTTCCCTTGGTTGCGCTCTTGAAGAAGTTGCATGATCAGCTGCGTGTTTGCATTGGTAGCGGCCATCACAGCTTGCCATGCCTCCGGAGGTGGAGGTGGTGGTGGCGGATCAGGATTCGGAGTCGTGCGCGTTGGAGGAGCCATCCTGAAGAGGTTGACATCCATTAGCACAATGACAGACAAATATTGAAGCTGAATCAAACGGGTTGAAATTGCAACATATAGTCTTCACATCTGAACAAAATGAACGAATGCATTCCAATCGAAATGGTCACATATCCATAAATTGAGAAGCCACTTAGAATTGAGATAGAAGAAAAAAACAACAAGGTACGGAACAAGAACAAATACTTGGTGAGGATTACCCTATCCCAAACCAAATATCCGTGGAAGAAAAACTAGAGCTACAAGAATTCCCACCTATGAAACTCTCGAACCTTTCCGGTTATGCAATCAGGTGTTGGGGATACAGGGGAGGCATAATATCTCACCCAAATCTAGCAAATCCTACATCCAGCTGTATCCATCCTTCAACACATAACCGAGAAAAATTCGGAAATCATCTACCTCAACCTTCGAAAAGCATCCGTTATACGAGTTATGGCAGTACTCCCGAACTCCCGCCCCAGTACTGGGTGGCGTCGAGATTATCTCACCAACAACTACATAAAAGAGATTTTCGATGTCGGCGAAACTCAGGTATTCCAGAATCTCAACGATAAAATTGTGACGACAACACCTCGGAGCTCAACTCCCCGGGACGCTGCCACAACCCCTAAATGACAAGAGGCACCAAGAACAATGTTCTCGTCACAAATCGATCGGAACGATTCCAAGATACCCGCGTGATCCTAATTTTTTTTAGTGAAATTTGAGAAAAGAAGAGTCAAAACTCTACGTCAGGATGCCTTACCAGAGCGATGAAGGGACTGGGGAGTAAAAAGAATTCCTAAACTCTCCGATATATATAATCCTAAATGACTCAAAACATTTTTCTAGACTCAACAACGCCGACGGTTCGGTCAAGCAGGGGGCTCCTAAGGTCGGGGAAGGCTCTGATTACCAACTTGTAACGCCCTCGATGCGGCTATATCTCCTACGTGTCGAAGCACGACTTAGAGGCATAACCGCATTGAAAGCAATGTCTCAAGTAAGGTAATCTTCACAACAACCCATGTAAATATATAAAAGGGGAAAAGATACATAGTTGGCTTACACTTGCCACGTCACCCAAATATATGAATAACATTACAATCATCCAATACACTCATGGTCCGACTACGGTACCAAAATAAAGATCAACCCCCCCCATGCGACACGGTCCCCGATCGCCCCAACTGGGCACCACTACTGATCATCTGGGAAAGACACATAGTAACGACGAGAGTCTTCATCGAACTCGCACTTGAGCTCAAGCGCATCGTCTGGAACGGTATCATCGGTCCCTTCATCTGGTTTGGAAGTAATCTGTGAGTCATGGGGACTCAGCAATCTCGCACCCTCGCGATCAAGACTATTTAAGCTTATAGGTAAGGCAAAGGTATGATGTGGAGCTACAGCAAGCGACTAGCATATATGGTGGCTAACCTGTTCGCAAAAGAGAGCGAGAAGAGAAGGCAAAGCACGAATGAAGAACTATGATCAAGAAGTGATCCTAGAACAACCTACGTCAAGCATTACTCCAACACCGTGTTCACTTCCCGGACTCCGCCAAGAAGAGACCATCACGGTAACACACGCGGTTGATTCATTTTAATTAAGTTAAGTTTCATGTTATCTACAACCGAACATTAACAAATTCCCATCTGCCCATAACCGCGGGCACGGCTTTTGAAAGTTCAAATCCCTGCAGGGGTGTCCCAACTTAGCCCATCACAAGCTCTCACGGTCAACGAAGGATATTCCTTCTAGCGGGAAGACCCGATCAGACTCGGCATCCCGGTTACAAGACATCCTCGACAATGGTAAAACAAGTCCAGCAAGACCACCCGCTGTGCCGACAAATCCCGATAGGAGCTGCACATATCTCGTTCTCAGGGCACACCGGATAAGCTAAGCGTACGGGAGCCAACGTAACCCAAGTTGCCAAGGGACGGCCCCGCACGGTGCTTTGGGTTGGACCAACACTTAGAGAAGCACTGGCCCGGGGGTTTAAAATAAAGATGACCCTTGAGTCCGCGAAACCCAAGGGAAAAAGGCTAGGTGGCAAATGGTAAAACCAAGGTCGGGCCTTGCTGGAGGAGTTTTATTCAAGGCGAACTGTCAAGGGGTTCCCATTATAACCCAACCGCGTAAGGAACACAAAATCCGGGAACATAACACCGATATGACGGAAACTAGGGCGGCAAGAGTGGAACAAAACACTAGGAAAAAGGCCGAGCCTTCCACCCTTTACCCAGTATATAGGTGCATTAAGATAAACAAGATAATATGGTGATATCCCAACAATAAACAATGTTCCAACAAGGAACGATCTCCAATCTTCACCTGCAACTAGCAACGCTGTAATAGGGGCTGAGCAAAGCGGTAACATAGCCAATCAACGGTTTGCTAGGACATGGTGGGTTAGAGGTTTGACTTGGCAATTTGGGAGGCATGATAAGCAAGTGGTAGGTATCGTAGCATAGGCATAGCAAAAGAGCGAGCATCTAGCAAGCAAAGATAGAAGTAATTTCGAGGGTATGATCATCTTGCCTGCAAAGTTGTCAGAGTTGACTTGATCCTTGTAAGCGAACTCAACGGGCTCCTCATTCGCGAACTTGTCTCGCGGCTCTACCCAAACAAGAACAACAAGCAAACGGAACACAATCAATCACGTGCAATGCTCAAGCAACATGATGCAAACATGGTATGATATGCGGGATGCGGTATGTGATGTATATGCAAGATTTGACAAGGAATGATTGAACCTGGCCTCAACAAGGAAATACAAGAGTGCCACTGGAAAGGTGAGGTGATTTCTGTTGAAATCGATATAAAGATCATCGGAATCGGATGCACGGTTTGGAAATGGCAAGCAAAACAAATATGGCACCGGTCTGCGATAATCAGCAAGTGACCAACTAAATGCATCAAGATAAATATGCTACAGCACTCAAACATGGCAACAAAATATATGTCAGGGATTCACTCATGAAGCTTAACAACAGATGAACACTGAGCTATGGCTAATTCATCCATTAACAGGTTCAAACAAGCATGGCAAAAGTGCAAATGATAACATGTTTCAGACTTAGTGAAATTAACACAAGTCTGGAATTTATCATCAGGAAGCACACTTTAGAGCATGAAAACTACATGCTACAGGAACTTAACATGACAAAGCAAGGCATGGCATGAAGCTACTCAAAGCACTTAACAAAAGTCTCTTAGTGACCTTGAGCCAAAAGGGATCAGAAAATACAATTGAAAGCATGTGAACATGGCAAAAACATAAACAGATTTCAGACTTAGTAAAAAACTGGAGCATGCAAATCAGTTACCGAGTAGGCATATTTACGAGCTCGATGCACTCACTACAAAGCATGGCATGACAAACTAAGCATACATCCCTCAAGAATACATAGCATAGAAGCTAGACATGGCAAGAACAACAACATAGCATGCACAGATCAATAGTAACATCCTCGGCAAAATTGCTAAAATGTCAACAATCTGCCAGGATTCATGATATAGCAAAAGTAGAGCTCGATTGACTCAAGCTAGGGTGCTCCATAAATGCAAACAAATACATGGATGGATAGGGCACCACAATGTTAACAAAATATCCTTACTGATCATCCTAAAAAGAGGCACAGATCACTAGGAAACAACATGAACATATGGCATGATGACAAAATCAGGACAATGACTTGGTGAAATTCTAAGTCCCTGAAATCAGCATTACCGATTACGCTACTTTGCAAGCTTGTGCTAGTCACCAACAATAACACAAAAATACATGGTAAGCACCTCTGTAAAGATGGCATGTCATATAACAAAACACATGTAGAGCTCAGGATCACATCATGCACACATTAATCATGCCAGAAATGACAAATAGCTATTTGATGAAACAGATATGCCAAATCTACCACATAGCTCTCTTCCAACAGCATTTTGGGCCTCAAGATGAGCTCAAATGAAAATTATGCAATGAGATGAAATGATGTACTCGTCGAGATGAACATTTTGATATGCTACACGCGCAAATCGGAGCTACGGATGCAGAGATACGACATGATGAAGATGGCAAAAAAATAAGGGGAGAGGGGAAAGTCAACCCTAGTGGATCTAGGGTTTACTGTGCTCCCGATCCAGATCCGGGTCGCGGTACTGTTCACGCGCACTGTAGCAGCAGTTCGTCGGCCGGAGTTGGGCTCGCCGGCCGGGGATGAGGAAGAGGCGAGGAGGCGAGGTCGCCGGCGCCTGCGGCACGGACGGCGAGGAGGCGGTGGCCGCGGGTCACCGGAGCGGCGGGGCGGCACTGCGCCTGGCGGAGAGGCGGCGGGGTCGGCGGTCGACGCCGGCGAGGGGCGCGGCGGCCAGCGCGGTGGTCGGAAGAGGTGGCGGGGTCGGCCCGGCGAGGTGCGTCGCCGGCGCGGGAGAAGACCGACCCGGGCGACAGCGGTGGTGGCCCGGGCCTCGGGGGGCCAACGCGGGCCGGGCGGGCCGCACGCGGTGGTGGCCGGCGGGGAGGCCACGTGGCAGGCGGCGATTGGTGGCGGCAGTGTGTCCGGCCGGACCGGACGTGTCCGGCGCGGCCAGAGGGAAAGATCTAGGGTTAGGGTGGTAGAAGACCCGGGATTTTTGTAAAGGGATCTATTTATAGGCATAGGGGGAGCTAGGAAGCTCCAAATGAGGTGCGGTTTTCGGCCATGCGATCGTGATCGAACGATCTAGGTGATGGAAAGGTTTTTGGTGGGTTTTGGGCCAAATTGGAAGGGTGTTGGGCTGCAACACAAACGAGGCCTTCTCGGTCCCTCGGTTAACCGTTGGAGTATCAAACGAAGTCCAAATGGCACGAAACTTGACAGGCGGTCTACCAGTAGTAAACCAAGGCCGGTTGGCAAGTCTCGGTCCAATCCGTAAGTGTTTAACCCCCACACACGAAAAGAGGTAGAAAGGACCACCGGAGGACATAGGAGCGCCGGAATGCAAAACGGACAACGGGGAAAATGCTCGGATGCATGAGACGAACACGTATGCAAATGCAATGCACATGATGACATGATATGAGATGCATGACAAAGACAACAACACACACGGAGACAAAAACCCGAACCCGAGGAAAAATAAAATAACTTAGCGCCGGAAACGGCAAGAGTTGGGATACATATAAGGTAAATTACATCCGGGGTGTTACAAAATATACCCTAGAGGCAATAATAAAGTTTTTATTTTATATTTACTTATTCATGATAAATGTTTATTATTTATGCTAGAATTGTATTGATCGGAAACCCAAATACATGTGTGAATACATAGACAAACATTGTGTCCCTAGTGAGCCTCTACTAGACTAGCTATTTGATCAAAGACGGTTAAGGTTTCCTAACCATGGACATGAGTTGTCATTTGATAACGGGATCACATCATTAGGAGAATGATGTGATGGACAAGACCCATCTGTTAGCTTAGCATAATGATCGTTCAGTTTTATTGCTATTGCTTTCCTCATGTCAAATACATATTCCTTTGACTATGAGATTAGGCAACTCCCGGATACCGGAGGAATGCCTTGTGTGCTATCAAACATCACAATGTAACTGGGTGATCATAAAGATGCTCTACAGGTATCTCCGAAGGTGTTTTGTTAAGGTTTCCTAACCATGGACATGAGTTGTCATTTGATAACGGGATCACATCATTAGGAGAATGATGTGATGGACAAGACCCATCTGTTAGCTTAGCATAATGATCGTTCAGTTTTATTGCTATTGCTTTCCTCATGTCAAATACATATTCCTTTGACTATGAGATTAGGCAACTCCCGGATACCGGAGGAATGCCTTGTGTGCTATCAAACATCACAATGTAACTGGGTGATCATAAAGATGCTCTACAGGTATCTCCGAAGGTGTTTTGTTAAGGTTTCCTAACCATGGACATGAGTTGTCATTTGATAACGGGATCACATCATTAGGAGAATGATGTGATGGACAAGACCCATCTGTTAGCTTAGCATAATGATCGTTCAGTTTTATTGCTATTGCTTTCCTCATGTCAAATACATATTCCTTTGACTATGAGATTAGGCAACTCCCGGATACCGGAGGAATGCCTTGTGTGCTATCAAACATCACAATGTAACTGGGTGATCATAAATATGCTCTACAGGTATCTCCGAAGGTGTTTTGTTGGGTTGGCATGAATCGAGATTAGGATTTGTCACTCTGAGTATTGGAGAGGTATCTTTGGGCCCTCTCGGTAATGCACATCATAATAAGCCTTGTAAGCAAATGACTAATGAGTTAGTCACAAGATGATGTATTACGGAACGAGTAAAGAGACTTGCCGGTAACGAGATTGAACTAGGTATAGAGAAACTGATGATTGAATCTCAGACAAGTAACATACTGACGGACAAAGGGAATTGTGTATGTTGTCATAACGGTTCGACCAATAAAGATCTTCGTAGAATATGTAGGAGCCAATATGAGCATCCAGGTTCTGCTATTGGTTATTGACCAGAGAGGTGTCTCGGTTATGTCTACATATTTCTCGAACCCGTAGGGTCCGCACGCTTAACGTTCGATGACGATTTAGTATTATATGAGTTATGTGATTTGGTGACCGAATGTTGTTAGGAGTCCCAGATGAGATCACGGACATGACGTGGAGTCTTGAGATGGTCGAGAGGTAAAGATTGATATATAGGATGATAGTATTCGGACACCGGAAGTGTTCCAAAGTGTATCGGGTAACTATCGGAGTACCGGGGGGTTACCGGAACCCCCGAGGGGAAGATATGGGCCATAAGAGGGGAGCACACCAGACCACAAGGGGTGGCGCCCCCCCCTTAGGCAGGAGGCCTAATTGGAGAAGGAAAAAGGGGGGTTCGGCCCCCCTTCCTTTCTCTCCTCCCCTTCCCTTTTGTCTCTGATGATATATGGAAGGGGGCGCCACTTGGGAAACCCCAAGTAGGATTTGGATCCTGCTTGGGGCTCCCCTTGGCTGCCTCTCATCCCCTCCCACCTATATATATGTGGGGAGGGGGGCGCCTAGAACACACAATATCAACTGTTAGCTGTGTGTGATACGTCTCCAACGTATCTATAGTTTTTTATTGTTCCATGCTATTATATTATCTGTTTTAGATGTTTTATATGCTTTAATATGCTATTTTATATTATTTTTGGGACTAAACTATTAACCAAGAGCCCAGTGCCACTTTCTGTTTTTTTCCTTGTTTTAGAGTTTTGCAGAAAAGGAATACCAGACGAAGTCCAAACAAAATAAAACTTTCGCGATGATTTTTCTTGGACCAGAAGACATCCAGGGGACTTGGAGTGCAAGTCAGGGAAGCCACGAGGTAGCCACAAGGATGGAGGGAGCGCCCAGGGGGTAGGGCGCGCCCCCACCCTTGTGGGCCCCTTGTGACTCCACCGACCTATTTCTTCCGCTTATATATTCCCATATATCCCATAAACAACCAGGGGAGCCACGAAAACACTTCTCCACCGCCGCAACCTTCTATACCCATGAGATCCCATCTAGGGGCCTTTTCCAGCATCCTGTCGGAGGGGGATTCGATCACGGAGGGCTTCTACATCAACACCATTTCCCTTCCGATGAAGCGTGAGTAGTTTACCATAGACATACGGGTCCATAGCTAGTAGCTAGATGGCTTCTTCTCTCTTTTTGATTCTCAATACCATGTTCTCCTCGATGTTCTTGGAGATCTATTTGATGTAATACTTTTTGCGGTGTGTTTTCCGAGATCCGATGAATTGTGGATTTATGATCAGCTTATCTACGAATATTATTTGAATCTTCTCTGAATTCTTATATGCATGATTTGATATCTTTGCAAGTCTCTTCGAACTATCGATTTGGTTTGGCCAACTAGATTGGTTTTTCTTGCAATGAGAGAAGTGCTTACCTTTGGGTTCAATCTTGCGGTGTCCTTTCCCAGTGATAGTAGGGGCAGAAAGGCACATATTGTATTGTTGCCATCGAGGATAAAAAGATGGGGTTTACATCATATTGCTTGTGTTTATTCCACTACATCATGTCATCTTATTTAATGCGTTACTCTGTTCTTCATGAACTTAATACTCTAGATGCAGGCAGGAGTCGGTTGATGTGTGGAGTAATAGTAGTAGATGCAGAATCGTTTCGGTCTACTTGACACGGCGTGATGCCTATATTCATGATCATTGCCATAGATATTGCCATAACTTTGCGCTTTTCTATCAATTGCTCGACAATAATTTGTTCACTCACCGTAATATTTTCTATCTTGAGGGAAGCCTCTAGTGAAACCTATGGCCCCCGGGTCTATTGTCCATCATATAATCTTCTATTTTCCATCATATTAGTTTCCGATTTACTTCCTTTGCAATCTTTTACTTTCCGATTTATAAACGAAAAATACAAAAATATTTACTTTACCGTTTATCTATCTCTATCAGATCTCATCTTTGCAAGTAACCATGAAGGGATTGACAACCCCTTTATCGCATTGGGTGCAAGTTGTTGTTTGTTTGTGCAGGTATTCGGTGACTTGTGCGTTGTCTCCTACTGGATTGATACCTTGGTTCTCAAAACCGAGGGAAATACTTACTCTACTTTGCTGCATCACCCTTTCCTCTTCAAGGGAAAAACCAACGCAAGCTCAAGAAGTAGCAGGAAGAATTTCTAGCACCGTTGCCGGGGAGATCTACGCCAAGTCAAGACATACCAAGTACCCATCATAAACTCTCATCTCTTGCATTACATTATTCGCCATTCGCCTCTCGTTTTCCTCTCCCCCATTTCTAAAACAATTTTTGAAAAGATTTGCCTTTTTATTTGCCTTCTTTCCGTATGTCTTTTTGTTTGTGTTTCCATGTGCCTTCTATTTGCTTGCATCTTTGTTTGCTAAAAATATATTGATATGGATCCACTTAAAGTTTTCTACTTGGATCATCTTTGATCTATTTGTGCTCATGCTGAAACCCCAACTAGTTTAGTTGAGGGAAAATCTTTAGATGAGCATGCTCATTTGTGCGTCACCGTTTGTCTGAAAAAGGGAGACTCTTATGGAATCAAATAAACAGTTTGCTGTGTTATTCTTGGAATCTTTGTGAAATTTATGATTTTACTTGCTGCTCTAAGAACCCTAAAAAACACCTTCCCTGCCTATGTGAGTTTAATGATAATGAAATCTTATCTTCTTATGAAAAGGGTGTTTATAGTTACTATGATATCGAACAAATTGAAGAATTTGTTGCTTTTAAGTGTGCTCATGAAGTTTCTTCTTTGATTGAAAAGTGTGATATCACTCTATACAAATCTAAAAATTCCAATATACTTAAATATTGCTATGAAAACTATGCTCATAATGCCTATGTTAAGGAATTTATTGAGAGAATGACCGTTGCTTTGGAAGAAAATAATGATATGCATGAATCCATAGATAATTATGATTTTGATGATTTGATTGAAATATCCCTTGATGAACATGATGCTTTCTATTCTTATGGCCATGATGCCAATATTTGTGGAGATGAATTTGCTATAGTTCCTTATGTCAAACATGAGATTATTGCTATTGCACCCATACTTGATAGTTCCTTGAATCAAAAGCATGGTTGCAATGATGTTATTATAAATTCTATTAATGTCAATTGTGCTAATAATAGGCAAAACCAGCTTGGGGATGATAATTTTGCTATGTCCACTACTTATTGTAATGATCATGATTGGGGTGATTCTTCTTATGATCTTGAAAATTTATTTAAGCCCCATGATGAATATGAGATTGATAATAATGTTTGAAATAATACTGAAAGTGGGTTTGGAAGAGTTTCAACTTTAGATCCCACATATTTGGATAATGTTCAATCTTATGAAGTTTTTGATAAAAGTGGGTGTGGAGAGGTCATGACTTTGGTTAATGATATTCCCACTATTTTGGAAGAGTGTCATCTTTGCATGCATGTGGATCATGTAGAGAAAATTTTATGTGATAGCTATATTGTTGAATTTGAGTATGACTCCACATGTAATTATTATGAGAGAGGAAAATATGGTTGTAGAAATTTTCATGTTACTAAATTACCTCTTGTTATGTTGAGATTGCTATTGTTTCTTTCTTCTTCCTTGCATATGCTAGTTTTTGCTTGTCTTGATAATTTGTTTGCTTATAAAATGCCTATGCATAGGAAGTATGTTAGACTTAGATGTGTTTGTCACATGTTTTATGATCCTCTCTTTGCACTTCAATTCTTGTCATTCATGTGAGCATCACTGAAATCTCAATGCCAAGCCAAAAGGCTTTAAAGAAAAGCCCTTGTTGGGAGACAAACCAATATTTTTATTTCCTATTTTGCAATAAATAATTCATCTAGCCTCTGGTTAGATGTGGTTTTGTTTTTTAATTAGTGTTTGTGCTAAGTAAGACCTTTGGGATAGCTTACGGTGATAGTTGATTTGATCTTGCTGAAAAAAGAAAATTTTACGCTCAGGAAAAAAATTCTATTTTTTAACAGAAGAATGATAAAATACTGATTCTTTTTGCAGAAGATTAATAAACAAATTTCTTAGGCTGTCCTAATTTTTAAGAATTTTTGGAGTTACAGAAGTATTCGAAATCTCCAGATTCTGTTTTCTTTGTGTTGTTTGCTTATTTTGATGAATCTATGGCTAGTATCGGGGGGTATGAACCATGGAAAAGTTGGAATACAGTAGATATTGAACCAATATAAATAAAGAATGAGTTCAAAATAGTACCAAAAGTGGTGATTTATTTTCTTATACTAACGGAGCATACGAGATTTTCTGTTGAGTTTTGTGTTGTGAAGTTTTTAAGGTTTGGGTAAGGATTTGATGGACTATGGAATAAGGAGTGGCAAGAGCCTAAGCTTGGGGATGCCCAAGGCACCCCAAGGTAATATTCAAGGACAACCAAGAGCCTAAGCTTGGGGATGCCCTGGAAGACATCCCCTCTATTTTTGTTCACCACATGATATGTGTTTTGCTTGCACTACTGCAGGATGCTGCTAACGCGACACTACGATCAAAGACCCTTCGACGAAACTGTGTGCGATGTAATAATCGCAAACGGTGGTGTAAAAGAACCGTAAAAAAGGGTGCAAAACACTTGCGATGGCGGAGCCATCAAACACGGTTCAGATTTTAGTTGCGTGTGCGATGCAGGGCATACGGTTCAGTTCAATAAACTGTTTGCGATGAGGCGGAACAAAAGAAATGGGCAGCCAGATGAAGGCGTGTGCAATATACAACATAAGGTTCACTCAGATGAACTGTTTGCGATTAGCCACAACAAACTGAAACAATTAGATAGATCAACGTGTGTGCGCTAGACGAGCACACACATTCTAACTAAAAGAAGTGTGCACGATGGTAATAACGAGCGTGCACGATTGTTGGAACAAGACGTGTGCTGACATTGCCTATTGCGGTGCACCCTATGGTGCAAATGCCACGTACGCGACCGAGAAGGCGCACGTGCCCACGTTACGCCTTCCGGGAATAGTGTCGCACTTATAGCCGTCAGTAAATTTTGAGCCTGCGTCCCGTCACATTGCAAATTGCAAACCTGTTCACACCGATCAAAACGTAAACGGTTTCCCACTTAGGAGCGTATTGGTACTCGGTTATAAATACTACTACTCCAAGATGACTGCACATTCCTCCTCAACTCCTCATCTAGAAAAACAAACAAGTCATTCATCATCGTTCCCTTGCGTCAGCCATGGCCAGCGTGAGTTCTGGGTCAAGAGATTGCCACCAGGGAGATGCGAGCATGGAAGCGAAAGCACGAGAGATCTCCCGCCTCGCCGCGAACGCAGTCGACATTGCCCGCCGCGCGGCCGTAGCAGCACAAAGGTCCCGCCACGCTGCCGAAGCAGCACGGAGGTCCGACCGTGCCATCGATGCGGCAGACTGGTCCGGCTGTGCCGAGGAAGCAGAAGAGATGCCCCGCCACGCCACGAATGCAGCAGAGATGTCCTCCCGCGCCGCCGCGGCCTGGGAAAATGTCTCGCTGGCAGGCAGGGACTCTTACAGGCGCATGCATGCGATCGTCCATAGCCAGATGGATCAGGTCTCCGGCTGGGCGAGGTTGTAGGATGACATGAAAACCTCTTTTGAATAGGCTACCGACATCATCCAACAACTAAATAAGAGCAATGCGAAGCTCCGGGACGAGCGAGACCTGCTGAGGGCGAAGATCGTCGGAAGTGCAGAGCAGCAGGAGGAGACCACTACCTTGTTGAAGAGGACCGACGCCATCGTCGAGAAACTTATGGACGAGAATGCCATGCCACGCATCGAGCGCAGAAGGCTGGTGGAGGAATCCGTGGATGCTCTCAAGCAGCATCTTGAGGACAAGAAAGAACTCATCGCCGCTCGCTGCGGAGACTAGTTCCCACGGGCTACAGCAACACATCAAGAAAGTAGAGATCAGCGAGCCAGATCGTTGTCTTCCTTCTTCTTTTGCCCTTGTGTATTTCGGGCATTGCCGCATGTGGCTTTTTTTAATTATGTTCCTTTTTGCGGGGATTTTAATTATGTTCCTAAATATGTAGTACAATTATTATCCAGTCCATGCAAAACTTTCTTTTCAGATTTTTATTTTTCTCTCTTAAATCTCAGTCCAGTGAGACATATAGGCACGCCGTAGAACACGGATTCGGGCGCCATTAATGGGGACGTTGGGAGGGAGGTGCGTGGTGGGTAGAGGTTAAAGGGCTCTCCTCCCGATGAGCACGCGCAGGAGTTTGATCGCACGCCTCCCGTACTCAAATAGCTACCCCGCACGATACCTTCTAGCCAATAAAAAAAGGGGGACGTGTGGTGGCACGTAATTGGTAAGTAGAACGCCCACGGTTTCAATAATACTTGTGTTTCTGATTTGTAACGTGATAGCACTTGTAACAAAATGACTTTGTTGATTGTTAATGTGTGCGCCTTTGCAAATCAGATAGAAAATTACCACAACATGTTGGTGCCATGTCATGAACACCATGCCAAGTTTCATGATTTCCAGACGTGCTTTGGATTTACAGGAATGAAAAAACCAAGTTTCTCATTCTTTCCGGCCGAGCCACGACACCCAAATGTTTGAATTTCATTCCCATTTCTTGCGTGGGACCTAGAAATTCACCCAAGGACACACATGTGATTTTTCAACCAACTTTGGTGCACTAGAGCATGTGCTTGTAGTTCAAATTTGAATTATGCACATTAAATGCCCAGAAACTCAATTAATGTATAAAAAAGGCCAAACCAACTCGGAATAATTCCAAAATTTAGCATGATACTTCTATTTGGTCTAATCTGCCTGTGTAAAAACATTACGGCGGGAGAAGGCAGTGTACGTATGTCGTTTCACACACGGAGGTGACAGTTCCCTCTCGGAACCACGGGCCTTCTTGAGGGAAGCTCCGGTTTGCAAGAAGGTTACACCAAAGCTTGTCCCAATTCAGCCAAAAAATTTACTGCAGCTTGTTGGTGCCATGTCATGACACCATGCCAAGTTTCATGATTTTCAGGCGTGTTTTGGATTTACAGGAATTAAAAAACCAAGTTTCTCATTCTTTCCGGCCGAGCCACGACGCCCAGATGTTTGAATTTCATTCACATTTCTTGCATGAGACCTAGAAATTCACCCAAGGACACACATGTGATTTTTCAACCAACTTTTGTGCACTAGAGTATGTGCTTGCAGTCCAAATTTGAATTATGCACATTAAATGCACAGAAACTCAACTAATGTATAAAAAGGCCAAACGAACCCGGAATAATTCCAAAATTTAGCACGATACTTCTATTTAGTCTAATATGCCTGTGTAAAAAAGTTAAGGTGGGAGAAGGCAGTGTACATATGCATTTCGCGCACGGAGGTGACACGTTCCCTCTCAGAACCACGAGCTTTATTGAGGGAAGCTCCGGTTTGCAAGAAGCTTACACCAAAGCTTGTCCCAATTCAGCCAAAAAAAATTACCGCATCATGTTGGTGCCATGTCATGACACCATGCCAAGTTTCATGATTTTCAGGCGTGTTTTGGATTTACAGGAATTAAAAAACCAAGTTTTCAATCTTTTCGGCCGAGCCACGACGCCCAGATGTTTGAATTTCATTCCCATTTCTTGCATGGGACCTATAAATTCACCCAAGGACACACATGTGATTTTTCAACCAACTTTGGTGCACTGGAGTATGTGCTTGTAGTCCAAATTTGAATTATGCACATTAAATGCGCAGAAAATTAATTAATGTATAAAAAAGGCCAAACGAATCCGGAATAATTCCAAAATTTAGCGCAATACTTCTATTTGGTCTATTCTGCCTGGGTAAAAAAAGTTAAGGCGGGAGAAGGCAGTGTACATATGTCATTTCGCACACGGAGGTGACACGTTCCCTCTCTGAACCTCGAGCCTTCTTGAGGGAAGCTCCAGTTTGCAAGAAGCTTACACCAAAACTTGTCCCAATTCGGCCAAAAAAATTACCGCAATATGTTGGTGCCATGTCATGACACCATGCCAAGTTTCATGATTTTCAGGCGTGTTTTGGATTTACAAGAATTAAAAAACCAAGTTTCTCAATTTTTCCGACCGACCCACGACGCCCACATGTTTGAATTTCATTCTCATTTCTTACATGGGACCTATAAATTCACCCAAACACATACATGTGATTTTTCAACAAATTTTGGTGCACTGGAGCATGTGCTTGTAGTTCAAATTTGAATTATTCACATTAAATGCCCAGAAACTCAATTAATTCATAAAAATGCCAAACGAACCCAGAATAATTCCAAATTTAAACACGACACTCATGTACTAGTTGCATGTTCACTGTACATAAATGTTCTTGCAATTCAAACACCATCCTTTCCCTCTGTAACACCATTTTGTCTTTCAAAACATAATGAAAAAAATTAGGTATACCACAAATAGTTTACTAGAAAGAATCGTGTGGGATGCGATATAAAATATCTTGGCGCACCATCTTGTCTAGATTACGCAGGAAGCTTCATCGTCTACAGTCCACCGCCCTCGCTTGAACCACACTTGCGTGCCAGTTTCTCGTGGCACCGAGCGAAATGTTTTTGCCACCATGGAAATATCTATCTCCCCGCCCCTCCATCCCACCAAAAGCCACATTTCCATTATTCCTCCTCGCTTTCCAAGTTCAAACCTTCACTGATGCTTACTGGCAGCTCAGCCTCCTCGCCGGCGACCCTTCTTCTTGCAGCGCCGCCTCCTCATCGACTACCCTTCTTCTTGAAGCGCCGCCTCCTCGCCGACTACCCTTCTTCTTGAAGCGCCGCCTCCTCACCGGCGACCCTTCTTCTTGTAGCGCCGCCTCCTCGCCGGCGACCCTTCTTCTTGCTGCGTGGCCTCCTCGCCACCGACCCTTCTTCTTGCTGCACGGCCTCGTTGATATGGTCAGGTAATCCACACCCCACCCACACCATCCTCCTCCTTTCCCGTCCCTCATGCCCCGACCGACGGCGCGACACCTTCCACCGAAATCACTGTCCCCCTCCTCCAATTAAGCGCCGCCCACGACCATTTTGCATGCAGTATAACATGGAGCTCAGTAGCATGCGGCCGCACGCACGCACGAGGTCGCTATGGATGCCATGCGTGCCGACCGCCAGATCTTGGAGGAGCACCTCGACTTCGAGGCCACCGTCGACCCCGCAACGCGGTTGTCTACTTTAAAACACAGTCTGTGCTATTTTCTCGAGGCCACCGCCAGTGCCTTCTAGTGATTTGTCCTCTGTAATGTTAATAAGCAATCTAATGTTTAGTTAACAGTTGGTCCTCTGAAATGTAATGTTCAGTTAACACTTTGGTCCAACAATTGCTACATTTCATAGTACTGTTCTCAAGCATTCTTTGTTTTGTTAACTGTCTTATCTTCTAGTACATGTTTCTATTCTGCAATGTCGTGCTCAGTTAACTATTTTGGTTCATTTGGTATGCTGTCCATTTAACTGTTTGGTTCGATTTTCATTTGTTGTGGGTGCAATTTTGTATTGTTATGCATGTGACACCAATCAAATTTCGCTGTACTCAATACATATTCTACTGATAGTATGGCAACTCTCAGTTAACCTGATTAAGATCTTCCTTATGTGTGTTGCAGGGAAACAATGGGAGACACTGCGGTTTACCATCGAGGTTTGTTCAAGCATGGTCCTTTGGCTAATAGCAAATTATTGTGCAGTTGCAGGAATCATTCTAATATTTAGGTTTCTTACAATTTGGTCTTGCACATGTAGGTCCTGCTGTCAGAGGCTTAGACCCACTGTTCGACCCATTTTGCATATGGGGAAATGAGATGTCCATGAATATCAGTCAAGTCAAGAAACTCAGAAAGATTGTTAGGATGAAGAAACTTGCGACGAATAACAACAAGATCTTTGTTTGCACAATGAAGAAGAAATTAGTCAACTATAGGATGGTACTAACTCTTTTACCTTGTTTTTACCCCTTGTGCCATTTCAAAATTTATAACAACAATTTATGCATATCTTTGTTTTCAGTACTTTTCAAAGCAGTTCACCGATGATTACCTCTCAAACCACCTGCATGGTCAAGAGGCGAGGAAGGTATTCATTCAACACCCACGATACAATATTGAAGTCTTGCTGAAGAGGACGAAGGTTGGGCGGGCAATTATCCATAGCTACCGGCCTAAAGTTGCAAGGACATTCAACATCACTGAAGGCTCAATATTTGCCATCCGCTTCTGTAGTTTCGCAGATGAGATTCATCTGTCTATTTACCATGTATGATGCTACTTTCCAAAGGTTCATAATGCTGCATGTGAAACTTGGTGTTGTTGTGTAATGGCGTAACTGAGTGCCGAAGCTATCTGATGTAATTCGATTATGAAATACTGGTTGATGTTATACGGATATGAAATATCTGGTGTGTTTTATAAGAAATATCAATTTGATTAGTACATGGATTATCAATAATAGGCTAATTACCCTGCTTATTGGGGTTTTCTATTATAGACGGTTACTCAGACAACACCGTGGGTGGTGAACTTAAACAACCCGCACGGTTTCTAGAAAGTAGGTGTGTTCGATCAACTAACAATCACACATGGCTTCCGGCAGCGAACTGTTTGCGTTAGGCCACCTTGCACAAACGTTTCCACACAAAGAACTGTGTGTGATATACATACGAGTGGAAATGATTTTCTGGGATTCACCATGTGGGATGTACATACCTACGGAAATGATTGGGTTTCAATGCCTCGCCCGATAGCACACGATCTCATTTAGTGTCCCAGGAGGGCCTATCCCCGACGGTTTCTGGGTCGTGTGGGAAGGACACCCCTATCGCCCACACTCACTTGGCGATAGTTCCAAATGCCGTAGCGAAAAGGGGTTAAAAACCGTTTGTATAGCACGTCGCTGTACCAGTGTTGGAGCATCTTGTATGGTTTGAGTCTTTGCTTTTTAGTTTGCCACAATCATCCTTGCTGTACACACCTTTTGAGAGAGACACACATGAATCGTGATTTATTAGAATACTCTATGTGCTTCACTTATATCTTTTGAGCTAGGCAATATTGCTCTAGTGCTTCACTTATATCTTTTTAGAGCACGACGGTGGTTTTATTTTTTAGAAATTGATGAACTCGCGTGCTTCACTTATATTATTTTGGGAGTCTCTAAATAGCATGGTAATTTGCTTTCGTTATAAATTTAGTCCTAATCTGATAGGCATCCAAGAGGGATATAATAAAAACTTTGATACAAAGTGCATTGAATACTATGAGAAGTTTGATTCCTTATGATTGTTTTGAGATATGAAGATGGTGATATTAGAGTCATGCTAGTAAGTAATTGTGAATTTGAGAAATACTTGTGTTAAAGTTTGTGATTCCCATAGCATGCATGTATGCTGAACTGTTATGTGATGAAGTCGGAGCATGATTTATTTATTGATTGTCTTCCTTATGAGTGGCGGTTGGGGACGAGCGATGGTCTTTTCCTACCAATCTACCCCCTAGGAGCATGCATGTAGTACTTTGTTTTGATAACTAATAGATTTTTGCAATAAGTATATGAGTTCTTTATACTAATGTTGAGTCCATGGATTATATGCACTCTCACCCTTCCACCATTGCTAGCCTCTCTAGTGCCACGCAACTTTTACCAGTACCATAAACCCATCATATACCTTCCTCAAAACAGCCACCATGCCTACCTATTATGGCATTTCCATAGCCATTCCGAGATATATTGCCATGCAACTTTCCACCGTTCCGTTTATTCTGACACACTCCATCATTGTCATATTACTTTGCATGATCATGTAGTTGACATCATATTTGTAGCAAAGCCACCGTTCATAATTCTTTCATAGATGTCACTCTTGATTCATTACATATCCCAGTACACCGCCGGAGGCATTCACATAGAGTCATATTTTGTTCTAAGTATCGAGTTGTAATTCTTGAGTTGTAAGTAAATAAAAGTGTGATGATCTTCATTATTAGAGCATTGTCCCATGTGAAGGAAGGATGATGGAGGATATGATTCCCCCACAAGTTGGATGAGACTCTGGACGACAAAAAATGAGAGAAGGCCCAAATAAAAAAACGAGAGAAAATAGATAAGGGGCAATACTACTATCCTTTTACCACACTTGTGCTTCAAAGTAGCACCATGATCTTCATGATAGAGAGTCTCCTATATTGTCACTTTCATATACTAGTGGGATTTTTTCATTATAGAACTTGGCTTGTACTCCCTCCGATCCTAAATATAATTCTTTTTAGAGATTCCACTACAAACTACATAAAGATGTATATAGACATACTTTAGAGTGTAGGTTCACTTATTTTGTTCCGTATGTAGTCCATAGTGGAATCTCTAAAAAGACTTATATTTAGGAATGGAGGGAGTATATTCCAATGATGGGCTTCCTCAAATTGCCCTTGGTCTTCGTGAGCAAGCAAGTTGGATGCACACCCACTTAGTTTCTTTTTGAGCTTTCATAAACTTATAGCTCTAGTGCATCCGTTGCATGGAAATTCCTACTCACTCACATTGATATCTATTAATGGGCATCTCCATAGCCCATTGATACGCCTAGTTGATGTGAGAGTATCTCCTTATTTTTGTCTTCTCCACAACCATCGTCTATTCCACCTATAGTGCTATGTCCATGGCTCACGCTCATGTATTGTGTGAAAATTGAAAAAGTTACAGAACATCAAAAGTATGAAACAATTGCTTGGCTTGTCATCGGGGTTGTGCATGATTTAAATACTTTGTGTGATGAAGATGGAGTATAGCCAGACTATATGATTTTGTAGGGATAAGCTTTCTTTGGCCATTTATTTTGAGAAGACATAATTGCCTTGTTAGTATGCTTGGAGTATTATTGTTTTAATGTCAATATTAAACTTTTATTTTGAATCATACGGATCTGAACATTCATGCCACAATAAAGAAATTACATGGATAAATATGTTAGGTAGCATTCCACATCAAAAATTCTCCTTTTTATCATTTACCTACTTGGGGACGAGCAGGAATCAAGCTTGGGGATGCTTGATTCGTCTCCAACGTATCTATAATTTTTGATTGTTCCATGCTATTATATTATCTATTTTGGATGTTTTATATGCATTAATTTGCTATTTTATATTATTTTTGGGACTAACCTATTAACCTAGAGCCCAGTGCCAGTTTCTGTTTTTTCCTTGTTTTAGAGTTTCGCAGAAAAGGAATACCAAACGGAGTCTAAACAGAATAAAACTTTCGCGATGTTTTTTCTTGGACCAGAAGATATCCATAGGACTTGGAGTGCAAGTCAGGGAAGCCACAAGGACGGAGGGCGCGCCCAGGGGGTAGGGCGTGCCCCCACCCTTGTTGGCCCCTCGTGACTCCACCGACCTATTTCTTCCGCCTATATATTCCCATATATCCCCAAAAAAACCAGGGGAGCCACAAAAACACTTTTCCACCGCCGCAACCTTCTATACTCGTGATATCCCATCTAGGGGCCTTTTCCGGCGTCCTGCCGGAGGGGGATTCGATCACGGAGGGCTTCTCCATCAACACCATTGCCCTTCCGATGAAGCGTGAGTAGTTTACCACAGACCTACTGGTCCATAGCTAGTAGCTAGATGGCTTCTTCTCTCTCTTTGATTCTCAATACCATGTTCTCCTCGATGTTCTTGGAGATCTATTCGATGTAATACTTTTTGCGGTTTGTTTGTCGAGATCCAATGAATTGTGGATTTATGATCATCTTATCTATGAATATTATTTGAATCTTGTCTGAATTCTTATATGCATGATTTGATATCTTTACAAGTCTCTTCGAACTATCAATTTGGTTTGGCCAACTAGATTGGATTTTCTTGCAATGGGAGAAGTGCTTAGCTTTGGGTTGAATCTTGCGGTGTCCTTTCCCAGTGACAGTAGGGGCAGCAAGGCACGTATTGTATTGTTTCCATCGAGGATAAAAAGATGGGGTTTACATCATATTGCTTGAGTTTATTCCTCTACATCATGGTCATTTTACTTAATGTGTTACTCTGTTCTTCATGAACTTAATACTCTAGATGCAGGCAGGAGTCGGTCGATGTGTGGAGTAATAGTAGTAGATGCAGAATCGTTTTGGTCTACTTGACACAGACGTGATGCCTATATTCATGATCATTGCCTTAGATATCGTCATAACTTTGCGTTTTTCTATCAATTACTCGGCAGTAATTTGTTCACCCATGACACGTCTCCAACGTGAGATGAAGAAGTTTTCAATGGTGAACATCACTATGTTGATCATATCTACTATATGATTCACGCTCGACCTTTCGGTCTTCAGTGTTCCAAGGCCGTATCCGCATATGCTAGGCTCGTCAAGTTTAACCCGAGTATTCTGCGTGTGCAAAACTGGCTTGCACCCGTTGTATGTGAATGTAGAGCTTATCACACCCGATCATCATGTATCTATAATTTTTGATTGTTCCATGCTATTACATTATCTATCTTGGATGTTTTATATGCATTTATATGCTATTTTATATGATTTTTGGGACTAACCTATTAACCTAGAGCACAGTGTCAGTTTCTGTTTTTTCCGTATTTTTGAGTTTCGCAGAAAGGAATATCAAACGGAGTCCAAATGAGCCGAGAATTTACGGTGATTTTTGATGGACCGGAAGAATCCCCCGAAGCAAAGGAGTTGGGCCAGAATAGCCATGAGGCCTCCACAAGGGTGGAGGGTTCGCCCACCCCCCTAGGGCGCCCCCCGTCCTTGTGGGCTCCTCATGGACCCCCCTGATGTGAAACCGACGCCAAAAATTCCTATAAATACAGAAACCCCCGAAAAGAAACCTAGATCAGGAGTTCCACCACCGCAAGCCTCTGTAGCCACCAAAACCCAACCAGGAGCCCATTCCGGCACCCTGCCAGAGGGGGAAACCATCACCGGTGGCCATATTCACCATCTTGGCGCTCTCCATGACGAGGAGGGAGTAGTTCACCCTCAGGGCTGAGGGTATGTACCATTAGCTATGTGTTTGATCTCTCTCTTGTGTTCTTGATTTGGCACGATCTTGATGTACCGCGAGCTTTGTTATTTTAGTTGGATCTTATGATGTTTTCCCCCTCTACCTTATTGTAATGGATTGAGTTTTCCCTTTGAAATTATCTTATAAGATTGAGTCTTTAAGGATTTGAGAACACTTGATGTATGTTTTGGTGATCAACTTGTGGGTTCTGTGACCTTGTGAACTTATGCATAGGGGTTGGCACACGTTTTCGTCTTGACTCTCTGGTAGAAACTTTGGGGCACTCTTTGAAGTTCTTTGTGTTGGTTTGAATAGATGAATCTGAGATTGTGTGATGCATATCGTATAATCAAACCCATGGATACTTGTGGTGACATTGGAGTATCTAGGTGACATTAGGGTTTTGGTTAATGTGTGTCTTAAGGTGTTATTTTAGTACGAAATCTAGGGCTGTTTGTGACACTTATAGGAATAGCCCAATAGGTCGATGAGAAAGAATAACTTTGAGGTGGTTTCGTACCCTACAATAATCTCTTCGTTTATTCTCCGCTATTAGTGACTTTGGAGTGACTCTTTGTTGCATGTTGAGGGGTTGTTTTATGATCTAATTATGTTATCATTGTTGAGAGAACTTGCACTAGTGGAAGTATGAACCCTAGGCCTTGTTTCCAAGCATTGCAATACCATTTTTGCTCACTTTTACTACTTTCTACCTTGCTGTTTTTATTTCAGATTACAAAAACCTATGTCTACCATCCATATTGCACTTGTATCACCATCTCTTCACCGAACTAGTGCACCTATACAATTTACCATTGTATTGGCTGTGTTGGGGACACAAGAGACTCTTTGTTATTTGGTTGCAGGGTTGTTTTAGAGAGACCATCTTCATCCTTCGCCTCCCACAGATTGATAAACCTTAGGTCATCCACTTTAGGGAAATTTGCTACTGTCCTACAAAACTCTGCGCTTGGAAGCCCAACACGAGTCTATAAGAAGAAGGTTGCGTAGTAGACATCAACCCACCGTAATATTTTCTATCTTGAGAGAAGCCTCTAGTGAAACCTATGCCCCCCGGGTCTATTTTCCATCATATAATCTTCTATTTTCCATCATATTAGTTTCTGATTTACTTCCTTTGCAATCTTTTACTTTCCGATCTATAAACCAAAAATACCAAAAATATTTACTTTACTATTTATCTATCTATATCATATCTCATCTTTGCAAGTGATTGACAACCCTTTATCGCGTTGGGTGCAAGTTGTTGTTTGTTTGTGCAGCTATTCGGTGACTTGTGTGTTGTCTCCTACTGGATTGATACCTTGGTTCTCAAAACTAAGGGAAATACTTACTCTAATTTGCTGCATCACCATTTCATCCTCAAGGGAAAAACCAACGCAAGCTCAAGAAGTAGCAGTGTGCGGCGCCCCTCCACAGTTTACATCCCCGGTCATAGTTTTGCGGTGCTTAGGCGAAGCCCTGCGAGAATCACTTCACCATCACCATCACCACGCCATCATGCTAACAGAACTCATCTACTTCCTCGACACCTTGCTGGATCAAGAAGGCGAGGGACGTCATTGAGCTGAACGTGTGCAGAACTCAGAGGTGCCATATGTTTGGTGCTTAATCAGTCGGAGCTAGAAGAAGTTCGACTACATCAACCACATTGCCAAATGCTTCCACTTTCGGTCTACGAGGGTACGTGGACACACTCTCCCCCTCTTGTTTCTATGCATCTCCTAGATAGATCTTGCGTGAGCGTGGGATTTTTTTTTGAAATTGCATGCTACATTACCCAACAGTGGCATCCGAGCCAGGTCTATGCGTAGATGATATGCACGAGTAGAACACAAAGAGTTGTGGGCGGTGATCATCATGCATACTGCTTAGCAGTGATGTCTACTACGCAACTTTATTCTTGTAGACACATGTTGGGCCTCCAAGCGCAGAGTTTTGTAGGATAGTAGCAATTTTCCCTCAAGTGGATGACCTAAGGTTTATCAATCCATGGGAGGCGTAGGATGAAGATGGTCTCTCTCAAACAACCCTGCAATCAAATACAAGAAATCTCTTGTGTCCCTAACACACCCAATACAACGGAAAATTGTATAGGTGCACTAGTTAGGCGAAGAGATGGTGATAAAAGTGTAATATGGATGGTAGAAATATATTTTTTATGATCTGAATAAATAAAAACAACAAGGTAGCAAATAGTAAACGGGCACAAAACGGTATTGCCATGCTTAAAAATGAGGCCTAGGGTTTGTTCTTTTGCTAGTGCAATCTCTCAACAATGTTAATATAATTGGATCATATAACCATCCCTCTAAGTGCAACGAAGAATCACTCCAAAGTTCCTATCTAGCGGAGAACATAAGAAGAAATCGTTTGTAGGGTACGAAACCACCTCGAAGCTATTCTTTCCGATTGATCTATCCAAGAGTTCATACTAAAATAACAACAAATAATTTCAGATTCATAATGCTCAATCCAACACAATGAACCTCAAAGAGTGCCCCAAGATTTCTACTAGAGAAACAAAAGACGAGAACGTGCATCAACCCCTTTGCATAGATTACCCCAATGTCACCGCGGGAATCCGTGAGTTGAATGCCAAAACACATATCAAGTGAATCAATATGATACCCCATGATAACCCACAAGTATAGGGGATCGCAACAGTTTTTGAGGGTAGAGTATTCAACCCAAATTTATTGATTCGACACAAGGGGAGCCAAAGAATATTCTCAAGTATTAGCAGCTGAGTTGTCAATTAAACCACACCTGGAAACTTAATATCTGCAGCAAAGTGTTTAGTAGCAAAGTAATATGATAGTGGTGATAACAGTAGCAAAAGGTAACAGTAGTAAAAGTAATGTTTTTGGTATTTTGTAGTGATGATAGCAATAGCAACGGAAAAGTAAATAAGCGAAGCACAATATATGGAAAGCTCGTAGGCAATGGATCAGTGATGGAGAATTATGCCGGATGCGGTTCATCATGTAACAGTCATAGCCTAGGGTGACACAGAACTAGCTCCAGTTCATTGATATAATGTAGGCATGTATTCCGAATATAGTCATATGTGCTTATGGAAAAGAACTTGCATGACATCTTTTGTCCTACCCTCCCGTGGTAGCGGGGTCCTTATGGTAACTAAGGGATATTAAGGCCTCCTTTTAATAGAGAACCGGAACAAAGCATTAACACATAGTGAATATATGAACTCCTCAAACTACGGTCATCACCGGTAAGTATCCCGATTATTGTCACTTCAGGGTTAACGGATCATAACACATAATAGGTGACTATAGACTTGCAAGATAGGATCAAGAACACTCATATATTGATGAAAACATAATAGGTTCAGATCTGAAATCATGGTACTCGGGCCCTAGTGACAAGCATTAGGCATAGCAAAGTCATAGCAACATCAATCTCAGAACATAGTGGACACTAGGGATCAAACCCTAACAAAACTAACTCGATTACATGATAGATCCCATCCAACCCATCACCGTCCAGCAAGCCTACGATGGAATTACTCACGCACGGCGGTGAGCATCATGAAATTGGTGATGGAGGATGGTTGGTGATGACGATGGCGACGGATTCCCCTCTCCGGAGCCCCGAACGGACTCCAGATCAGCCCTCCCGAGAGGTTTTAGGGCTTGGGGCGGCTCCGTATCGTAAAACGTGATGATTTCTTCTCCCTGATTTTTTTCTCATCAAAACTCAATATATGGAGGTGGAGTTGGAGTCAGAGAGGCAACAGGAGGCCACGAGGTAGGGGGCGCACACTAGGGGGGGCAGGCGCGCCCCCACCTTCGTGGCAAGACGATGGGCCCCCTGGCCTTCATGTTTGGCAGATATTTTTCTTATTTTCTGAAAAGTGTCTCCGTGAAGTTTCAGGTCTTTCCGAGAACGTTTGCTCCTGCACATAAATAACACCATGGTAATTCTGCTGAAAGCAACGTCAGTCCGGGTTAGTTCCATTCAAATCATGCAAGTTAGAGTCCAAATGTAACATCCCAAATATTCAATTTGGAATGTTATACACTAGATCATATGCATATCATATTTTCTTGCATTTTGGTTGATCCTAGAAATTTCACGCAACTCAAGGACCCTCGGAGAGAGTTGGAGATTTCGTTATTTTCATATTTGAGAGTTCTCTCGAATTTTGAAAATAGGATCATTTGATTTATTTATTTCGTCTTCAATAATTTTTCCGGTGTCAGAAAATATGAGAGAGGGAATAATATGACTTTCCCAAATTTAGGAAAAATGAAGATATAATAAATAGATCAATTTTGCTTTCCGGTGTTTATTTGCATTTTATTTGGACAGGGAAAAATGCGCGTTTTCAAAAATTGCATTTTAGGTCCGGAGAAAAGTTCATTTTGTTCGGCTCATTTTTAGGAGTCGGGGAAAATTTACTTTAGATTTTTCGGAGTTCGTTTAGATCCCTTTTTTGTTTTTTTTCTGCGCGAGGAAACTATTTTAAAAAAAAATTTGAGCAGCGCCTTGGGCCAAAGGCCCAAGCCAAGCCACCTACCGCCGCGCTCCCAGGCGCCAGGCGCCGAGCCAGGAGCCGGTCGGCCGCCGCCGCCTCTTGCTAGGACCGAATCCTTTTAGGATTCTAGGGCGCCCCCTTGTCCCCTTTTCCTTATTTTGTTTTCTTTAGTCCTACTCCGTTTATTTTCTAGATCTTTCCTACTCCTATTCTAATTCCTTGTCCTCTACCCCAAGTAAACCCCTCCCCTCCCCAATATAAATACCCAAGCACCCCCCCTCTAAACACATCAAATCAAAGCTCTCCTCCACACCGCACCTTACCACCGCCGCGCCGCATCACACCGCGCCCTGCGTCACCGCCGCCGCCGCCCCACACCCGCGCCGCCGCCGCACCTTGCCCACGCCGCCGCCCTACGCCGACGCCGCCGGAGCCCCTCACCGGAGACCTCGCCAAGGTTGCCCCGCGCTACATCTATTCTTTTTCTCGGATCGTTTTCTTCTAATCGTTCCGATTCTTTTCTTCTCTAAACCGTTCCGGTTTTCTAGATCGGTTTTTCGATCGGTTTTCTTCTCCGAAACCCTAGATCGGATTCGTTTTCTTCTCCGATTTAGTTGCTTTGGACCGTTCGCCGGACCGTTCGTCCTAACGAACGTGATCACCGGATTCTTCTAGGTTAACGAACGTCCGTTCGTTTAACCGTTCTTCTTTTTCTTTTCGTCGGATTTATTCCGCGATCGCGATCTCAGATCCGATCTTCTTTCTAGTCTTTCTTTTCGCTCGTTTATCGGAATCAGGTGATTCAAGCGCCTGGAGTTTCGTCTCGAAACCGCCGTTCCGTCTAATCAACTTGAACAAGCTTTTGTTACAGTAAAATTTTGACCTAGATTCAACTTGCTAGAACCGAGTTGTTTTCTTCCGCCGTTTGTTTTTCGTTCTTTCTTTGCAACCGGAGTTCTTAAGTTGAACTACCTGGTTCGTTCTCTTGTTCGAGTTTTACCTGTGCATTAGATGAGTACTTATTGTATGCTTGTTGTTTGTCTGCGATAGATTACCCGGATTGCGCCGCTTGTTACTTCGAAACCCTAGGACTCGCGGATCATCAGCAAGGCAAGTAACACTTTGATCATACCTTTTCTACAACCCATGATTTATTGCATTAGATCAATCCTCACACATTGCATGATTAGGATCTAATTAAATTGTGGGATGGGAAGTAGATGAGGTAGTACCTATTACCTGTATTATTATGAAACCTTTGGGAGTTACTTCTACGTTTACTTATTATGCCATGCTATGCTAGTAGACGTGGATTGGGTGAGTGATATCCATGACAGATGTGAGATTGATAATTTTAATGGTTTATCTAAGGTGGCAACTTAAACACACATCTGGGTGGATTGAGGCACCTGATGTCTATCAGGACTTGCCTGTTTTTTTTTGGACCGCCACCCAGGCTCAAAGGGATCATAAGATAATTCATGCTAGAAACTTCCGTGTGCAGCCACATGCTACTATGGGCTCTGGCATAGTTGACTAAGTTGTGCGAACTCTTACGGGGTGGACTAGCAGATGTAGGGGATGTAGGTGTACCGGTCTACCCCACATGTAAGGTGCTAGTGCTTCTGAAAGACTATGTCTCGGTCATCCGTTTCTCAAACACCATGTAGTGCGAGAAACCAAACGGAGGCGATCGAGTCATGTGGGGAAAAGTGCGCAACCTCTGCAGAGTAACAAACTAATCATGATTAGCCGTGTCCCCGGTTATGGACAACTTGAGTATCTAGTACTTGAATATCATTGTGAATCTCAACATGTTACTTCTAATTAATGTTATTGGGTTTTAATTACTTTTAATTGGGATTGAGAATGCTGTCAACCATTCTCAATGTTTCACAACCACCATGATAGTAAATAAAATTTATTCCTTTGCAGTAGGGAAAAATTGGCTTTACGAAAAACTGTAACCATAGAGCTTTCCACCAGCCATATATGCATATAGTATAGCTGTTTCATTCCATTACTCTCTATGTGTTACTTTGCCAGCATATTCCATGTGCTGACCCGTTTTCGGGTTGCAACGTTAATGTTGCAGACATTTCAGACGACGATTGAGGTGCGTTTAGGTCATGGTTCTATACTCAGTGATGCCGCTGGAGTTGATGGACCCATTTATCTTCCAAGTCTTCCGCTGTTATCTTTAAAATATGGCCTTAAGTCATATTTATTGTAGTAAGTTCTTTTTCAGCCATCGATGTAATAAGTGTGTGATTGCAACTCTGCTATAAAACCTCGATGTACTGTGTGGTGTCAGCATTACTGATCCAGGGATGACACCGTAGCACAGTAGACGTGATCCATTCGGGTCAGGTCGCTACAGAGATGGTATCAGAGCACACGCTGACTGTAGGACACGACCACTAAGTTAAAGCCATAGATCACCCCTCTCTTCTCATTTTCTAACTCCTCATCTTTTCTACTCTATTAGGATGACGAACGCGAAGATTAAGTACGCTCAACCGGATGAAGGCACACCATTTGGATTTCACCTGAAGGAAGTCACCAAGTACCTGAACATTGGATTACCAAGCTTCACGGGAACCTTCAACGCCACTCTGCCTGAAGAGGAGCGCTGGAAGATTCAAGCTCACGTTCCGGGAAGAACATTCGCGCCAATCACGAAACCCACAGATAGTGTTTTCAATGCACCAACCTGGAGTCTAGGAAGGAGCATGGCAGCTCATATCACCATAGGACGCATTGGAGAAGTTTATCAAGAAGACCTCAAGGACACTATCTACCAGATTTGCGGATGCCGTGATGAACAATGGGAGTTAGTCAGCACCAAGAAGGATAGATCCATTGCATCTTTCATCCAGGAGTTAAACCAGCACATTCGACGCCACGAGAACTAGATGTGCAATGATATGGTAGAGTTGAAGAATGCGAAGGCAAGGATCATCGAGCTAGAAGGAGAACTGAAGTCTACACGCAAGGACTACATGGACGAGATCGTAGCTCTAGCAAGGCACAATTGCGATCTTAAGCAGGAGATTGAAGAACTCAAGAGGAAGTTAGCATCCCAGGAGGATGACAAGTACGTCGCATGTCCAGACAACTACATCATCATCGACAACACCGATTCGGATCCAAGTGAACCCGACTTTGAAGACGAAGCTGGAGTAGATATCATGGAGTCTTCCACCGGTTCAAATTTCTAGATGACCACCAGATAGTAGTAGTATTCCCCCATGTAAACACATTATAGTCGAGCACTTTTTGCGATAGTTAGACCGTTTGTAAGCCCTTGTTTGATTGATTGAAGTGAATTGTGTGCTTTTGCCTCATGTGCATATGGGTAGGGTTTTCCCTTTAGACCCCCTCTATTCTTAATTCTCGTCTTTTCTAAACCCTCAGATGCCTCCGAGACGTGACAATGGATTTCCACCGGAGCTCACTCAGTTGATCCAGCAGCAGAATCAATTGATGCAAATGTTAGTTCAGAATCAGCAGAACAACAACAACAACCCACCACCACCACCACCTGTTGACCACTTAGCCCGTTTCCTTAGGCTGAATCCGCCGGTGTTTTCCAGTAGCACCGAGCCAATAGTAGCAGACCGATTGGCTCCGCAAGATAGGAAGGGAGTTGACCACTGCAGGATGCACGGATGGTGAGAAAGTGAAGTTTGCCGCACACCAGCTTGACGGACCCGCAGCAGCATGGTGGGAGAATTTCACAGCCACTTACCCAGTTGACACTGTCACATGGGATCAGTTTCAGCAAGCTTTCCGCACTGCCCATGTTTCAGCAGGAGCTATGGCCATAAAGAAGCGTGAGTTTCGCAACTTACGCCAAGGAGGAAGGACTGTTGGCCAGTATGTGGAAGAGTTTAGTAAGCTAGCCCGTTATGCCCCAGATGACGTTGCTACGGATGCAGCCAAGCAGGAGAAGTTTCTGGAAGGATTGAATGATGAACTAAGCATGCAGTTGATGGTAGCAAATTTCAACAACTACCAGGAGTTGGTAGATCGTGCCATCATGATAGAAGGGAAGCAACAGCAGATTGAGAACCGTAAGAGGAAGTATGGACAGGGGAAGTATAACTCTGGAGCCCAGCAGAAGCCCCATTTTACCCCTAAACCGGGATTTCAGTTTCAGCATACCCATGGAGGAGGTAGTTCGCACAATCATAATGGCCACAAGAATGGTAATGGGAATGGAGGAAGCAACGGCCAGAACCGGACCATCCCATCGACCCCAACCAAGAGAGACCTGAGTCAAGTCACCTGTTTCAAGTGTTCGAAGACCGGACATTATGCCAATGAATGTCCTGAAGGCCAGAATGGAAATGGCAATGGAAGCTCTGGGAAGAAGCCGAACCCTTTCAATAGGGGACAGGTGAACCACGTTAATATGGAGGAGATTGAAGATCAGCCCGATGCAGTAATCGGTAAGTTTTTGGTTAAGTCATTTACTGCACTCATTCTTTTTGATACTGGTGCATCGCATTCATACATATCAAGGGGATTTGTGGAAAAGTATAGCCTGCCCACTAGGATTCTTAAAACACCTATGCTAGTAAGCTCGCCAGGAGCAGAATACATGGCCAGACAAGGATGTTTTCAAGTACCATTGAGAATAGGAAGGCATGTATTCCCAACGGATTTAATTATTCTGGAATCCCAAGGTCTGGATGTGATTCTTGGTATGGATTGGCTGTCGATGTATGGAGGAAACATCGATTGCGCCAGTAAGACAATTTTGCTTACCACACCAGAAGGAAGAAGGATCAAGTATGTATCCCGACATGTGCCAAACAGGACACAAGTGAATTGCTTATCAGGAGTTGTGCAGGAGGAAGTACCAGTGGTAAAGGATTTTCCTGATGTATTTCCTGAGGAATTACCAGGCATGCCACCGGATAGAGACATTGAGTTTTTGATTGAGTTATTGCCAGGTACAGGCCCAATATCGAAGCGACCGTACCGGATGCCAGCAAAGGATTTGGTGGAAATTAAGAATCAGATTAAGGAGTTATTGGATAAAGGTTACATTCGCCCAAGTTCTTCACCTTGGGGATCACCCGTACTTCTAGTGGAAAAGAAGGATGGATCATTAAGGATGGTTGTAGATTATCGGGGATTGAATGAAGTAACCATCAAGAACAAGTACCCACTGCCAATGATCAACGATCTGTTTGATCGATTGCAAGGAGCTAAAGTGTTTTCCAAGATCGATTTGCGATCAAGGTACCATCAGTTGAAGATTCGAGAGCAGGACATACCTAAGATAGCATTCACCACAAGATATGGACTGTATGAGTATACCGTTATGTCATTTGGATTGACTAACGCACCTGCCTATTTTATGAACCTGATGAACAAAGTGTTTATGGAGTTTTTGCATAAGTTCGTCGTAGTGTTCATCGATGACATTTTGGTTTATTCAAAGAATGAAGAGGAGCATAAGGAACATTTGCGTTTGGTTTTGGAGAAATTAAGGGAACATCAGTTATATGCCAAATTCAGCAAATGTGAGTTTTGGTTGAAGGAAGTTGGATTCCTCGGACACGTTATATCCGGAGAAGGTATAGCAGTTGACCCCACAAAGGTTGAGACCGTAACCGAATGGGAAGCACCAACAACAGTTGGAGAGATCCGGAGTTTTCTTGGACTCGCAGGATACTACCGGAGATTCATTGAGAACTTTTCAAAGATTGCAAAGCCTATGACTGAATTGTTGAAGAAGGATACTAAGTTCAAATGGACTGAGGAGTGTGAGGCTAGTTTCCAGGAGTTGAAGAAACGATTGGTTACCTCACCAGTATTGATTTTGCCAGATCAGACCAAGGATTATGAGGTGTATTGCGACGCTTCACATCGAGGACTTGGAGCAGTGCTTATGCAGGAAGGGAGAGTTGTTTCGTATGCATCACGACAACTGAAGCCTCATGAGTTGAATTATGCCACGCATGATTTGGAGTTAGCAGCCGTAGTGCATGCATTGAAGACGTGGAGACATTTCCTCATTGGAAATCATTGTGAGGTGTACACGGATCATAAGAGTTTGAAGTACATTTTCACTCAGAAGGAGTTGAACCTCCGACAGAGGAGATGGTTGGAGCTCATCAAGGATTATGACATGAGATTGCATTACCATCCCGGAAAGGCTAATGTAGTAGCTGACGCATTGAGCCGCAAGAGCCATGTCAATACGATAATGACGGGGAAAATACCAAAGGAGTTAGCAGAAAACCTTCGTGAACTAAGCTTAGAGATAGTTCCGAGAGGCTATGTAGCAGCATTGGAGATTCAGTCAACATTGATGGATAAACTCCGCATACGGAAGGAGGTGCAGGACACCGTTACCAAACCAATTTTCTTATAACAACAGTTACCAAACCAGTTTGAAGATGGCCCCTTTCGAAGCTTTATATGGAAGGAGGTGCAGGACACCGTTGTCCTGGAACGAAGTTGGAGACCGTCAATTCTTTGGACCAGATTTGATTAAGGAGTCTGAATGGAAGGTTAAGTTGATTCGCGATAGGCTCAAGGTAGCCCAGTCCAGGCAGAAGAGCTACGCAGATTCAAAACGCAAGGAGACAGTTTACGAAACCGGAGACAGAGTTTACCTTCGAGTATCCCCACTTCGAGGAGTTAAGCGTTTTGGAGTTAAGGGAAAGTTAGCACCGCGTTTCGTTGGACCATTTAAGATCGTGAAACGTATGGGAGAAGTCGCTTATAAGTTGGAATTACCAGAAGGACTGTCAGGAGTTCATGATGTATTCCATGTTTCTCAGCTGAAGAAATGTCACGCCGAGATGGCGGAGGTACCGCTAAGAGATACAGTGCCATTAGAAGCAATTCAGTTAAAGGATGACCTAACATATGAGGAGAAGCCAGTCAAGATTCTCGATGTTGCCAGTAGAGTTACTCGCAGCAAGGTTATCAAGTTTTGCAAAGTTCAGTGGAACCACCATTCAGAGGATGAAGCCACCTGGGAGAGAGAAGAAGATTTGCTCAAAGACCACCCTCACCTATTTTCTAGCCAACCCGAATCTCGAGGGCGAGATTCATCTTAAGGGGGGTAGGTTTGTAACATCCCAAATTTTCAATTTGGAATGTTATACACTAGATCATATGCATATCATATTTTCTTGCATTTTGGTTGATCCTAGAAATTTCACGCAACTCAAGGACCCTCGGAGAGAGTTGGAGATTTCGTTATTTTCATATTTGAGAGTTCTCTCGAATTTTGAAAATAGGATCATTTGATTTATTTATTTCGTCTTCAATAATTTTTCCGGTGTCAGAAAATATGAGAGAGGGAATAATATGACTTTCCCAAATTTAGGAAAAATGAAGATATAATAAATAGATCAATTTTTGCTTTCCGGTGTTTATTTGCATTTTATTTGGATAGGGAAAAATGCGCGTTTTCAAAAATTGCATTTTAGGTCCGGAGAAAAGTTCATTTTGTTCGGCTCATTTTTAGGAGTCGGGGAAAATTTACTTTAGATTTTTCGGAGTTCGTTTAGATCCCTTTTTTGTTTTTTTTCTGCGCGAGGAAACTATTAAAAATAAATAAAAATTGAGCAGCGCCTTGGGCCAAAGGCCCAAGCCAAGCCACCTACCGCCGCGCTCCCAGGCGCCAGGCGCCGAGCCAGGAGCCGGTCGGCCGCCGCCGCCTCTTGCTAGGACCGAATCCTTTTAGGATTCTAGGGCGCCCCCTTGTCCCCTTTTCCTTATTTCGTTTTCTTTAGTCCTACTCCGTTTATTTTCTAGATCTTTCCTACTCCTATTCTAATTCCTTGTCCTCTACCCCAAGTAAACCCCTCCCCTCCCCAATATAAATACCCAAGCACCCCCCTCTAAACACATCAAATCAAAGCTCGCCTCCACACCACGCCTTGCACCGCGTCACCCGCGCCGCATCACACCGCGCCCTGCGTCACCGCCGCCGCGCCGCCACACCCGCGCCGCCGCCGCACCTTGCCCACGCCGCCGCCCCACGCCCACGCCGCCGGAGCCCCTTGCCGAGACCTCGCCAAGGCCCCGCACTACATCTATTCTTTTCTCGGATCGTTTTCTTCTAATCGTTCCGATTCTTTTCTTCTCTAAACCCGTTCGGTTTTCTAGATCCGTTTGATCACGTTTTTCTTTCTCCGAAACCCTAGATCGGATTCGTTTTCTTCTCCGGATTTAGTTGCTTTTGGACCGTTCGCCGGACCGTTCGTCCTAACGAACGTGATCCACCGGATTTCTTCTTAGGTTAACGAACGTCCGTTCGTTTAACCGTTCTTCCTTGTTCTTTTCGTCGGATTTATTCCGCGATCGCGATCTCAGATCCCGATCTTCTTCTAGTCTTTCTTTCGCTCGTTTAATCGAATCAGGTGATTCAAGCGCCTGGAGTTTCGTCTCGAAACCGCCGTTCCGTCTAATCAACTTGAACAGTTTTTGCCCCGGTAAAATTTGACCTACTTTCAACTTGCTAGAACCGAGTTGTTTTCTTTCGCTGTTTGTTTCTTTGTTTGGTTCTTTCTTCTGTGCAACCGGAGTTCTTAAGTTGAACTACCTGGTTCGTTCCCTCATTCGAGTTTTACCTGTGCATTAGATGAGTACTTATTGTATGCTTGTTGTTTGTCTGCGATAGATTACCCGGATTGCGCCGCCTGTTATTTCAAAACCCTAGGACTCGCGGATCATCAGCAAGGCAAGTAACACTTTGATCATACCTTTTCTACAACCCATGTTTTATTGCATTAGATCAATCCTCTCACATTGCATGATTAGGATCGAATTAAATTGTGGGATGGGAAGTGGATGAGGTAGTACCTATTACCTGTATTATTATCAAACCCTTGGGAGTTACTTCTACGTTTCCTTATTATGCCATGCTATGCTAGTAGACGTGGATTGGGTGAGTGATATCCATGACAGATGTGAGATTGATAATTTTAATGGTTTATCTAAGGTGGCAACTTAAACACACATCTGGGTGGATTGAGGCACCTGATGTCTATCAGGACTTGCCTGTTTTTTTTCGGACCGCCACCCAGGCTCAAAGGGATCATAAGATAATTCATGCTAGAAACTCCCGTGTGCAGCCACATGCTACTATGGGCTCTGGCATAGTTGACTAAGTCGTGCGAACTCTTACAGGGTAGACTAGCAGATGTAGGGGATGTAGGTGTACGGTCTACCCACATCGTAAGGTGCTAGCGCTTCTGAAAGACTATGTCTCGGTCATCCGTTTCTCAAACACCATGTAGTGCGAGAAACCAAACGGAGGCGATCGAGTCTTGTGGGGAAAAGTGCGCAAACCTCTGCAGAGTGTAACAAACTAATCATGATTAGCCGTGTCCCCGGTTATGGACAACTTGAGTATCTAGTACTTGAATATCATGTGAATCTCAACATGTTACTTCTAATTAATGTTATTGGGTTTTAATTACTTAATTGGGATTGAGAATGCTGTCAACCATTCTCAATGTTTCACAACCACCATGATAGTTAAATAAATTTATTCCTTTGCAGTAGGGAAAAATGCTTTACGCAAAACTGTAACCATAGAGCTTTCCACCAGCCATATATGCATATAGTATAGCTGTTTCATTCCATTACTCTCTATGTGTTACTTTGCCAGCATATTCCATGTGCTGACCCATTTTCGGGCTGCAACGTTAATGTTGCAGACTTTTCAGACGACGATTGAGGTGCGTTTAGGTCATGGTTCTATACTCAGTGATGCCGCTGGAGTTGATGGACCCATTTATCTTCCAAGTCTTCCACTGTTATCTTTAAAATATGGCCTTAAGTCATATTTATTGTAGTAAGTTCTTTTTCAGCCATCGATGTAATAAGTGTGTGATTGCAACTCTGCTATAAAACCTCGATGTACTGTGTGGTGTTAGCATTACTGATCCAGGGATGACACCGTAGCACAGTAGACGTGATCCATTCGGGTCAGGTCACTACACCAAAATAAGGGCAAAAGTGTTTGGAAAAGTAGATACGTTGGAGACGTATCAACTCCCCCAAGCTTAAACATTTGCTTGTCCTCAAGCAATTCAGTTGACAAACTGAAAGTGATAAAGAAATTTTTTTACAAACTCTGTTTGCTCTTGTTGTTGTAAATATGTAAAGCCAGCATTCAAGTTTTCAGCAAAGATTATAACTAACCACATTCGCAATAACGCATAGGTCTCAAGTTTACTCATATCAATAGCATAATCAACTAGCGAGCCATAATAATAAAACTCGGAGAGTGCACAGTCAAAAATATCCTTAGTACCCACCCATAGGTACCTACCTATGGCTCTCCCACCACCACCCCGTCTCTGACCTCATCATCGATGATCTCCAACATCATCCACTAATCAGTGGATCCCTTCCGATCATCCTCTCCGGCGTCTCTTCGTGATCAGGGAAATACCCATCTTCTATGGGTTCGTCTGATGGATCTACTCTTGGCCTGGATTTCTCCAAGGGTATGGCTTTTTTTGAGGAGGTTTTCAGATCCACTGGTCAAACGATTCACCCAATGGGACGAAGGAGGGCTTTCACATTGATTGTGTCCTTTAGCCGTCACACTTTCCGTTTGTCGGAGGAGTCTATGGCAGCAGCTTTGGAGTCTGCAATTGGTGGATCGGCAATAGATCTACGAGTTCTCCACGTCAAAGACAAGGTTTTCTCTTTCCAAGTCTCATGCAAGCAAGTTGGTTTTCTTATTGTTGATCTGCGTTCATTTGCTTGCGATCTGTTCAAATGCTATTTCAATCTTTGGGGCAATGGAGGACCTAATTGGGTTCGGGAACTTAAGATCTGGCGTAAGGAGTGTGATGCTGAGTGGATTTTGATTAGTCCTACTAAACGTAGATCTTTTTTGGGTCTTTTGGCCATGCACAAACATCCAGTTAGATCCTCTCTCAAGTCAGCTACCACAGTTCGCAAGAAATTGTCTTTTGCCACGTTTGAACGGTATTCTGCCTACAAGGGTTATAGATATCCTGCTTCTCAAAATTGCATTGATACTATTACGGATGGGGATTATAATCTTTCGGCTCATGAGCGTGTTGTTATTAGACAAGCGCCACCACCTGAATTGCACTGGACGGTGGCACGGCTGCCTATTGTGTTTGGTTCTATTCAGCCATTGCCGGTGTTGCACCGGTTGGCCATGTCATCCACACCGGATCTGGTAACTGTGGATCCGCGGCCCGTGGTTTCTGGTAATCTTTCTGCACAATTTTCGGAAGCGGGAATTTCTCCAGTTCAAAATGATAGCTTGGGGTCTAGCCCATCTTATTTCGATGCGCATCGTGCCGACCCAATATCTCATGAGTTATTGGTTGGGCCAATCCCTGGTCTTTTGACTAATGGGCCTGCCTCGTCGCAGAATACCCCAATTTCTGAAATGGTGTAAACATCTATTGGCCCAAGCCCACCGTCCCCCCCACAGGAAATACCCACCTCGCAAGAAGCAACACAATAGTTTGATGCCATGGTCAATGACATGGTGGACTGGGTTTTAACTTGTACCCTCTGTAATCTCAGGGGCCACCTAGCAACCTCTTGTGGAATGCGAGCGGTCTGCTCGGCTTGCTCACGCTCAGGTCACTTTAGCAGAGATTGTAATGATTACGCGCGCACCAATGTATTGGCTTGGAGACCAATTTCTCTGCAACAAAGCGCGAGTATATCGGAAAACCCTGCCGTTCAGGGGAACGGTGCCGGAGTTATTGGGATAGCTTGCCTAGTCCCATCATCGCCGCCCACATTGCACCAATCCCCCTCCTCTTCTCAAGAAAAACCCCATCCCCTCACAGCAGCACCCGGCTATGGCGAACTATGAGCTCGACCCGCAGCGTTTTGTGCCAGTAGGCCACCACATCATCGACGGTGGAGAAAGGTGGCTTTCATTCACCTTCATCACTCCTGCAACTCGCCCTCCTCGCCGCCATGAGGATTACATGGTCGCCGAGGTCATGCCTGCTCCAGAGGGACCGCTGGGACCTGTCAGGGATGAGATTGTTCAGTTTCTTCAGCACAGAGGTACTCTAGTCCGCTCCACTCAGCCTTGGTTTCATGGGGTAGGATTATTTCAAGTGAGGGATCCATCTGTCAGATATACTTTGATTCAGCATGCTCCTTTCCCTCTGGGCAATGACCGCTTTGTTAGATTTATGAAGCATGATGAGGGAGATAATATTAAGGGAAATCATGGGTTTCGCAAGGGTTGGATCATGTTCATTGGTATTCCTCTAGATTACCACAATACAGAGTTCATATCACAGGCGATGGGCACTTTTGGGAAATTTCATTCATGGGATAGTGAGGATCCATATCTGGTTCGGACCTTGGTGGAGGCAAGTTTTCCTGACACACCATTGGTGCCACGTGATGTGGGCTTTGGAGATTATGCAGAATGGGGAGGAGCCCAGGTCTCATGGACTGCTGCTTGTTATGTGCTAGGTGCTGATTTTGCCGATCAGATGCCAAACGATGAAGATCCAATGCCGCTAGATGGAAATCCACACCCTCTGCCTGGAAATCTGCTACAGGATAATTTGATGTTTGTTCTTCCGCCATATCCGATGTTGGGTTGGAATGATGCGCCCATAGCACCTCCCTTGCCTCAGGAAAATAACTTAGGAGGTGCTGGATGGGGAAATGCAGTCTGGGGTGACAATGAGGATGAACACCCATAGCCGCCACAGCCTGCTGGGTGGGGAAATGCTGTGCCTGTGCAATATCAGGTTTCTATTGTCATTGATCAACCGGAGGGCTCTGGGTCCGTGGAACAACAAGTGGAGGTTCAGTATGAGGAGCAAAATCAGCTGCAGCCGATTCAGCAAATGCAGAACAACGTGCAGCAGATTGTGGAGGAAAATCCTTTAGCAATTGTTCCTTATCAACCTCCTGTCGTTCAGCAGCACCAGATATTCATTGTCTTGGCAAGGATTGTGACTGGGCCACCCCTTCCTCCAGAGATGATTTGGAAGAGATCTTTTGAAAATCTGTTACCTGAATTTACTGTCAAGGAGGTGCCTCGCCCTTTCTTCTTCAAGCCACTTGGGACTGTGACATACTCCAAGCGCACATGGACAATTGCTTTTGATGATTCACAGAGAATGTCTTCTTTGGTGCCCTGCTTGCCCACTAATCTTACACTCAGGAAGCCTATGGTGGCCAAACGACCAGTTGCCAGAGCTCTTTTTGGAAGTTCTTCAGATGAGTTTCTCAGTGCTAGTGTTAATGCAGTGTCTGATTCTGTTGGGTCTGGTGAGATGCACCCTCAAGATGTTGTGGCTGGCAGCATGGAGGAGAACTCCTCTTCTTTTGTGGGTTTTTCTTCCTCTGTGTAGGCCAAGGATATGAAACAGACAAGGAAGACTGTGGCCCCTTTAGTGGATACTTCTATACGGCGATGTACTACAAGCGCGACAAAGCTGGATGGGTTCAAATCAATGACTTTTGAGCAGCTTTCCCTCCAGCCCACCAAAAGGCGTCCTCAGTCCAAGCCCATACATGCGAAGGCCCAGCCCACACCTGAAGACGCAGAAGACGCTGGCAAGTCTGCAGAGGCCCCTCCACCCACGCCTAGCAACATACTGCAAGCAATTGGAGCGGAGCTGGAGATTGACCCCAACCTGCTATCCAAGGAGAAGCGTACGGCTAATCCCAAGGACTCCTCCTCCTCCAGTGGTGTTTAAATGTTGCAGTTTAAAACTTTAGCTAGGTGTAGCGAGCCTTTTAACTTCGCTGTCGTCTGTGTCGTTCTAAAACTTTATGCTGCATGGTCTGAACTGGATGCATTTTGTTTTTATGGTGTGGGATGTATGACATTGTGTGTCATGCAGTTGCTGAGACTTCGCTTTTGGTTATCTCATGAATCAAAGGTCTATGCGTAATTGGAAGGTGCTTTGTTGGAATGTCCATGGTCTAAATTCTGAAACACGACAACGCTCTGTTAGAGAGAAAGTTTCTGACAGTCAGTGTGCAGTTTCTTGTTTGCAAGAAACTAAGCTATCAGATTTCCCTCATTCATTAATTAAGAGCATTTGTCCTAGGGGTTTTGATCAGTTCATTGAAACACCCTCCAGAGGATCCTCGGGGGGTATTCTGACAGTATGGCGTTCAGATGTTTTTAAGGGTACATTAGTGGAAGTAAAGCCTTTTGGTATGATCATCAGTTTCACTTCTGTGCATAATAACGATCAGTGGTTTTTAGTCATTGTATATGGACCTTGTCAGGGTGTATTGAGGGATGAGTTTGTTAACTGGTTGTATAATCTTCAAGTGGAGCCAGAACAAAATGGCTGCTACCGGGTGATTTTAATTTTATCAGGTCCATGGACAATCGTAATCTTCCGGGAGGGGATGTTAATGATATTTTTATCTTCAATGAGATCATTGGCCATTTAGGTCTGCTGGAACTTCCTTTAAAGGGTAGAAGGTTTACCTGGTCGAACATGCAAGATGTCCCACTCCTCGAGCAATTGGACTGGTTTTTTACTTCTGCAAGTTGGATAACTCATTATCCTATGACACAAGTTACACCACTTGCTAGAACTGCGTCTGATCATGTTCCTTGTGTAATTTCCATCTGCATCACAATTCCTAAAGCACATATCTTTAGGTTTGAAAATTATTGGGTACATCAACCTGGCTTCATGGACTGTGTAAGGGAAGTTTGGAACAAACCTTCACATAAGTCTCATATATCTGCAGTTATTATGGACAAATTGAAATCCTTGAGGTTTGCACTCAAGAAATGGTAGAAGGGGCTCTCACACATTAAATCTTTGATTGAAAAGTGCAATTGGGTAATTCTATGGCTTGATGATTTGGAGGACTGGAGGCCCCTATCCATACCTGAACACAACTTCAGGAAGATATGTAAGTTACACCATGAACACCTTCTACATTGGCAGTTTTTATATTGGAAGAAAAGGTGTACTATTAGATATGTAAAGGTGGGAGAGGAAAATTCTAAATTCTTCCAGGCCATGGCAATAGAGAGGTATAGGAAGAATTGTATTGCTAGTCTTCAACTGTCTGATGGCACAATTTCTTCAGATCATGGGGAAATAGCTAAGGAGTTTTTGATTGCTTTCAAGGGCAGAATGGCAACTGTTAAACCAATATTGATGGGTAATGAAATAATCTCACTTATCCCAAGAGTGCAAGGTCTTGAGGGGCTCACACAACCCTTTCAACTCCAAGAGATTGAAAAGGTCATAAAGGAAATGCCCATTGATAAAGCACCAGGGCCAGATGGTTTTAATGGCCTGTTCATGAAAAGATGCTGGTCAATCATTTCCAATGATTTTATTCGTTTGGTAAATGAGTTTCATGCTGGAACTGCTCATTTGGAAAATCTCGATGAAGGTTTCATTACTTTAATCCCAAAAAAGCAAACACCTGAGGGTGTTGGAGATTTTAGGCCAATCTCTTTGACAAGTGTGGGACTGAAGTTTCTGACTAAACTGGCAGCTAATAGGTTTCAAGAGGAAATCACCAAGTGTGTTCATAAAAATCAGTATGGCTTCATTAAATCAAGAACAATTCGGGACTGTATTGCTTGGAAGTTTGAGTATATTCATCAATGCAATCATTCTAAGAAGCCAATTATATTGCTCAAGCTTGACTTTGAAAAAGCTTTTGACTCTGTTCAGCATGAGGCAATTTTGAAAATCCTTGTAGCAAAAGGTTTTTATAGTAAATGGATTAAATGGGTTCAGCAGCTCCTATCTTCTGCAACATCCTTTGTCCTGCTAAATGGTGTGCCTGGAAATCATTTCAAGTGCAAATGTGGTGTCAAGCAAGGAGACCCTATCTCTCCTTTGCTTTTTGTCATTGCTGCTGATCTTCTACAAACTATGATCAATGATCTATTATGTAGGGGTCTGCTTACCTTGCCATTGCCAACACATGATCCTGATTACCCAGTTGTACAATATGCAGATGATACCTTATTGTTTGTAAATGCTGACTCAACTCAGCTGGAGGTCCTCAAGTCAGTGCTCAACTCCTTTTCCTTGGCAACTGGACTGCAAATCAACTTCCATAAGTCTTCAATGTACCCAATCAATGTGGAAGCCTCTGTTGCCTCTGCCCTTGCTGTTCAGTTTGGGTGCCAGCTTGGTTCTATGCCCTTCACTTATTTGGGACTTCCTGTTGGAACCACGAGACCCAAAATCGTTGATTTGCTACCTTTGGTGGACTGCATGGAAAGAAGGCTAACTGCTAGTTCCTGGTTTTTACCACAGGGCAGTAGGTTGCAGCTGGTAAATTCAGTGATTTCCTCTCTCCCTATATTCTTCCTTTGCAGTTTATCCCTGCCACAAGGTATTCTAAAACAGTTAGAAAGGATTCAAAGACAGTGCCTTTGGAGGAAATATGGTCAGGAGAAGGGGCACTCTTTGGCTGCATGGCCACTTGTCTGCAGGCCTAAGATGAAAGGGGGACTTGGAATTCTGAATTTGGGACTGCAGAACGATCCACTACTCCTTAAATACCTCAATAAATTTTATAAAAAGGCAGATGTGCCATGGGTTAGTTTGGTGTGGGACTCATATTATTTTCAGAGAACTCCTCATGACGCTATTCTTTGTGGCTCATTCTGGTGGAGGGACATTTGCAAATTAATGGACAAGTTTCGGGCTGTTACCTCTGTCACTTTGGGAAAAGGGGATTCTGTTCTAATTTGGTCTGATCATTGGGAGATTGGCCAGTCTTGCATTCCTCTGCAAGAACGGTTTCCAAGGCTTTTTTCTTTTTGCCTGCAGAAGAACCTATCTGTCAGGGAAGTGGTACAGGCAGGAGATTTGCAATGAATGTTTTCTTTACCTCTGTCTCAACTGGCTTTTAGGGAGTTCAATCAGTTATCAAGTTTGTTATCTGAGAATTCATTCAACACTGATTGTAATAATAACTGGGCTTGGAGGCACGGGAAGAAGGCAGAGTACTCAGCCAAAAAATACTATGAATTTGTCCACCAGCCAGTTCCGGCCAATCCTATTCTTAGATGGGTTTAGAAAAGTTGTTGTACCATGACAATAAAAATGTTTGCCTGGCTGGTCATTATGGACAGAGTTAACACCAAGGATATGATCCAACGACGCCATTGGAGGATTGATGATGGACCTGGTTGTGTCCTATGCCCGACTGGAGTACTTGAGGATAGGAACCATCTGTTCTTCCAATGTAACTTCAGTATGAGAATCTGGAACTATCTGCAAGTGCCCTGGATGGATAGTAATGATATGGTGCAAATTGCATTACATGCAAGGAAGGAGTTTCAAAAGCCATTTTTCTCAGAGGTGGTTTTTCTTGCATGGTGGAATATTTGGAAAGTTAGGAATGACAGGGCTTTTAGGCATGTCAGACCAACTTTCAGGCAGTGGAAGAATGGATTCATTCATGACATTACTTTTCTTCCACACCGAATCAAATCCAAGTACAAGGAGGCTCTGCTAAAATGGATTGATTCCCTGCCTCCTTGAAGGCCATCTTTTGCCTCATCTTCATCTCCTAGCTATACATTGTAATGTTTTTACTTTTCTTTTCTTAGTCTTCTTTAGCTTTTCTAGTTTAGCCTTTTCTTTTCTTTGTTCCTCCCCTTGAGGAATTTTGTATTTGTTACCTCTCTTCTTTCAATAAACTGCTGTGGGGTGTAAGCCCTGCAGTCTTCCAGGTCAAAAAAATAATAAAACTCGGATGACAACACTTTCTCAAAACAATCATAATATGATATAACAACGTGGTATCTCGCTAGCCCTTTCTGAGACCGCAAAACATAAATGCAGAGCTCCTTTAAAGACCAAGGACTGACTACACATTGTAATTCATGGTAAAAGAGATCCAGTCAAGTCATACTCAATGTAAACTAACAATAATGAATGCAAATGACAGCAGTGCTCTCCAACTGGTGCTTTTTAATAAGAGGATGATGACTCATCATAAAAGTAAATAGATAGGCCCTTCACAGATGTTCCGTGAAGTTTCAAGTCATTCCGAGAACACTTTCTCAAAATAATCATAATATGATATAACAAGATGGTATCTCGCTAGCCCTTTCTAAGACCGCAAAACATAAATGCAGAGCACCTTTAAAGATCAAGGACTGACTAAACATTGTAATTCATGGTAAAAGAGATCCATTCAAGTCATACTCAATGTAAACTAACAGTAATGAATGCAAATGATAGCAGTGCTCTCCAACTAGTGCTTTTTAATAAGAGGATGATGACTCAAGACAAAAGTAAATAGATAGGCCCTTCGCAGAGGGAAGCAGGGATCTGTAGAGGTGCCAGAGCTCGGTTTTGAAATAGAGGTGAATAATATTTTGAGCGGTATACTTTCATTGTCAACATAACAACCAAGAGATGGCGATATCTTCCATGCTACACACATTATAGGCAGTTCCCAAACAGAATGGTAAAGTTTATGCTCCCCCTTCCACCACAAGCATCAATCCATGGCTTGCTCGAAACAACGAGTGCCTCCAACTAACAAGACTCCGAGGGGGAGTTTTGTTTGCAATTATTTTGATTTATTTTGCATAAAGCATGGGACTGGGCATCCCGGTGACCAGCCATTTATCTCGTGAGTGAGGAGCGGAGTCCACTCCTCTTGAGAATAACCCGCCTAACATGGAAGATACAGACAGCCCTAGTTGATACATGAGCTATTCGAGCATACAAAACATGATATTTATTTGAAGGTTTATAGTTTGGCACATACAAATTTACTTGGAACGGCAGGTAGATACCATATATAGGTAGGTATAGTGGACTCATGTGGAATAACTTTGGGGTTTAAGGAGTTTCGATGCACAAGTAGTATTCCCGCTTAGTACAGGTGAGTGCTAGCAAAAGACTGGGAAGCGACCAGCTAGAGAGCGACAATAGTCATGAGCATGCATTAAAATTAATCAACACTGAATGCAAGCATGAGTAGGATATAATCCACCATGAACATAAATATCGTGAAGGCTATGTTGATTTTGTTTCAACTACATGTGTGAATCATGTGCCAAGTCAAGTTACTTAAATCATTCAGAGGAGGATACCACCCTATCATACCACATCATAACCATTTTAATAGCATGTTGGCACGCAAGGTAAACCATTATAACTCATAGCTAATCAAGCATGGCACAAGAAACTATGATCTCTAGTTGTCATTGCAAACATGTTTATTCATAATAGGCCAAATCAAGAATGATGAACTAATCATATTTACAAAAACAAAAGAGGTCAAGTTCATACCAGCTTTTTTCATCTCAGCCAGTCCATCATATATCATCATAATTTCCTTTCACTTGCAGGACCGAACAATGTGAATAATAATAATAGTGTGCATGCATTGGACTAAGCTGGAATCTGCAGGCATTCAATAAACAGGAGAAGACAAGGCAATATGGACTCTTTTGTCAGATCAACAATAATGCATATAAGAGCCACTTCAACAATTTAATCATGGTCTTCTCCTATCGACCCCCAAAGAAAAGAAAAGAAATAAAACTATTTACACGGGAAAGCTCCCAGCAAGCAAAGAAGAACAAGACATCTTTTTGGGTTTTCTTTTTAATTACTACTACCAGCATGGAAGGTAAATTAATTAAAAGCTACAACTGATTTTTTTCCTCAAGGTTTATTAAACACACAAGAAGAAAGCATAAAAAGGAAAATAAACTAGCATGGATGATACAATGAAAAAGTATGAGCACCGACATCTAGCAATGAGTGTGTGAACATAAATGTAATGTCGGTGGGAAATACGTACTCCCCCAAGCTTAGGCTTTTGGCCTAAGTTGGTCTATGGCCACGGCTAGCCTGGCGGATATCCATAATAATAGTTGGGGTTGTACTGAGAATAAGAGGAGGAAGGCTCCGATTGCCACTGGCTGACAATCATCTCTGGATCCCACTGGTAATTAGACTGTCGTGAAGGATCAAATTGTGGTTCCGGCTCTGGCTCCGCGGCTGGTGCAGGGTTCCGGTAGGCGTGGATAGCCGTCAACGGAACAAGGTATGTGCCTACAGTCAAATCAAACAAAGAAGGAGCAGGCAAGGTAATAGTCTCAGGATGATGTTTATTAAAGAACAATTGATATTTAAGCTCTCCTTCCCTATTCTTAACAATAAAATCATGTGCCACCATACTTTTATAATCTAGATAAACACAGGGCAGCACTTTTCTTCCTTCTCAGCATGCCTAATAGGTATGTTAAAATGTGCAGCTAGGCATGTAGCATAGATGCCTCCAAAGATGGGGCCCTTGGTACGGTTCAGACTTAACCATTTGGCAATAATGCTGCCCATACTAAAAGAGTTATCACCGTATAAACCATGGTGCAAAATAATAATATCAGGGATACTCAGGTTTCCACAGTTTCCGTGACCAATTAAGCAACGACTGGCAAATAATGCAAAGTAGAGTAAAACAGGAAAATGTATGCTAGTGATTCGTGCATCGGAAACCTTCCTTGTTTCCCCTACAGTGATAGTGTCAATAAATCCATCCACATCATCACGATGTGGTTCTTCTGTCTTGCCCCCAAAAGGGACTAAACAGATCCGACAAAAATCATAAAGTGACATCTCTTTATGCTCATCATATAAATGAAATTCCACCATAGGTGGTGAGTTCCTAGAATGAAAATGAAAGTTTTGCACAAAGGTATTTGTGAGAGATACTGATCGCATTGGTTGTGGAGGAAAGCGTTAAGGCCTGCAGTCTGAGCCAACTCATGAAAATCTTCATAAATTCCGTCTGCTCTTAAGAAATCCTCAGAAGGCCATTCACACGCCCGAACCTCCGCGCTGCGAGGCAGATTATACTTAGGCTTCGGTGCCTTTTCCTTCTGTAACATCCCAAATTTTCAATTTGGAATGATATACATAGGTCATTCTTGCATATCATATTTTATTGCATTTCTCGTTCCGCAATCCTCGAAATCCTAAGCAACTCAAGGACCCTCGGAGAGAGTTGGGGATTTCCCGGTTCTCATATTTGATTTTTATCAAATAATGAAACGAGGATTTTGGTTTTAATTATTTTTCCCTCCGAAAATATTTCATATTAAAGTATATGAGAGGAGATAATATGACTTCTCCAAAATAATTGAAATATTGGAGGAAAAATATTAAAATCATTTATTTGATTTTATTTGGATTTTATTTGCATTAGAAAAATTGCACGTTTTTTCAAAATTGCATTTTTGGGCCAAGAAAATGTTCATCATGTTCTAAATATTTTATTTAGACGAAGAAAATTTGTTTTGGAATTTTTAGAATTTTATTTTATTTTCTAGGATTTTTCTAAGTTCGGCGGAATTATTTTAAGAAAAAAAGTTCCAACCGACTGGGCCGAAACCCAGCCGGGCCGCCGGCCCAACAGCCCGCGCCGCCGCCGCCGACTCGGACGAGGAGTCCGAGCCGGACTCCACCGCCGCCGCCTTGGCCCCTCCCCGAAGCTACCCCGCCCCGCCCCTTTATATACTCCGCCGCCCGAGCCCCCACCACCGCCAACCACCGCCGTCGCCGCAGCCCGCCCCGAGCCGCGCCGCCTGCCGTCGCCCGCGCCTCGCCGCTGCCGCTTGCAGCCATGCCGCCGCTGCCGCTTGCCGCCCCGCGTCGCCGCTGAGCCCTGCCGCCCCGTCCCGCCTCGCCGGAGCCACCTCGCCGAGGTACCGCGCTGATCCGAGCCGCCGTTTTTTTATAAAAACCATTCGGTTTTTTAGAAACCTAGTTCGTTTTTTTAGATCAGTTCGCCGATTTTTCCTGGTTCCTCTAGTTTGCGGACGTTCGTCCGTATGTTCGTTTTAACGAACGGTTTTTGCCTGTTAGTTATAGATAATGAACGCTCGTTCATTAGTCTGTTCGTCCGTTTTCTTTTTATCGGATTAATCCACGATTATTTTCGATCGCGATCTCTGATCGCGATCTCTGATCCGATTTTCGTTTCTGTTTTTCTTTTCGCTCGTTAGTCGGAATCAGGCGATTCAAGCGCCTAGATCTTCGTCTCGAGACCCTCTTTCCTCCTAATCAAATTAAACAAGATTTTGATACTATAAAATTTGACCTTAGTTCAGATTAGTAAACGGATCTTGTTTCTTTCGCCGTTTGAGTTTCATTGCTCCGTTTGATTTGATTCTTTTTGCAAACCGGAGTTCTTAAGTTGAACTTTCTGGTCAACCTCTCTTACTTGAGTTTTTCTTGTGCATATTTGCTTGTTGATTATGTATGCTATTGTTTATTTGCAATAGAATTCCCGGAGTGCGAAGCGTGTTACTACGAGTCCCTAGGATTTGTGGATCGTCAGCAAGGCAAGTAACACATTGATCATACTATTTTCATACCCAGTTTTTATGCATTAGTTTCACACCCCAAACAATGCATGATTAGGATGTCATTAACTTGTGGGTTGGGAAATAGATATTGAGGTAGAACCTATTGCCCTGTTACTATCAAACCCTTGGGAGTTACTTCTACGCGTTGCTTATATTGCTATGCTATGCTTGTAGACGTGGTTTGGGTTTGAGTGAAATCCATGACACATGTGAGATAGTTATTTAATGGTTCAACTTAAGGTGGCAACTTAAATTGACATCTGGATGGATTGAGGCACCTGGGGAACCCAGTGTTGTCTGTATTTTTTTTTGGAAATCCCGGGGTACCCGTGTGATCTTCCTATGGACTGCCACCCAGGCTCAAAGGGAACTGAGATGATTCATGCTAGAAACTTCCGTGTGCAGTCACAAGCTATTATGGGCTCTAGCATAGTTGAGTAAGTTACGTGAAGCTCTTGAAGAGGTGGATCAGCAGGTAGTGGGTTTTGTAGGTTTGGTATGGTCTACCCGGAGTAGAGAGTTAATGTTTTTGAAAGACTGTGTCTCGGTCATCCGTTTCTCAAACACCATGTAGTGCGAGAAATCCAACGGAGGTGATAAAGTCTTGTGGGGAAAAGTGCGCAAACCTCTGCAGAGTGTACAATCTAATCATGGTCAGCCGTGTCCCCAGTTATGGACAAATTTGGGTATCTAGTACTTGGGTTATCACATGTATCTCATCACTCTTAATTAATACTGTTGGGTTGTTAACTACCTTAATTGGGATTGAGTTGGGGTTACCTTCTCAATGTTTCAGCCACCATGATAGTTAAATTAAAATCTATTCCTTTGTTGTAGGGAAAAATTGGCTTTTCGCAAAAACTGTAACCATAGAGCTTTCCACCAGCCAAATATGCATGTAGTGATAGCATTATTCTGTTCTTGCTCTACTGTGTTACTTTGCCAGCATATTCCATGTGCTGACCTTGTTTTGATTAATTGAACTTAATTTATCATGAACTTAGTCCTGATAGTATTTGCAAATCTATGTTGTATATCGATAGCTCACGATATAGCTTCCTTGTTTTGATATGTTCCTAGAGAAAAATAAGTTGAAAGATGATAGTAGCAATGATGCGGACTGGGTCTGTGATCTGAGGATTATCCTCATTGCTACACAGAAGAATTATGTCTTTGATGCACCGCTAGGTGACAGACCTATTACGGGAGCAGATGCAGACGTTATGAATATTTGGCAAGCTCGATATGATGACTACTTGATAGTTTAGTGCACCATGCTTAACGGCTTAGTACCAGGACTTCAAAAACGTTCTGAACGCCACGGTGCATATGAGATGTTCCAAGACTTGAAATTGGTATTTTAGACTAATGCCCATGTCGAGAAGTATGAGACCTCTGACAAGTACTTTTGCCTACAAGATGGAGGAGAATGGCTCAATGAGTGAGCATGTGCTCAGAATGTCTGGGTACTACAATCATTTGAATCAAGTGGGAGTTAATCTTCCAGATAAGATAGTGATTGACAGAGTTCTCTAGTCACTATCACCAAGCTAATAGAACTTCGTGATGAACTATAATTTGCAAGGGATGATGAGAATGATTCCTGAGCTCTTCGCGATGCTGAAATCGGTGAAGGTAGACATCAAGAAAGAGCATCAAGTGTTGATGGTTAATAAGATCACTAGTTTCAAGAAAAAGGGCAAGGGAAAGAAAGGGAACTTCAAGAAGAATGGCAAGAAAGTAGCCACTCCCATGAAGAAGCCCAAAGCTAGACCCAAGCCTGAAACTGAGTGCTTCTACTGCAAAGGAAATGGTCATTGGAAGCGAAACTGCCCCAAATACTTGGCTGATAAGAAGGATGGAAAAGTGAACAAAGGTATATATGATATACATGTTATTGATGTGTACTTTACTAGTGTTCGTAGCAACCCCTGGGTATTTGATACCAGTTCAGTTGCTGAGTTTATGTAACATCTCAGTTTTCAATTCGGATGTTAATCATTCGGTCATCATATGCATCCATGCTCTTTGCATTTTTGTTGATTTTTAATTGAACACTTTGATCCTAAAGACCTTAAGCAACTCAAGGACCATTTGAGAGAGTTGGAGGTTTTATAAAAAATCCATTTTTGATTTTTTTTCAAAATTGGCAAATTTGGATCAAAGTGAATTTTTTTTGAAATTTTTCCCAAAATTATTTCCAAATAAATAAATAATGAGAGAAGATAATATGACTTCTTCAAAGCATAGGAAATAATGGAAATTTAATTTTAAATAAAATATTTATTTTATTTGAATTTTTATTTGATTGAATTAGGGAAAAATTACATTTTTCAAAATTTCATTTTAGCCCAAAAAAATGTCCATGTTGTCCTAAATATTAGGAGAGGACCGTGAAAATTATTTCTGGAAATTTTAGGGTATTTATTTATTTTATTTTTAGATTTTTTCGTTCGGCGAAATTTTATTCAAAAATAATAATTCTTCGACCGACTGGGCCGAAGCCCAGCCGGCCCGCTCGCACCACCGCCTACCGTGTCCGCCTCCAGCACGCGCCGCCGAGGAGTCCGGCTCGAACTCCACCGCCGCCACTGCCCCTTCCCCAAGTCGCCGCCTCCCCCTCTTAAATAGCCCCCGGGCCCCCTCCTCCTCACCCCGCCACCCGTCGCCGCCTGCCACCGCGACCTCTCGCCGATGCTGCAGCCGCCCGCGCGCCGCCCCCTGCAGCCGCCCGCGCGCCGCCGCCTACTACCTCTTGAGCACTGCGTTGGTTTTCCCTTAAAGAGGAAAGGGTGATGCAGTAAAGTAGCATAAGTATTTCCCTCAGTTTTTGAGAACCAAGGTATCAATCCAGTAGGAGATCACGCTCGAGTCCCACGCACCAACACAAACAAATAAGAACCTCGCAACCAACGCGATAAATGGGTTGTCAATCCCTTCACGGTCACTTACGAGAGTGAGATCTGATAGATATGATAAGCTAATATTTTTGGTATTTTTATGATAAAGATAAATAAATATGCAAAGTAAAATAAATGGCAATATAAATAACTAAGTGTTGGAAGATCAATATGATGGAAGATAGATCTGGGGGCCATAGGTTTCACTAGTGGCTTCTCTCAAGAGCATAAGTATTACGGTGGGTAAATGAATTACTGTCGAGCAATTGATAGAATTGAGCATAGTTATGAGAATATCTAGGTATGATCATGTATATAGGCATCACGTTCGCGACAAGTAGACCGAAATGATTCTGCATCTACTACTATTACTCCACACATCGACCGCTATCCAGCATGCATCTAGAGTATTAAGTTCATAAGAACATAGTAGTGCTTTAAGTAAGATGACATGATGTAGAGGGATAAACACATGCAATATGATATAAACCCCATCTTTTTATCCTTGATGGCAACAATACAATACATGTCGTTTCCCTTTCTGTCACTGGGATCGAGCACCACAAGATTGAACCCAAAGCTAAGGACTTCTCCCATTGCAAGAAAGATCAATCTAGTAGGCCAAACCAAACTGATAATTCGAAGAGACTGGCAAAGATAAACCAATCATACATAAAAGAATTCAGAGGAGATTCAAATATTGTTCATAGATAAAGTTGATCATAAACCCACAATTCATCGGATCTCGACAAACACACCGCAAAAGAAGATTACATCAAATAGATCTCCAAGAAGATCGAGGAGAACTTTGTATTGAGATCCAAAGAGAGAGAAGAAGCATCTAGCTAATAACTATGGACCCGAAGGTCTGAAGTAAACTACTCACACATCACCGAAGAGGCCATGGAGTTGATGTAGAGGCCCTCCGTGATCAATGCCCCCTCCGGCGGGGCTCCGGAAAAGGCCCAAAGATTGGATCTCTCGGGTACAGAAGGTTGCGGCGGTGGAATTAGGTTTTCATGGTGCTCCTGGATGTTTGGGGGTACGTGGATATATATATATATATATATAGGAGGAAGAAGTAGGTCGGTGGAGCAACGAGGGGCCCACGAGGGTGGAGGGCACGCCCAGGGGGGTAGGCGCGCCCCCCCTGCCTCGTGGCTTCCTCGATTTTTTCTTGACACCCACTCCAAGTCTCCTAGACCACGTTTGTTGAGAAAATCACGTTCCTGAAGGTTTCATTCCATTTGGACTCCGTTTGAAATTCCTTTTCGGCGAAACTCTAAAATAGGCAAAAAGCAGCAATTTGGGTTGGGCCTCCGATTAGTAGGTTAGTCCCAAAAATGATATAAAACTATAAAATAAAGCCCATTAACATCCAAAATAGATAATATAATAGCATGGAGCAATCAAAAATTATAGATACGTTGGATACGTATCAAGCATCCCCAAGCTTAATTCCTACTCGTCCTCGAGTAGGTAAATGATAAAAGAAGAATATTTGATGTGGAATGCTTTCTAACATATTCCTCAATGTAATTTTTCTTTATTGTGGCATGAATGTTCAGATCCGAAAGATTCAAGATAAAAGTTTAATATTGAATTATAAATAATAATACTTCAAGCATACTAACTTAGCAATTATGTCTTCTCAAAATAACATGGCCAAAGAAAGTTATTCCTACAAAATCATAGTCTGGCTATGCTCTATCTTCGCCACACAAAATATTTAAATCATGCACAACCCCGATGACAAGCCAAGCAATTGTTTCATACTTTTGATGTTCTCAAACTTTTTCAATCTTCACGCAATAGATGAGCGTGAGCCATGGATATAGCACTTTATGTGGAATAGAATGGTGGTTGTGGAGAAGACAAAAAAGGAGAAGATAGTCTCACATCAACTAGGTGTATCAACGGGCTATGGAGTTGCCCATCAATAGATATCAATGTGAGTGAGTAGGGATTGCCATGCAACGGATGCACTAGAGCTATAAGTATATGAAAGCTCAACAAAAGAAACTAAGTGGGTGTGCATCCAAATCGCTTGCTCATGAAGACCTAGGGCATTTTGAGGAAGCCCATCATTGGAATATACAAGCCAAGTTCTATAATGAAAAATTCGCACTAGTATATGAAAGTGATATCATAGGAGACTCTCTATCATGAAGATCATGGTGCTACTTTGAACACAAGTGTGGAAAAAGGATAGTTGCATTGTCCCTTCTCTCTTTTTCTCTCATTTTTTATTTGGGCCTTTTTTGGCCTCTTTTCTCTTTTTTTATTTTTCGTCCGGAGTCTCATCCCGACTTGTTGGGGAATCATAGTCTCCATCATCCTTTCCTCACTTGGGACAATGCTCTAATAATGATGATCATCACACTTTATTTACTTACAACTCAATACTTAGAACAAAATATGACTCTATGTGAATGCCTCCAGCGGTGTACCGGGATGCGCAATGATGCATGAGTGACATGTATGAAGAATTATGAATGGTGGCTTTGCCACAAATACGATGTCAACTACATGATCAGGCAAGCAATATGACAATGATGAAGCGTGTCATAATAACAGAACGGTGGAAAGTTGCATGGCAATATATCTCGGGATGGCTATGTAAATGCCATAATAGGTAGGTATGGGGGCTGTTTTGAGGAAGGTATATGGTGGGTTTATGGTACCGGCGAAAGTTGCGCGATACTAGAGAGGCTTGCAATGGTGGAAGGGTGAGAGTGCGTATAATCCATGGACTCAACATTAGTCATAAAGAACTCACATACTTATTGCAAAAAACTATTAGTTATCAAAACAAAGTATTACACGCATGCTCCTAGGGGGATAGATTGGTAGGAAAAGACCATCGCTCGTCCCCGACCGCCACTCATAAGGAAGATAATCAATAAATAAATCATGCTCCGACTTCATCACATAAGGGTTCACCATACGTGCATGCTACGGGAATCACAAACTTCAACAAAAGTATTTCTCAAATTCACAACTACTCAGCTAGCATGACTCTAATATCACCATCTCCATATCTCAAAACAATTATCAAGTATCAAACTTCTCATAGTATTCAATGCACTTCTATGAAAGTTTTTTTATTAAAGCAAATTTCCATGTTGTTCTAAAGGACTCTCAAAATAATATAAGTGAAGCATGATAGATCTAATATTTCTATAAAATAAAACCACCGCCGTGCTCTAAAAGATATAAGTGAAGCACTAGAGCAAAAACTATATAGCTCAAAAGATATAAGTGAAGCACGTAGAGTATTCTAATAAATTTCAAATCATATGAGTCTCTCTCAAAAGGTGTGCACAGCAAGGATGATTGTGGTAAACTAAAAAGCAAAGACTCAAATCATACAAGATGCTCCAAGCAAAACACATATCATGTGGTGAATAAAAATATAGCTCCAAGTAAATTAAAGTTACTGATAGACGAAGACGAAAGAGGAGATGCCTTCCGGGGCATCCCCAAGCTTAGGCTTTTTGGTGTCCTTGAGTTTTACCTTGGGGTGCCATGGGCATCCCCAAGCTTAGGCTCTTGCCACTCCTTGTTCCATAATCCATCAAATCTTTACCCAAAACTTGAAAACTTCACAACACAAAACTCAAAATAGAAAATCTCGTGAGCTCCGTTAGCGAAAGAAAACAAAACACCACTTCAAGGTACTGTAATGAACTCATTCTTTATTTATATTGGTGTTAAACCTAATGTATTCCAACTTTTCTATGGTTTATAAGCTCTTTTACTAGCATAGATTCATCAAAATAAGCAAACAACACACGAAAAACAGAATCTGTCAAAAACAGAGCAGTCTGTAGTAATCTGTAGGTTTAGACCACTTCTGGAATACCAAAAATTCTAAAATAAATTTCTTGAAGTGAGGAATTTATCTATTAATAATCTGCAAAAAGAATTAACTAAATTTCACTTTCCAAATAAAAATTGCAGCAATTCTCGTGAGCGCTAAAGTTTCTGTTTTTTACAGCAAGATCAAAAGGACTTTCCCCAAGTCTTCCCAACGGTTCTACTTGGCACGAACACTAATTAAACACAAAAAACACAACCAAAACAGAGGCTAGATAAATTATTTATTACTAAACAGGAGCAAAAAGCAAGGAATAAAAATAAAATTGGGTTGCCTCCCAACAAGCGCTATCGTTTAACGCCCCTAGCTAGGCATAAAAGCAAGGATAGATCTAGGTATTGCCATCTTTGGTGGGAAATTCTTCAATAAGACACTTATAAACTCTAGGAATTTCTTTATTTTTATTAATTATCAAACTCCTAGGCACAAAATCAAGAAAGTCATTTGTAGCAAACGGTTCCTTAATGATAGCAAAAAGATTGGGATGAACACTTATTGATTTTAAATCCGCAATTTCCTTACTAGAGGATTCACCCTTATTTTTAGGAACATAAACAAGCTTGGCAATTTTAGTAGGAGGATTTGGAGTATTTTTAACGGAAGAAAAAGTGGACCCCAAGTTGGTGGTAATTCCCTCAAGTTTATCAATTCTAGTAGAACCTTGATCTATTCTTTCATTAACCATGGGTTCTTTTTCCTTAAAACTTTTCAGAGTAACTCCCACCTTAGATCCATATTGGGTAATTTGGTTGTGGATCTTTTTATCCAAATTTTCAATAAAATCTACAGTAGCAACTTTATTCTCAATAATTTCAAGCCTTTGCATCACATCTTCCAAAGTTAACATAGTTCCATTAACCAAAAGAGGTGGTGAGCCAAACAAACCTATCATAGCATTATAAGAATCAAAAGTATGGCTACCCAAGAAATTCCCTCCGGTAAACCAAGGAGTAGCGCCTACATAAAAACTGCGGAGAAGAACGGAAGTGGATTGCTTCCTGATAGATTTATTTTGAGCATTGCAAATTCTATACCAAGCGTCTTTTAGATTTTCTCCCTCCCTTTGCTTAAAATTAAGAACTTCATTCTCGGGAGACAACGGAGAAGATAGAGGACTAGCCATAATGACAAGTCAAGCAAGAAAGCAACGAACGGAAAAGAAAGGGCGAATAAAATGACAATGGTGAAGTGGGGGAGAGGAAAACGAGAGGCAAATGGCAAATAATGTAATGTGAGGGATAAGAGTTTGTGATGGGTACTTGGTATGTCTTGACTTGTGCGTAGACTCTCCGGCAACGGTGCCAAAAATGGCTTGTTGTCAGGAGTCAAATCTTGACTTGACTTTGCGCGAATCTCCCCGGCAACGGCACCAGAAATCCTTCTTGCTACCTCTTGAGCACTGCTTTGGTTTTCCCTTGAAGAGAAAAGGGTGATGCAGTAAAGTAGCGTAAGTATTTCCGTCAGTTTTTGAGAACCAAGGTATCAATCCAGTAGGAGATCACGCTCGAGTCCCACGCACCTACACAAACAAATAAGAACCTCGCAACCAACGCGATAAAGGGGTTGTCAATCCCTTCACGGTCACTTACGAGAGTGAGATCTAATAGATATGATAAGATAATATTTTTGGTATTTTTATGATAAAGAGAAATAAAGATGCAAAGTAAAAATAAATGACAATATAAATAAGTGTTGGAAGATTAATATGATGGAAGACAGACCCGGGGGCCATAGGTTTCACTAGTGGCTTCTCTCAAGAGCATAAGTATTACGGTGGGTAAATGAATTACTGTCGAGCAATTGATAGAATTGAGCATAGTTACGAGAATATCTATGTATGATCATGTATATAGGCATCACGTCTGCGACTAGTAGACCGAAACGATTCAGCATCTACTACTATTACTCCACACATCGACTGCTATCCAGCATGCATCTAGAGTATTAAGTTCATAAGAATAGAGTAATGCTTTAAGTAAGATGACATGATGTAGAGGGATAAACTCATGCAAGATGATATAAACCCCATCTTTTTATCCTCGATGGCAACAATACAATACGTGTCGTTTCCCTTTCTGTCACTGGGATCGAGCACCGCAAGATTGAACCCAAAGCAAAGCACTTCTCCCATTGCAAGAAAGATCAATCTAGTAGGCCAAACCAAACTGATAATTCGAAGAGACTTGCAAAGATAAACCAATCATACATAAAAGAATTCAAAGGAGATTCAAATATTGTTCATAGATAAACTTGATCATAAACCCACAATTCATCGGATCTCGAAAAACACACCGCAAAAGAAGACTACATCGAATAGATCTCCAAGAAGATCGAGGAGAACTTTATATTGAGATCCAAAGAGAGAGAAGAAGCCATCTAGCTAATAACTATGGAACCGAAGGTCTAAAGTAAACTACTCACACATCACCGGAGAGGCCATGGAGTTGATGTAGAGGCCCTCCGTGATCAATGCTCCCTCCGGCGGAGCTCTGGAAAAGGCCCCAAGATGGGATCTCTCGGGTACAGAAGGTTGCGGCGGTGGAATTAGGTTTTCGTGGTGCTCCTGGATGTTTGGGGGGGCGTGGATATATATAGGAGGAAGAAGTAGGTCGGTGGAGCAACGAGGGCCCACGAGGGTGGAGGGTGCGCCCCCCTGCCTCGTGGCTTCCTCAATTGTTTCTTGACGCCCACTCCAAGTCTCCTGGATCATGTTTGTTGAGAAAATCACGTTCCCGAAGGTTTCATTCCATTTGGACTCCGTTTGTTATTCCTTTTCGGCGAAACTCTAAAATAGGCAAAAAAAATAGCAATTTGGGCTGGGCCTCCGGTTAGTAGGTTAGTCCCAAAAATGATATAAAAGTGTAAAATAAAGCCCATTAACATCCAAAATAGATAATATAATAGCATGGAGCAATCAAAAATTAGAGATACGTTGAAGACGTATCACCGCCTCACGTCGCCTGCTGTCGCAGCCGCCCCGCCGCCTCGTGCCCGCTGCCACACCGCCACCCCGCCTCGTCATCGCCTCGCCGCCAACGCCCGACGGTGGGGCAATCAGATCCCGCCGCCGACACCGTTGACCGGTAAGAACCGGTCGGTTCTTTCGATTTTGTCGGTTTAGTTTTTAGATCGGTTTTTTGTTTTTGTTTTCGTTCAATTAGTAAACGTTCACTGGTTAGATCGTTTTAACGAACGGTTTTCGTTCGTTAGTCTCTGTTAGCCGAAATTCGTCCGATAGATTTTTCTTTTTAATTTATTTTCGGCCAGGGACCTATCCATAAATAGTTTTCTTACAGATTAGTCCCTGATCTTCAAACCTTCACTACTTTTTGATCGTTTGTCCAAATCCAGTGAAACCAACGCCAAAATCTTCATCTTGTTCCCCTCTTTCCAGATAATCATCTCGAACATGATTTTGAAAATTTAAATTTGGTTTCAAGCAGATTTGAATTCGAACTTGTTTTGATCATAGTTTGAGTTTCGTATCTCCGATTTGATTGATTCTTTTTGCTAATCGAAGTTCTTCTCTTGAAATTTCAGTTCAGATATTTTCTTTTTGGTTTTACCTTTGCATCATATGCTTGAGTGCTAATGTATGCTAGTGATTGTTCACAATAGAGTTTCCGGAGTGCGAGGCTTGCTACTACGAATCACTAGGGTTTTCCGATCGTCAGCAAGGCAAGTAACGCTTTGATCATATCCCTTTATTACCCAGTTTTATGCATTAGTTTTAACCCTCAAACATTGCATGAGTAGGATTGATAACATGTGGGTATTTGGGAAGTAGTTGATGAGGTAGGAATCTATTGCCTTTTATTCAAACCCTGGGTGTTGCTACGTTATGCTTACACTGGTATGCTATGCTCGTAGATGTGGTTTGGTTTTGAGAGAATTCATGAAAGTTGTGAGAGTTATTGTTAACTAAGGTTTAACTTAAGGTGGCTACTTTAATACACATCTGGGTGGATTTATTGTGGGCACTTGGGCAATCCAGTGTTGTCCAAGGAGATCCCGGGGAATCCGTGTGATCATCCTATGGTTTGCCACCCATGCTCAAAGGGATCATAAGATTATTCATGTTGGAAACTTCCGTGTGCAGCCACAAGCCATTATGGGCTCTGGCATAGTTGAGTATGTTGTGTGACCTCTTTCAGTGGTAGACTAGCAGATGTAGGGATGTAGGTGGTATGGTCTACCCGTCGTAAAGAGTTAATGCTTCTGACAGATTGTGTCTCCGTCATCTATTTCTCAAACATCATGTAGTGCGAGAAATTCAACGGAGGACATCGATGTTGGGGTCGTTGCAGAAATTAAAATTTTCTATGCATCACCAAGATCAAACTATGGAGAGACTAGCAATGAGAGAGAGGGGAGTTCATCTTCATACCCTTGAAGATCGCGATGCGGAAGCGTTACAAGAACGCGGATGAAGGAGTTGTACTCGCAACGATTCAGATCGCGGTTGATTCCGATCTAGGCGTCAAACAACGGCACCTCCGCATTCAACACACATACATCCCGAGGACGTCTCCTCCTTCTTGATCCAGCAAGGGGGAAGGAGAAGTTGGGGAAGAGCTCCGGCAGCACGACGGCGTGGTGGTAGAGCTTGCAGTTCTCCGGCAGGGCTTCGCCAAGCTCAACGGAGGAGGAGGGGGTGTTGGAGAGGGGGAGGGCTGCGCCTTGGATGTGGTGCTTCTGCCCTCCCTCCACCCCTCTATTTATAGGGCGAAGGGGGAAGGGGGCCGGCCCCTCTAGATGAGATCTAGAGGGGGGCGGAGGCCAAGGGGAGGGGCTTGCCCACCAAGCCAAGGGGGCGCCCCCCTTTAGGGTTCCCCCCAACCCTAGGCGCATGGGCCCTAGGGGCGAATGGCGCCCAGCCCACTTAGGGGCTGCTTCCCTTCCACATAGAGCCCATAGGGACCTCTGGGCAGGTGGACCCTCCCGGTGGACCCCCGGAACCCCTTCGGTGGTCCTGGTACAATACCGATAAACCCCCGAACACTTCTGGTGACCGTATGATGACTTCCCATATATAAATCTTCACCTCCAGACCATTCCGGAACTCCTCGTGATGTCCGGTATCTCATCCGGGACTCCAAACAACATTCAGTAACTGCATACTATTTCCCATAATAACTCTAGCGTCACCGAACCTTAAGTGTGTAGACCCTACGGGTTCGGGAATCATGCAGACATGACCGAGACATCTCTCCGGCCAATAACCAATAGCGGGATTTGGATATCCATGTTGGTTCCCACATGTTCCACGATGATCTTATTAGATGAACCACGATGTCAGGGATTCAATCAATCCCATATACAATTCCCTTTGTCTACCGGTATGATACTTGCCCGAGATTCGATTGTCGGTAGCCCTATACGTTGTTCAATCTCGTTACCGGCAAGTCTCTTTACTCGTTCCGTAAGACATCATTCCGTGATCAACTCCTTGATCACATTGAGCTCATTATGATGATGTCTTACCGAGTGGGCCCATAGATACCTCTCCGTCACACGGGGTGACAAATCCCAGTCTCGATTCGTGCCAACTCAACAGACACTTTCAGAGATACCCGTAGTGTGCCTTTATAGCTACCTAGTTACATTGTGACGTTTGGCACACCCAAAGTATTCCGACGACATCCGGGAGTTGGACAATCTCATGGTCTAAGGAAATGATACTTGACATTCAAAAAGCTTTAGGAGACGAACTACACGATCTTGTGCTATGCTTAGGATTGGGTCTTGTCCATCACATCATTCTCCTAATGATGTGATCCCGTTATCAACGACATCCAATGTCCATGGTCAGGAAACCGTAACCATCTATTGATCAAGGAGCTAGTCAACTAGAGGCTCACTAGGGACATGTTATGGTCTATGTATTCACACATGTATTACAATTTCCGGATAACACAATTATAGCATGAACAATAGACAATTATCATGAACAAAGAAATATAATAATAACCATTCTATTATTGCCTCTAGGGCATATTTCCAACAATCGAGTCTTGTGGGGAAAAGTGCGCAAACCTCTGCAGAGTGTACAAACTAATCATGATTAGCTGTGTCCCCAGTTATGGACATCTTGAGTATCTGGTGCTTGAATTATTATGTTGACCTCATCACTCTACTTAATTAATTTTTCGTGTTGTTAAACCTTTAATTGGGATTGAGTTGGGGTTACCTTCTTAATGTTTTCAACAAACTTTGTAGTTAAAAATATATATTCCTTTGTTGTAGGGAAAAATTAGCTTTATGCAAATGATAACCTTAGAGCCTCCACCAGCCATATATGCATGTAGTGATAGCTGTTATTTGTGCATTGCTCTATAGTGTTATCTTGCCAGCATATTCCATGTGCTGACCTACATAGGCTGTAACGTATTATGTTACAGAATTTTCAAATGAAGAGTAAGGTGCGCTAGGTCGTTGTCATGCACTCAGTTTTGCCGCGAAGTTGGATGGACTCTTCTACCTTCGAAGCTTCCGATGTTATCTTATTTAGATGGCCTTCAACCATATTAATGTAATAAGTTCTCTCTTGAGACATTTGATGTAATAAGTGTGTGATTTAACTCTATTATAAATCCTCGAGTACTGTGTGTGTCAGCACTACCGATACAAGGATGACACTTAAGCACAGAGACTTGACCATTTGAGGTCGGGTCGCTACAGTTTACTAACTCAAAACAGGAGTTGCAGAATGAACAGAGACTAGTTAAGAGTGAGGTGACGATGCGTGTCGGGAATGGTTCCAAGGTCGATGTGATAATTGTTATTTGGTGCCAACGTTGAGCATGAACATTATATCTGGATCTAGTTTATTGCGAGACAATTATTCATTTAAATCAGAGAATATTGGTTGTTCTGTTTATATAAGTAATATCTTTTATGGTCATGCGCCCTTGAAGAGTGGTCTATTTTTTTGAATCTCGATTGTGGTGATACACATATTCATAATATTGATGCCAAAACATGCAATGTTGATAATGATAATGCAACATATTTGTGGCATTGCCGTTTAGGTCATATTGGTGTAAAGCGCATGAAGAAACTCCATGCATATGAGCTTTTGGAATCACTTGATTATACATCATTTGATACTTGCGAATGATGCCTCATGGGCAAAATGACTAAAACTCCGTTCTCCAGAACAATGGAGCAAGCTAATGACTTATTGGAAATACTACATACCGATGTATGCGGTCCGATGAGTGTTGAGGCTCGTGGCGGGTATCATTATTTTCTGACCTTCACAGATGATTTGAGCAGATATGGGTATATCTACTTAATGAAACACAAGTCTGAAACATTTGAAAAGTTCAAAGAATTTCAGAGTGAAGTGGAGAATCATCGTAACAAGAAAATAAAGTTTCTACGATCTGATCGCGGAGGCGAATATTTGATTTATGAGTTTGGCCTTCATTTAAAACAATGTGGAATAGTTTCACAACTCACACCAAATGGAGCACCACAGTGTAATGGTGTGTCTAAACGTCATAACCGTACTTTATTAGATATGGTGTGATCTATGATTTCTCTTACTGATTTACCACTATCGTTTTGGGGTTATGCATGAGAGACAACTGCATTCATGTTAAATAGGGCACCGTCTAAATCCGTTGAGACGCCACCATATAAACTATGGTTTGGCAAGTAACCTAAGCTGTCATTTCTTAAAGTTTGGGGTTGCGACACTTATGTCAAAAGGCTTCAACCTGATAAGCTCGAACCCAAATCGGAGAAGTGCGTCTTCATAGGATACCCTAAGGAAACAATTGGGTACACCTTCTATCACAGATACGTAGGCAAGATCTTTGTTTGCAAGAATGGAAACTTTCTAGAGAAGGAGTTTCTCTCGAAAGAAGTGAGTGGGAGGAAAGTAGAACTTGATGAGGTAATTATACCTTCTCTCGAATTGGAAAGTAGCTCATCACAGAAAACCGTTCCCATGATGCCTATACCAACTAGAGAGGAAGCTAATGATGATGATCATGGAACTTTAGATCAAGTTACTACCGAACCCTGTAGGTCAAGCAGAGCACATTCCGCACCAGAGTGGTACGTTAATCCTGTTCTGGAAGTCATGTTACTAGACCATGACGAACCTACGAACTATGAAGAAGCTATGATGAGCCCAGATTCTGATAAATGGCTTGAGGCCATGAAATCTGAGATAGGATCTGACGGTGTCCTGGACTAGGAGGTACTCAACGCGTCATCTCCCGATCTGTTAGATTGGGCCGAGGACCCCCATGGCCGTATACTCATGGCCCAGTTCGGACAACCGCCGCATACAAGGAATATTCCACAAGACTTGGTGATCAAGACAAGGACTCCTCCCCATCGGCGTATTCGGCTAGGACTCTTGTTATCCTAGGCCTCTGGTGCATTATATAAACCGAGGTCAGGCTAGTCGATAGAGGATATACAACATACAATCATACCATAGGCTAGCTTCTAGGGATTAGCCTCTCTGATCTCGTGGTAGATCTACTCTTGTACTACCCATATCATCAATATTAATCAAGCAGGACGTAGGGTTTTACCTCCATCAAGAGGGCCCGAACCTGGGTAAAACATTGTGTCCCCTGCCTCCTGTTACCATCCGCCTTAGACGCATAGTTCGGGACCCCCTATCCTAGATCCGCCGGTTTTGACACCGACATTGGTGCTTTCATTGAGAGTTCCGCTGTGTGTTCGACAAAAGGTTGATGGCTCGCCTGCAGATCAACTGCGACTTAGGCATCTTCATCACCAGCTCGACTGGTCACCTTGGTTTGACCAAGGACTGCGCCCTACCTCCGATCGTCATGTTCGGATGAGGGCCTTTATAAACATCAACTCCGATCTCTGTGAAGATCATGGAGGAATCATCTAGGGTGCCCGGGGGCTCAACGTCAACATTGCCCTCGGGCGACCGTGCTGTTTTTGTGGACAAGAAACTTGTGTCCGCCGCCATCGCCTCCTCAAGTGTCTTTTTAATGATCTCTTTGGTGGAATTGTGCGGAATTGAGTCTACAACAACCCTGGAAAATTTCGTCGAGTTCCGATGGAGGAATCTCTAGCAATCCATGATATACCGGAGCCCTGTCAAATCTGGACGGGAATCTGGATGAGTTTAGGGCTAGGTGTCCAGCTTATATCTCGGACATCCTTTGGAAGATCCAACCGTTGATCGGCTGCGGAATTCCTTTATGTACCACCTCTCAAAATTTCAGCTCGATCCGACCGTCCAAACTCCAGGAACCTTCCGATTAGTGCATCACTTTTTGGATCTGTTTTCTGCGCGAAAACGAATCCGACCCGAGTTCGTCTTTTTATGAACGGGATTTCGGACATCCCTTTTGAAGGAAGTTTTGTATGAGGTATTGTGTTTTGTTCCCGAACACATCTCACTAACTTTAAGATCTTTTGAACATGATCTTCAACATCATGCTGGTGTCAAACCAGTCTGGCAATATTGCTCTAGGGCTGCCGACCTGCGCTAGACACGTCATCACTTTGTTGAGCCGAGCTCAACTTTTTCGGATCATCATCTCGGCAAGCCGAACAAGAGTCCGGCATCGCGAAGGATAAATCGTCACCAACATCGCCGCCCCACGGATTACACGGAGTGGGCATACCGGCATCGCCGCACGGTCGCTTCATCAAGCCGGCATCGACCACGTCACGACCTGCATCGGTAGGGCTGCACTATTGCTTCTTCAAGCTGGTGTCCATCACGCCGACCTACTTCGACTCATCAGCTGGCATCGAGGCTTCGACATCTTGGCTGGACCGGGGGCTTCGCCATCTCTTCATCAACCTACTCCGGACACTTCGACGTCACTAGCCGACCAGCTCCGTCACGTTAGCTGGACCGAGGGCTTTGCCTCGGCGAGCCAACCTTTACCAGCATTGCCATGCCGTCGTTTTATCACCCATCAGGCAATGGGTGTGCGGATCGAGTCCCAATTTTGGGAATCACCTCACTTCGGATTGGTACAACAAAATAACCAGGTGTTATTAATCCCAGTATTTTTTGCTTGTTTGAGTTTATTTTCCCAAGGAATTATTACTCTGATTTGTCCATCATATGTACACAGGTCTATCAAATGGTGGTCGCATTAACGACAGTCGCATGGTGGTTCGGTCAGTTTCCATACATAGTCCGGCGAACGCCGCATCCGGAGCTCGGACCGACCTGTGAATTCAAGCTTTGCCACGCCTTTACCGCATCACGCCGACGCCCTGCATCGACATTGACTTCTGTGCCAGGCCATATTTCTTTTATTACTCACTTTGCATAAATTATTTATTATGCAATGATTTTTTTAAATTATCATTATTACTATTATCTCCGGTTTGCACTATTTTTTGTGCACAGGAAAATGATCCAGGGACTTCGGCGTCACTCTGTCGGTCTGCATTGACCGTGCTATGTCACCACTTCGGCGTGTCGAGCTCTCCACTCCGCCACCTCGGGACCGGCTTGGGGGATGGAACCTTGTCCCGCATCAAGCTCGGACCGCGCCATCAATACCGAACACATTAACCAGCTAAGTCGCTTTCATGCTCAAAGCTTTAATTACTTGTGTTCGGTTCGACCAAGCATTATACTTTTTTTTGGAGAAAAGTTGTTTGTAAAAAATTTCCTTCTCCAAACTTTGTTTGTGACGCATAAATTCAAATACCCAATTTATTTGGGGGCTTCCTTCATGAAGCTTTTCCTCTTGCATATGATTATATTTGTACAACTTCGTTCCTTGTTCATGTATTACGCCACAATATGCACCATATTGACTTAAGCGATTTGCAAGCTGGGTTGCCTCGCTCCTGTGTTTACCCCTACGTTCCCGATTGTTCGGCTAGGGAGTAAAGGGAGCACCTCTGCGATTGCCACGATCGGGTCATCCGAACCGGACCTCAGACTGGGTGAAGCCGAAAGCTAGCGCTCTTATAGTTTTCAATGATGGTCGGCACACAACGGAACTCATGAGTACAAAAAATCTATTGCACAAGTCTCATAATAACAATGAGCACCGAAGAAAGGTATCGGTGGGGGTACTATTTTCTTCAAAGATGCTTCTTACACTTCGCAGTAATATAGCATAAGTTCCCTGAGCGCGCTTTGTCTGTTACAGCCTTATGGCCTGATTGCCTGGTTATTGGAAACACCATCGATATTCTCGACAGATGGAGTACATAACACTTTTCGGTCCTTGACCGAAGAGGGAGAAGCCGACGGTCGGTTAAGACGCGTTTAAAGTTCGGTTGAACATAGATATGATATAAGTACTTAGGTACATGCAATCATTCTTTTACCCAAGTCACTTGGGGGCTCTTAAATTTATATGAGCCGTTTTATGATAAGTGTTCTTCTTCTTAGTCTTTGCAAAGTTTTATTATTATTATTATTATTATCCATCACTCCTTTTTTTGACACGAGCGTGTGGTCACTAGCCGGGGAGCCTAATTTCTCTCTCAAAGCTACTAGAGTTTAGTTTGCTAAACTGGCCTAATGAGAAGTACTCCGCCCTCGGGATAGGAGGTTGAAGCCGTAGGCTGACCCGCTTGAAGTCTTGAGATAGGATGTATCATGTTAAAGCACGACAGAAGCACTTCTTTTGCTAAGGCCAATTTTCGGATTGGCACCGAACACTTGATCTTGTTCGGACGTCAAGTTTTTACTGACATTTTTTTGGTTTTCCAAGCGTATGGCACTTTTAAACTATTTGTGTGTTTTCAGCACAAATCTCGCAGTGCAACGCCGGACACCTTTAGAGATTCGGTAAAAACATTCTTGGATATTGCTATATATGCATCGGTTTCGAATTGTGTCTTCGGTCAATAGTTGGGTTGCCCGGCTCCTGCGCTTGCCTCCTATGTTCCGCTTTGTTCGGCTAGGTGTGCAAAGGGAGAACCACTGCGATTGTGCTTCCAGCTCACATGGTTAAGCACCTCAGTGGAGAAAGCCGAAAACTGACTGTCACAATAAGCGTAAACTACTCAGCGATCTGATGACGGTGTTAAATGACGGGCCATTCATAACAATGGCCGAAGTGTTACGGCTTGAGCTCGACTGTCGCCGAACACTACCGGGGGCTATTAACTGGCCTCCCAAACTAAATCCTCGATATTTTGCTCTTACATTGGAGCTGAGGTTTCATGATCATGCTTAGCATGACAACCCAAAGAAAGGAACCGATAGCGGGACTATTTTCTTTGGAAGACATTTCTTCTGTTAAACAGTAATATAACATATCTCTCTGCGTACCTTTGTTTATAAAACCGTATGGCCAGATTGCCTTGTTTGTCGTAAATCTTTGCCCTCATAAAGGCTTTATAAAGTAGGACAAACACTCCTCGACTATTGGCCAAGGAGGTGGAAGCCGATGGTCGGTCAACAAAGTTTTGTACAATGCAGGATCCGAGCATTAATGATGTAAAGTACTTGGATACATAGAGTCATTACACATAATTTGTGATTTTAATATGGATATCAATCCTTAATTCGGTCACCCGTGCCCGCATTAAGGCTCGGGGGCTACTGGGCTTCGGGCTTATTATTTACAAATATTAAAGGGGCACATCGATCCCCTGATCTGGTGTTGCCACCCGACCAGTGTCTCAGGGGCTACTGCATTGCCTGTCCAATGCAGAAAATTTTAAGTGTAATACAGTTTCCGAGGAGATTTTGATCCTCAGGTTGGTCGGCCGCACCCAACCTGAGTCTCAAGGACTAAGCACGCCGCATTTCGTATCCCGAAGTATTCTGCCGAGCTAGGACTTGATCCTCAGACCGATTTTGCAAATCAACCTAAGTCTCAGCGGCTACTGGGATCAGCGGTCTTATGTCATCCTTCATGTGCATCTCGGGTTTTACACCGATACCCACCTTGAGGGCTACTGGCTATATATCTCGACAGAGAATAAATTGCACCAATCAAAAATATTGACAAAAAATCAACCCACATTCGGGGTGGTGCACCACCTCGGAAGCAGTCCGACATAAAGCTCGGGCGCTAGTGGCTGGCTCCATAGAGGGCATTTCCGGCATTAAGCTCGGCTAAAACTCCTTCAAACTTCTTTGAACCAAGGTGATTTACGACACCTCGGATACAGTCCGACGTTGGAGCTTGGATACATAGTCAGGCGTTGGAGCTCGGATACAGTCCAGCGTTGGAGCTCGGATACATTCCGGCGTTAGAGCTGGGAAGCGGTCCGGCGTTGGTGCTCGGCTACAAAAGATACCTCGAATGCAGTCCGGCGTTGGAGCTCGGACGCAAGAGGACACTGCCTCCCAGGAACAACTTCAAACCCGAGGTGTGGCATAAAAATAACAAGGCATTGATAAAGCCTGGAAACTTAAAGGGGCTCCTCAGATACCCGACGTGTAAACTCGTCGAATGCATTTCGGCGATCCTCAAGATCGAAGATGAGAAGATTTGTTGAACCAATTTTCAAGACCGACAACCGAAGATGAAGAACAGTTTGGAAGAATCGAGGAGTGTCCCTAACTTGAAGACCGGTTCAGGGGGCTACTGACGGTGTCCTGGACTAGGGGGTACTCACCGCGTCATCTCCCGATCTGTTAGATTGGGCCGAGGACTCCCATGGCCGTATACTCATGGCCCAGTTCGGACAAACGCCGCATACAAGGAAGATTGCACAAGACTTGGTGATTAAGACAAGGACTCCTCCCCACCGGCGTATTCGGCTAGGACTCTTGTTATCCTAGGCCTCTGGTGCATTATAGAAACCGAGGCCATGCTAGTCGATAGAGGATATACAACATACAATCATACCATAGGCTAGCTTCTAGGGTTTAGCCTCTCTGATCTCGTGGTAGATCTACTCTTGTACTACCCATATCATCAATATTAATCAAGAAGGACGTAGGGTTTTACCTCCATCAAGAGGGCCCGAACCTGGGTAAAACATTGTGTCCCCTGCCTCCTGTTACCATCTGCCATAGACGCACAGTTCGGGACCCCCTACCCGAGATCCGCCGGTTTTGACACCGACAGGATCCATGTATGAGAACAAAGTGTGGACTTTGGTTGACTTGCCCGATGATCGGTGAGCCATAGAGAATAAATGGATCTTCAAGAACAAGATGGACGCTGATGGTAATGTTACTGTTTACAATGCTAGACTTGTCGCAAAAGGTTTTCGACAACTTCAAGGGGTTGACTACGATAAGACCTTCTCACCCGTAGCGATGCTTAAGTTAGTTTGAATCATGTTAGCAGTTTCCACATTTTATAATTATGAAATCTGGCAAATGGACATCAAAACTGCATTCCTTAATGGATTTCTTAAAGAAGAGTTGTATCTGATGCAACCAGAAGGTTTTGTCGATCCTAAAGGTGCTAACAAAGTGTGCAAACTCCTCCGATCCATCTATGGGTTGGTGCAAGCATCTCGGAGTTTGAATATATGATTTGATGAGGTGATCAAAGCATTTGGTTTTATACAGACTTATGGTGAAGCCTGTATTTACAAGAAAGTGAGTGGGAGCTCTGTAGCATTTCTGATATTGTATGTGGATGACATAGTGTTGATCGAAAATGATATGGAATTTCTAGATAGCATAAAAGGATACTTGAATAAGAATTTTTCAATGTAAGATCTCGATGAAGATGCTTATATATTGGGCATCAAGATCTATAGAGATAGATCAAGACGCTTGATAGGACTTTCACAAAGCACATACCTTGATGAAGTTTTGAAGAAGTTCAAAATGGATCAGTCAAAGAAAGGGTTCTTGCTTGTGTTACAAGGTGTGAAGTTGAGTAAGACTCAAAAACCCAACCATGGCAAAATATATAGAGAATGAAAGGCATTCCCTATGCCTCAGTCATAGGTTCTATAAAGTATGCCATGCTGTGTACCAGACCTGTTGTGTGCCTTGCCATGAGTTTGGCAAGGGGCACTATTGCAGGATGCTGCTAACGTGACACTATGATCAGATACCCTTTGACGAAACTGTGTGCGGTGGATTAATCACAAACGGGGATGTAAAAAAACCGTCAAAAAAGGTGCAAAACGTTTGCGATGGAGAATGCATCAAACACAGTTCAGATTTTAGTTGTGTATGCGATGCTGGGCACATGGTTAACCCGTTCGAACTGTTTGCGATGAAGCAGAACAACAGAAATGGGCAGCCATATCATTGTGTGTGCGATATACGGCATACAGTTCGCTCCGATGAACTGTTTGCTATTAGGGAGTGCAACATAAACGGTTAGCCAGATCAAGGTGTGTGTGATATAGGGCATACGGTTCACTCGTATGAACTATTTTCGATTAGCGAATGCAACAAAAATGGTTCAACTTAACAAGATGTGTGTGATATGTGGAAAACAGCCGACTCGGATGAACTGTTTGCGATGAGGATTTACAACACAGACGGTTAATACAGTTAGTTCGTGTGCGATTCTGTATGTACAAAAAACTTTGAAAAATGCAAACTAGTTGCTTGCGGTGGCTAGGAGTATCGCGCACGATACGTCTGCGAGTACTCATGTGCGATGATTAGTAAGTTACACATGCATTTCCTTATGTTAACACTTGTGTGATAAATAACATGTGGCAATTACGTGGTCAACCTTCTACCATCAATAAATTTTGACCTTGTTTCTCGTCACACTGCTGATTACAACACAATAAGTAATTGCAAATCTGTTCACACCTATCAAACTAATATGTGTTCACACTTAGCACCGGGCTATAAAAACTACCCACTCGAAAATTACTTCACAGTTCCTCTCCTCATCGCCCACAAAACTGGTTTTTTCTGTCAAGTTGTTCCCCATGACCGATAGGAGGAGTTTAGGGTGGACATATAACCATGCAGCAAAGAGCAAGGCCGCGGAAGCACTAGAGAGGTCTCGTCACGAAGCTGCAGCCGCAGCAAAGATGTCCCGGCGCGCCGCGGAGCCCTCGAACGAGCTCTCACGGGCACGCGAGGGCTCTCACAAGTGCATTTGCGGCGTCGGCCATCGCGACGAGCTGGCGTTCCTAAAGTCCTTCGCTGGCGACGACGACATTCTTGCTGGCATCACTACGCAGCAGGAGCTGGTCGACGGCTTGATGAAGCTGCTCAAGATCAGCGATGCCTCGGTTGACAAGGCGACCGGCCTCGTCGAGCAACTCATGGGTGACAATGCGAAGCTCCTCAAGTTGGTCGCCGAGAAGGAGGAGGAGGCTGCCGGCTGGAAGATGCTGCATGAGGAGAGCAGTGCCTCGGAGATGACGTTAAAAGCAGTCGTCGAGGAACTGATGGGTGCCTTGAGGAAGCCCCGGATTGAGCGCGAGCAGGAGGTGGAGGAATCCGTGGCTGATTTCAAGCAAAGTCGTGATGAATTGAAGAAGGAGCTGGAGGATTTCGCCGTCCGGTGATCCATCGATGAGTAGAGACAGTAGCGACCTAGATCGTTGTCTGCAATTACCTTCTTCTCTTGCCCCCGTGTCTTTGATACGTCTCCAACGTATCTATAATTTTTGATTGTTCCATGCTATTATATTATCCATCTAGGATTTTTATATGCATTTATATGCTATTTTATATGATTTTTGGGACTAACCTATTAACCTAGAGCCCAGTGCCAGTTTCTGTTTTTTCCTTGTTTTTGAGTATCACAGAAAAGGAAAACCAAATGGAGTCCAATTGACCTGAAATTTCACGGAGATTGTTTTTGGACCAGAAGAAGCCCACGGAGTACCGGAGATGGACCAGAGGAGTCACGAGGCCACCACGAGGGTGGGGGGCGCGCCCTACCCCCCTGGGCGCGCCCCCCTATCTCGTGGCCGCCTCGGGGACCCCCCTGACTTGTTCCCGACTCCAACAACTCTTATATATACCCAAACTTCCAGAAAGAAACCTGGATCGGGAGTTCTGCCCCCGCAAGCCTCTATAGCCACCGAAAACCAATGTAGATCCGTTCCGGCACCCTACTGGAGGGGGGAATCCCTCTCTGGTGGCCATCTTCATCATCCCGGCGCTCTCCATGACGAGGAGGGAGTAGTTCACCCTCAAGGCTGAGGGTATGTACCAGTAGCTATGTGTTTGATCTCTCTCTCTCTCTCATGTTCTTGATTCGGCACGATCTTGATGTATCATGAGCTTTGCTATTATAGTTGGATCTTATGATGTTTCTCCCCCTCTACTCTCTTGTAATGGATTTAGTTTTCCCTTTGAGGTTATCTTATCGGATTGAGTCTTTAAGGATTTGAGAACACTTGATGTATGTCTTGCATGTGCTTATCTGTGGTGACAATGGGATATTCATGTGCTCCACTTGACGTATGTTTTGGTGATCAACTTGCGAGTTCCGTGACCTCGTGAACTTATGCATAGGGGTTGGCACATGTTTTCGTCTTGACTCTCCGGTAGAAACTTTGGGGCACACTTTGAAGTTCTTTGTATTGGTTGTATAGATGAATCTGAGATTGTGTGATGCATATCATACAATCATACCCGCGGATACTTGAGGTGACATTGGAGTATCTAGGTGACACTAGGGTTTTGGTTAATTTGTGTCTTAAGGTGTTTTTCTAGTATGAACTCTAGGATAGATTGAACGGAAAGAATAGCTTCGTGTCATTTTACTACGGTCTCTTGAATAGATCGATTAGAAAAAATAACTTTGAGGTGGTTTCGTACCCTACAATAATCTCTTCGTTTGTTCTCCGCTATTAGTGACTTTGGAGTGACTCTTTGTTGCATGTTGAGGGATAGTTATATGATCCAATTATGTTATTATTGTTGAGAGAACTTGCACTAGTGAAAGTATGAACCCTAGGCCTTGTTTCAAAGCATTGCAATACCATTTGTGCTCACTTTTATCACTTGCTACCTTGCTGTTTTTATATTTTCAGATTACAAAAACATATATCTACCATCCATATTGCACTTGTATCATCATCTCTTCACTGAACTAGTGCACCTATACAATTTACCATTGTATTGGGTGTGTTGGGGACACAAGATATTCTTTGCTATTTGGTTGCAGGGTTGTTTGAGAGAGACTATCTTGAACCTACGCCTCCCACGGATTGATAAACCTTAGGTCATCCAATTGAGGGAAATTTGCTACTGTCCTACAAACCTCTGCACTTGGAGGCCCAACAACGTCTACAAGAAGAAGGTTGTGTAGTAGACATCAGTCTTCCGGGCTTTGCCACATGTGGCATTATAAATTATCCGGAATATGTAAGACAATTATTATCTGCGCCATTGTAAATTTGTCTTCGTATTATCTGTTACCAGTTTATTTGTGGTCATATTATCAGTTGCCCTATGTGGCAATTTAAATTAGGTCGGAATACGACTTGTAAACACGAACAAAGAAAATGCTACCATGGGATCACAAGCAAACACCCTCCGTCCGTGTGCTTTAATTAACCCATTAATGGAGAAGTTGTCAGCGAGGTGGGCGGCGGCTGGTGCATGGAGGTCAAAGAGCTCGCTTCCTGGTGAGCATGGGTGGCCTTGTTGCTTGCACGTGTCCCGTCGAGCCTGCGAGGTGGATAGGATGCATGCATCTCGTCGAGCCTGCGCGGCGGACTGCTCGCACGCGTCCCGTCGAGCCTGCACGACTGACTTCTCGCGCTCGTCCCGTCTAATGAAACAGGTACACGCACGCCACCGAGTATGGTTAAATTTCAACACGGTAAATATAATACAACCGTTTGCGATATTAACGTGTCAGCTTTTTGTCTCAAAAGGGACTTCGTTAGCTACTAATGTGTGCGCCTCTTCTCAAACTGGACGATTTTTTTTACCACGACATATATGTGCCATGTCATGAAACCATGCCAAGTTTCTTGTTTTTGGGTGACTTTTTGATTTACTGGGATTTAAAAACCGAGATTCTCAATGTTTCAAGACGACGACAAGTTTGTAATTCATTCTAATTCCTTAAATGAGACCTAAACATGCACCCAATGACACATGTACGATTTCCCACCCATTTTGCTTCACTGGAGCATGTGGTTGTAGTTCAAATTTGAATTATGGACTACATTAAATGCATAGAAAACTTAGTAATTAGTAATATATATATATATACAATGGCCAAACGAACCCTGAACAGTTTCAAATTTTGGCCCGACACTCCTGTTATTCTATGTTGCCTATAGAAAACAAAGTTCAAGGCGAGAAGAGGCAGCGATTATCGTTTAAATTTCAGCACAGATATCCTGTCCTTCCATGTTTCTAGTAGAAGAAAATACAAGCGAAAAGAGGTAGTGATTACGTTTCGCCCACTAGGGGGACACGTTTTGCCCACAAGGGGGACACGTTTCCCTACGGGAACCACGAGGCTTCTTTGAGATAAGCTCCAGTTTTTGTAAGAGGTTTGTAATAAAGCTTGGCCCAAATTGGACAATGTTTTTAGCACGACATATATGTGCCATGACATGACACCATGCCACCTTTGATGACTTTCTGGTGAGTTTAGGATTTATGGGGACTTAAAAACCGAGATTCGAAATGTTTGAGGACGAGCCATGACACCTGTACGGTTGTAATTCGTTCCCATTCCTGGCATGGGACCTAAATATGCACCCAAGGACACATGTATAATTTTTCTAGCCATTTTGGTGAACTGGAGCATGTATTTGTAGTTTAGATTTGTATTATGGACATTAAATGCCTAGGAAACTCAATTAGTGTATAAAAAGGCCAAACGAACCCTGAATAAGTTTAAATTTCAACACGGATATCCTGTCATTCCATGCTGCCCGTGGAAGAAAATACAAGGCGAAAAGAGGCAGTGATTATGTTTCGCCCACAAGGGGAACACATTTCCCTATCGGAACCAAGAGGCTTGTTTGAGAGAAGCTCTAGTTTTCATAAGAGGTTTGTAATAAAGCTTGTCCCTAATTGGACAATGTTCTACCACGACATATATGTGCCATGACGTGACACCATGCCACCTTCGATGACTTTCTATTGAGTTTAGGATTTATGGGGACTTAAAAATCGAGATTAGAGATGTTTGATGATGAGCCATGACACCGGTACGGTTGTAATTCGTTCCCATTCCTGGCATGGGACCTAAACATGCACCCAAGGACACATGTATAATTTTTCTAGCCATTTTGGTGAACTGGAGCATGTATTTGTAGTTCAGATTTGAATTATGGACATTAAATGCCTAGGAAACTCAATTAGTGTATAAAAAGGCCAAACAGAACCCTGAATAAGTTTAAATTTCAGCACGGATATCATGTCGTACCATGTTGCCCATAGAAGAAAATACAAGGCAAAAAGAGGCAGTGATTACGTTTTGCCCACAAGGGGGACACGTTTCCTTATCGGAACCACGAGGCTTCTTTGAGAGAAGCTCCGGTTTGTAAGAGGCTTGTAATAAAACTTGTGCCACAATGGACGAAAATAATTCCTCGACATATAAGTGCCATGTCGTGACACCATGGCAGGTTTCACGATTTTCAGCTTAGTTTTGGATTTACGGGGATTTAAAAACCAAGATTCTTCTCATGAAATATTTTCAAATAGCACACGGTTCACTCACGAAAGCCGATATTCAATGAAAACTTTGTGGAAACCATATTTTAAAGTTTCATAAAAATCTAAAAAACGTGGGATGTTAGGAAGCTGATTGCCGGTGCGCCCTTCTTCTCCTTTTCGTCTCCAGGTGGCCTGGCCAGGACGTGCGAGCCCTGCGAACGAAGGAAAAGCAAAGGGACGGACCCTCGACCTCTAAGCTAGGGGTTAGTCGCTGTTAGGGACTATCGACCCTAACCAAGGACGAGACTCAGACTCAACCTAGCATGCATGCTATAGCCCCCGGGGTATGCAGCGCTTCATTTTCTGGTGCTCAGGGTCTGCGCCTGGCTCTGTACAGAGGTTTACATGCAACAGCGGCAAGACTCGTACAGAAAGGTGGTTGCCGGACGGGGTCCGACAACCGCGCCTTACGGGTAAAACTTACGAAGATGCTCGATGTTCCAGGAGTTGCTCACTGGAAAGCCATCTTCGGTCTCAAGGCGGACATCGCCAGGCCTTGTGACTCGTTTCACCCGGTAAGGGCCTTCCCACTTCGGCGTCAACTTGTTGGAATTCTTGGCCGACTGAACGCGCCGAAGAACAAGGTCGCCTTCCTCGAGACTCCTGGCATTGACTCTGCGGCTGTGGTAGCGACGCAGAGCTTGCTGGTAGCGAGCAGCTCGCACAGCAGCCTGGAGTTGTCCGGCAAGTGCATGAGCCAGGACCTGACATTGGACTTGAGTACCAACGGGAAGTAGTTGGCAAGGATCTTGTCGTCCCGCCCCCCAGCAGCCTGCACCGCGATGGTGTAGATGCTGAGGAACTCGGACGGATGCAACTTGCCGTCGTACTTCTCTGGTACGTCGGGCTTGAAGTTCTTCGTACTGGGCCACTGGACTTGCCGCAGCTCACGAGTGAACGCAGGGCAACCTACCGGGTACGGTAAGTCGCCTGGTTCCCCTGGCGCCTGCATGTCAACAGAGGGCCCAGCGCGCTGGTCTGAGTGACATCGCGCTTCTCTCCGGCGCTCGATGCGAGTACGAGCGTCTTCCCGCTGCCGTTCTTGAAGAACTTGGCGCTGATCGCGACGAACTCGGGGATCAGACGACGCGGTGGAGTCGCTGTCGAGGTGGACCCGGCGAGTCGGTGATCTTGGCCTTCGGGGTGGGGAGTGCACAGTAGTTGCACCCCCACCAGTCTTGTCACCACCGGTTTGTGCCTGGCTGACTCGCTGCGGCTGCGACGTGGTCGGCTGCCGAGGAGTGTCGCCGTTGGCGAAACCGATGAGACTTTGGATAGTGGCCCTCCAGTCGTCGATCTTGTCCGGCGCTGGAGGGTAGTCTAGGAGCAGCTGAGCTCGCGCCAGAGCTTCGGCTGCGGTGGCGGGCGGCGGTAGCGAACAGTGCGAGGAGCGGGATAAGCTCGGACTTCTAACTATGTTAGAAGGAGCAGTATCTCGTCCAGGCGACCGCGTCTCGCTCGCGCCGGCTTGTTGACGCGCATGGTGGTCCTGGGCGCTCCGGGATCCACCAGCTCGATCTTGATCCAGCGAGCGCATGGTACCGTGAGTACCATGACGCTGCCAGTCCCGCGCCTCCTGAGATGGGCGCGGTGCATGCACGGACGCCGAGGTCTTGGAGTGCGCCCGGTCGTTGTGGGAGCCGGCCACGCCGCCGATGGGCAGCGCAGCCTTGCCCTGGGACCTGGCAGCACCAAGAGTTCCCTCGTCGATGCGTGCCCTTCCGCCGGCGCCTGCCCCACCATCCGTTTGCTCCAGCGTTGGGTGGCTCGGCGCGGACGGAGCAGCTGCCTCCGAAACCTTCTTCCAGGAAGCCGTCCGGTCCTTGGCAGAGGAGCGGGAGCAGCTCGCTGAGGCGAAGAAGGCCTTTCTCCTCAAGAAGGCCGAAGCCGAAGAGCTGCAGCGACTTGCCGCCGTGAAGCTAGCCGCAGAAGTGGGCGAGCAGGCGCAGCGGAAGGTCAACCTCGACGCTCACGAGGAGGAGCTTGCCGCGCGCGAGGAGAAGCTGGGCGGAGCCCTCAAGCAAGCGGAGGATGCTGCCGCTGTTGCCGAGGCCGCCAAAAAGGTGCTGGAGATGAAGGTGGTGCAGCTGGAGGCTGACCGCAAAGCATATGGCGAAGAGCTCAGCGCCGCCAAGGACTCCAACGCCGCCCTCGAGTCGAGGCTGGTCGCTTTGACCAAGGCGCTGGATGGCGCCAAGGAGCGGGAGGCGGCCTTGAAGAAGGAGATCGATGCCGACAAGACGTTGCTGGAGAGTGCTGCCACCACCCAAAACGCCTTTAGGGATACGGTGGAGCACTGGACAGAGAGCCTCGTGAATGCCGCCGGGGACATCGACAAGGAGCTGGCGCAGCTGGGGGTGGAGGACTTCGGGTACTCCTCCGACGAGAACCTCCAACCTAGCGCCAAGCTCACTATGTTCTTCCAAGGCGTGGCAAAGGCACTCCAGCGGCTCCGAGATGAGATCCCGAAGCGGCTGGCCGACGAGTCGCGCGAGATCTGTGCGGGAGCCCTTCAGAAGGTGTTGATGAAGGTTGCCTTCCGCAATCCAGGCCTCCGCCTCCACAACGTCCTCAGATCCTTGCCGCCTGATATCGATCAGGAAGAGCTCAAGGCCCTTGTCGCACCCATTGTGGACAAGGTGAGCGGGATCAAGAGGGTCGAGGGCGACCGCGTCGACTAGGCCGCCGGCTTCCTTCTTTCCTTGTCGCTGCTAGCTATGTCATAGAAATCATTTATTAGAGCTGCGACAAGCTATTTTTGTAATATAACTTTCTTCTGGATAACCATCACAATGTTATTCCCTTTACTTGACTCCTCCCTTTGTATGTTTTTGCCCTACGCTTTTAGGGAACTTGCCGGTGCAGGCATCCGGTCCGCGAGCGCTGAGTGCGGAACTGGCAGTGCCGCTACCGACAAGAAACCTTGTCGCAGCCAGCTGCGGCTCACTTAAGTTGCTGAGCGGGGCTCGAAGCAAAGTAAGGGCGCGGCTAGTGTAGCAACTAGCCGCAGCTAACTTACGTTGTTGAGCAGGCTCAAAACGATGCAAGGGGGCGGCTAGTGTAGCAACCAGCCACAGCTCACCTAATGTTGTTGAGCGAGCTCGAAACAACGCAAGGGCGCAGCCAGCTACGAGTTGGCTCCTCCGCGCACAGGTTTCCCATACAAAGTGCAGTCGTTCAAGGGAGATAACTTGAAATTTAAAAAATTTGGCTGCTCAAACTTTGGCAACTTAGCTTTTCTGTCGTTTGCTTCCTGGCAAGACGAAATTCTTGAACGACGCCTGGTCCATACCCTTCTCTTCTCCCTTCCCCCCCGGCAAACTTGTGGGCGAGGGATCCTTTCTTTCCTTAGAAGAAGGAAGAAAAGAAAGAAGAGAAAATAAAGATATAGAGCCTAGTAGCTCGTTATCGCTTGCCGTGGGGTTGGTGCTGCACAAATGTCAGATCATATATGCCAGAAAATAGAAAGCATAAAATCGACAAAATGTGCGGAGCACGCGAGCTTTACTGCGCACGGGATCTGCGCCCGGCCTCGTACAAAGGATTACATGCAACAGCGGCACAACTTTGTACAAGAGGTGGTTGCCGGAACGGGTTCCGGCAACCGCGCCTTACGAGTAAAACTTACGAAGATGCTCGATGCTCCAGGAGTTGCTCACTGGGATGCTATCTTCGGTCTCAAGGCAGACAGCGCTAGGCCTTGTGACTCGTTTCACCAGGTAAGGGCCTTCCCACCTCGGTGTCAACTTTGCATGTTTTTACCCCACGCTTTTAGGGAACTTGCCGGCGCAGGCATCCAGACCGCGAGCGCTGAGCGCGGAACTGGCGGTGCCGCTACCGGCAAGAAACCTTGTCGCAGCCAGCTGCAGCTCACTTAAGTTGCTGAGCGGGGCTCGAAGCAAAGTAAGGGCGCGGCTAGTGTAGCAACTAGCCACAGCTAACTTACGTTGTTGAGCAGGCTCAAAACAATGCAAGGGCGCGGCTAGTGTAGCAACCAGCCGCAGCTCACCTAATGTTGTTGAGCGAGCTCGAAACAACGCAAGGGCGCAGCTGACTACGAGTTGGCTCCTCCGCGCACAGGTTTCCCATACAAAGTGAGCCAATCCAGGGGAGATAGCTCAAAAATTAGAGATCTGGTTGCTCAGGCTTTGGCAACTTATCTGTTCTGGGTGTGTTGACGTGCATGGCGGCCCTGGGCGCTCCGAGATCCACCAGCTCGATCTTGATCCAGCGAGTGCATGGTACCGTGAGTACCATGACGCCGCCGGTCCCGCGCCTCCCGAGAGGGGCGCGGTGCATGCACGGACGCCGAGGTCTTGGAGCGCGCCCGGTCGTTGTGGGAGCCGGCCACGCCGCCGATGGGCAGGGCGGCCTTGCCCTGGGGCCTGGCAGCACCGCGAGTTCCCTCGTCGACGCGTGTTCGTCCGCCGGTGCCTGCCCCACCATCCGTTTGCTCCGGCGGTGGGTGGCTCGGCGCGGACGGAGCAGCTGCCTCCGAAACTTTCTTCTTCGGCGGCATGTTGATGAAGATGATGAAGATCGATGAAGAAGATGAAGATCTAGCCCGCAAGAACGCCGGATTTGATTCACACAACTTCTACGCCCCCTACCTGGCGCGCCAGAGGTGCCGGGGTTTCTGATCCACGGGCACCTATGGGACCGGCGGACCGGGTCCCTTTTGGTTCGGCGGGGGGCGGAGGTTGCACAAAGAGCAGATCGAGGCGAAGCTAGCGGGCGGTTGGTCGTGCGAGGAGTAAATCCAGGCGAAGCACGCGAGCGATTTACCCAGGTTTGGGCCGCACGGATGCGTAAAACCCTACTCCTGCTTTGTGGATTGGTATTGATTTCTAGCTCGGGAGCGAGATCGAGCGTGAGTGTGTGGAAATGCTGAACCTCGCGAGAGCTCTCGAGGTGGCCGACCCCCACTACATTGCACACGGGCCTCCTTTTATACTCAAGGGGTTACCGACATAGAGCAACGGGAGCCAAGGGCAAAAATGGAAAGGGTGCCGTGGGTAGGCACAGCTAGGTGCTGTAGTTGGCACAGCTAGCTGCTACAGTGATATCATACCTAACCCTGATGGCAGGGGACAAGGGCATTAAATGCCCGTCTGTGTCGCCTAGACAACACCGAAAGGGACCGCTAGGGACGCCACCGTCTTGCCATGATGGTTGTCTTGTCAGCGCCTGCGCGCCACCGCACGCCCCTAGCTGTGCAGCCTCCTGCCACGTGCGCTCGGGAGGGGCCCCGGAGCGACACGTGGGTGGATGTGCTGGAGCGCGGGCGTGGAGTGGGGGCTTGCCGAGGCAAACGCCTTGCCGCGGCCGTCGTCTTGTCGCTTCCGGGAGCTTGTCGCTCACCGGGCCTTGTCGGGGCGCGTAGCGCGCCGCGGCAAGTTCCTTGGGATGCCTCGGACGGCCTTCCTGGCAAGCGCCTCTTGCCGGGGCCTTGGGACGCTTCTAATGGCCTTCCCGGCAAGCTCCTCTTGCCGGGGTCTTGCCTTCTTCCCAGCAAGCTCCTCTTGCCGGGGTCTTGTCTTGAGTACTTTGTTCTTGAATGGTCTTCAAAGTAGCCGTGGAGGGTCTTGGCGGTCACCTGGCAGGCCTTGCCGCGGGGGTACTGCGACTGCCCGTGCACAAGTTCGGGGTACTAAGGGTACCCCTACTTTAGTACACCGACACTGATGTTTTATTGCGACACAAAATTCAAGTTGAAAAACAAATTCCGCCCTGAATAGTGATATTACTATTCGGCACTATTCAACACTGATTTTGTCTATTTCATAGCTTACATCTCGTAATGTGTTTCAACTTGAAATTTTGTGTGGCAATAAAACATCATCCTCTTAACATCCCGCATTTTTTGGAATTTTTTTGAAACTTTAAAACATCTTTTTCTCATGGTTTTCACTAGTTTCCACCGAATGTTGGTTTTCGTATGATATCCCCCCTCTCTACGCGCACGATCTAAGTCGTTGTTCTGACTGGCCAGAACCCAAACCCCATAGATCGTACGTGTGCACCGTTGGATGCTCCCAGATCGAATGGCAACCCTGAGCCCTTTCGACGGCACATGTAGTACATGGATAAGCACTATGCGTATGCGTCGTGTTGCTCATGCTTCCTTCTCTACTAGGTTTTCATTCAAAATAGGCTACTATTTCTCGCCACTCCTCATCGGTTTCCCGCCTCTTCTCCCAGATATGCATGATGTAGATGTTAATTTAATTCTTATAGTTCATCTCATCCAAAATCAATTAGTTTTATAGAAAAACTATGTTAAGATTCATGAAATTGTGCATTGTAAAGGTAAAAACAAAAAGTGACAATTCATTTAGAAAAAAGGTTTGGGCAATTAAGATATGAAAGATTCTAGAGAACAAAGGAGAAGAGCTTGTGTTTTGAGGTTGTGCATTATGCTTAAGTTCAACCATGCAGTCTTCTAGATTGTACATGTGGCAGAATCTGGTGGAATGTAGATGATATTCAACGACTAGTAGTGCTCGGATTTGCCATCTCTGTACCATCGGATTGGCTTCATCCAACGAGCAACTTTCAAAGCTATTCGCACACTATATAGGTGTATAGATATAGATGTATATATATATATATATGTGTGTGTGTGTGTGTGTGTGTGTCCCATGCTAGACAAAATAAAGTTTGAGCGCATGCGTGGGATGACCCCTCCCCCCGTCGCCGCCTCAAAGTTGGGAAACTGACATTATAGGTATTGAACCAGGCTTGGAGTTGGGTACGGTGTTCAACTTGTAATGTAGTTGGCGTGGCCCATAGAAGTTGTGCATTTGGGATTTAAACACATCATACACCATCGTAGCCATACATATTTTCGGGCCTCATGAAGTGTATACGAGGTCTTCCGATCGACCACGTCTCCCTTGTGCGGTTTTTTGTGACGACATGGATATCTGTGGGCTCCCCAAGTGTATATATATCATCCCTTTGACCGATAATGAGGGGTATGTGTTGCCCATGAATGGATTCCTCCTAGTTCGTGTTAGGGCCGGTCACCACCAAATGTCGGTCAACCAAAGCTTGAGCTCATCCGTTGTCAGGATTCCCTCCCAGATGCTCGGATTGCTGGGTTCGACCTACATCAAACCCTGCGTACGTATCCCGTCCTTAACTACCTTGCCTTCATGGTTGTTGTCTGTATCGAGAGGTAGGCACCACATCTAAATTGTACATTATTATATATTGGAAACACACATCATCCCTTCCCAACATACACCATTTTGGGCTGCATGCAAGAGGTGCTGGTTTTGTGGTCCCTCTCGTGCGATTTTTATGATGGTTCAATCTATTGGCCCAAGCAGTTTATCCACAACAACAGCTGTCATTTAACCAAACGATAGATTCATTGGTCCGTCTTATGGTAGGTCATGGCGACATGCATGTATGACCAAAGTATCGATCATTACGTGCATCCACCCCGCTGACATGAAGTGGGAGGTGGTGGGCCAAGCATACTAGCTAGGTACGACATTATGTCATTATATATCCTAGCTAGGTGGTTGTTAGGGTGCCTTCAGGTTTGCGAGGCAGGTGCCACCAAATTTATGCATTGTGTATTTAAAGTTTTAAACATCCCCAATATTCGTACATATATTTGGCCACTTCCGGGTGGTTCTTGACTTCTGGCCCCTCTCATCGATCTTCAACGACGCGCCCAACCGTGGGCCCGCGGGGTAAAAGTTGTGCATTGGAAATTTGAACATCACAGACCACCCTTTTCACTCATATATATTTGGGCCACATGCTGGTGTGGCTATCTTTTGACCCTCTCCAAAGTTATTTTTTGCTACAAAGACTCTGATGACCCTCAACGGACACGGGGTATAATATATTAACCGTGTGCGATACAAGTGTGATGTGAATCACCACGCTTGCGCAAGCGTGAGCAAATTAAGGTGGAGGTACTGGCTCAACCGTGTGCGATGCAAGTGCGCTGGAATCACCACGACCGCGCAAGCGTGAGCAAAGGGTGGAGGTACTGGCTTAACCGTGTGCGATGCAAGTGTGCTGTAAAACCACCACCTATGCAAGCTAAAGGCGGGTAAGTTTATTTGGAAATTAGGACGAACCGTGTGCGATAGACCAGCTAGCTACAAATATAAAAAACAAACTACCCGCCTTGAGGGTTGCAAAACTCGGTGGATCCGCGCCACTTTTCCTTATTATCATAGAAGCATATTGTTATTGGACACTCCTGCCCCGCATCAATTCCTTTACCAAAATTTTAGCAACAGTCATACTTCAACCGTCGCCCACACTCCTCCAGCACCGACCTTATAGTAAAAGTGCAGTAGCCAAGGCATTTGAACCATCACCCTCCTCGTCCACCACCATCTCCACCCACCATTACTAAAAAATTTAGTAGCCGCGACGTATCCTCAAACACCGCCCCCTCCATAGTCCCCCACCCGCCCCCTGCCCCCCTCGAACCCTAGCTCACGGCCGCCGCTGGCGCCGCCGCCAACACCTGCCGGTCTACCCTTTCCTCCTAGCTTAGATAATAAAGTTCAGGTTACCCGGTGATATAGTGTAGTTGGGAGAATTCAAAAAGATAATAGGACTATCATGCGTGGGTGCAATAGCAACAATTTCATGTTTAACATAAGGAACTATAGCAAGTTCATCTCCATAAGCATAATTCATATTGGCATCTTGGCCCAAGCATAGCAAGCATCATCAAAAAGAGATATTTCAAAAGAATCAACGGGATCATAGCAATTATCATAGCATTCATCCTTCGGTAAGCATGAAGGGGAATTAAACAATGTATGAGTTGAAGAGTTACTCTCATTATAAGGTGGGAACGGGTGATCAATCCTCTCTTCCTCCTTTTGTTCTTCGCTCTCCTCCTCATCTTTTTCATCCAATGATCTCACAGTTTCATCAACTTTTTCTTCCATAGATTCCTGCAAAATATTAGTCTCTTCTTGGACAGCGAAGACTTTCTCAATAAGCGCATTAATATAGGAATTATATTCATAATTATCATGGAAATATTTTAGGATAGCTAAATTTTTAGGCCTATAAACATCATCATCAAAAGCTTCATACTTTTGAAACAAAGATTCAATTTCATAAGCACCCTTAAAAGCAACAAATTCTTCTATTTGTTCCACATCATAGTAATCATATATACCATTAGCATAAGAAGCTAAGGTTTCATCATCATTAAATTTGCATGAAAATGGAAGGTGTGGAGCCTTCATCCTAGAGCAACAAGTATAATCATAACTCAAGCATACTTGCCGAGCATACCACTTCAATACATAAATTTGATCCCATAACAGTTTCCCTTTTTGTGTCAAGCGATAATACCTAAAGTATTCACGTTGATCCAACGTTACTCCCATTACCATATTGAATGGGGTTTTCTCAGGATTATCAAAATAGTACATAATTTCTGTCACATAACGAGCATTGAGGGTTTTAGGAGGTTCCTCATCTACATGAGTAGCAAGTACACCTAATTTTTTGGTATTTTGTGTTCCATATCCATATCTAAAGATAAAGAACAACTAAGAACAACAAATAAAAATTACATGAATGAAACGAATCCGAAAACATACCGATACTTGTTGAAGAAAGAGGGGATGCCTTCCGGGGCATCCCCAAGCTTAGACACTTGAGTCTCCTTGAATATTTACTTGGGGTGCCTCGGGCATCCCCAAGCTTGAGCTCTTGCCTCTCTTCCTTCTTCTCACATCGAGACCTTCTCGATCATCGAACACTTCATCCACATAAAACTTCAACAGAAAACTCGGTAAGATCCGTTAGTATAATAAAGCAAATCACTACTCTAATTACTGTTGCAAAAAAAAATCATATTTTTTTTGGCATTGTGTCTACTGTAGTATAACTTTTTCATGGCTTAATCCACTGATATAAATCGATAGTTTCATCAAAACGAGCAAACTATGCGTCAAAAACATAATCTGCCTAAAACAGAACAGTCTGTAATAATCTGAACATTCACCATACTTCTGATGCTTGAAAATTTCTGCCAAAATTAGGAAAAATAAAAAAAATTGTATATAAAGAAAGTGCAAAAAGAATCAGAACCATTTTATGTTCCAGCTAAAAATGTAAAATTGCGCACTACAGACATAGTTTCCGTCCTGCACCGTACAAACCAACAAGCAAAGTAAACATCCTAAAGGCAAACCTTGGCACATTAATTTTCATTATACAATGGAATTGTACAAGGGGATAATTATTTTTGTTGAAAAGTTTCTGTAGTCAAGATTCACAAAGTTTCAGTGAGCATGAACAAAGTTCAAGGAGCTCTCCCACTTCAACAATGCTTGTCTTTCTCACTTTCACTTTCCTTTTTGAAAAAGTTTTGGGTTCCCCTCTTTATTTTTGTTGTTTTTAAACTATATGAAAGCACTCAACATAAATAAATGACTCCCTAAAACTTACGGGTTGTCTCCCTGGCAGCGCTTTCTTTAAAGCCATTAAGCTAGGCATATAGTGCTCAAGTAGTGAATCCACCCGGATCCCAAGGTATATCAAAGCCAATTTTAATTAACAATGATTTATAATTTAGTAGCGAGCACAAAGTAACATATATCATGTAATGACGAAGTCTAACTCTCTTCCTATGCATCGGCATGTCATAAGAGAACAATTCATGCACAAATAGTAAAGGCCAATGCATAGTATAAACAGTTTCTTGCAATTTTATCATGTGGGAAACATAGAGAGGTGGAGATATAGTTCCTCTCTCATAATAATTGCAAGTAGGAGCAGCAAGCACATGCATATTATATTCATCAAAATCATCATGTGCAACGGTATAAGGCAACCCATCAATATAATCCTTAATAAGGGTAAACTTCTCCGATATAGTGTAGTTGGGAGAATTCAAAAAGATAATAGGACTATCATGCGTGGGTGCAATAGCAACAACTTCATGTTTAACATAAGGAACTATAGCAAGTTCATCTCCATAAGCATAATTCATATTGGCATCTTGGCCACAAGCATAGCAAGCATCATCAAAAAGAGATATTTCAAAAGAATCAACGGGATCATAGCAATTATCATAGCATTCATCCTTCGGTAAGCATGAAGGGGAATTAAACAATGTATGAGTTGAAGAGTTACTCTCATTAGAAGGTGGGCACGGGTGATCAATCCGCTCTTCCTCCTTTTGTTCATCGCTCTCCTCATCTTTTTCATCCAATGAGCTCACAGTTTCATCAACTTCTTCTTCCATAGATTCCTGCAAAATATTAGTCTCTTCTTGGACAGCGGAGACTTTCTCAATAAGCGCATTAATATAGGAATTATATTCATAATTATCATAGAAATATTTTAGGATAGCTAAATTTTCAGGCCTATAAACATCATCATCAAAAGCTTCATACTTTTCAAACAAAGATTCAATTTCATAAGCACCCGTAAAAGCAACAAGTTCTTCTATTTGTTCCACATCATAGTAATCATATATACCATTAGCATAAGAAGTTAATGTTTCATCATCATTAAATTTGCATGAAAAGGGAAGGTGTGGAGCCTTCATCCTAGAGCAACATGTATAATCATAACTCAAGCATACTTGCCGAGCATACCACTTCAATATATAAATTTGATCCCATAATAGTTTCCCTTTTTGTGTCAAGCCATAATCCCTAAAGTATTCACGTTGATCCAACGTTACTCCCATTACCAGATTGAATGGGGTTTTCTCAGGATTATCAAAATAGTACATAATTTCGGTCACATAACGAGCATCGAGGGTTTTAGGAGGTTCCTCATCTCCATGAGTAGCAAGTACACCTATTTTTTTGGTATTTCATGTTCCATATCCATAACTAAAGATAAAGAATAACTAAGAACAGCAAATAAAAATTACCTAGTGATAAAGCAAACAAGCACACACGAGAATATTCACCCCACGCTATTGCTCCCTGGAAACGGCGCCAGAAAAAGGTCTTGATAACTCACAAGTATAGGGGATCGCAATAGTTTTCGATAAGTAAGAGTGTCGAACCTAACGAGGAGCTAAAGGCAGAACAAATATTCCCTCAAGTTCTATCTACCACCGATACAACTCTATGCACGCTTGACGTTCGCTTTACCTAGAACAAGTATGAAACTAGAAGTACTTTGTAGGTGTTGTTGGATAGGTTTGCAAGATAATAAAGATTACGTAAATAAAAATTAGGGGCTGTTTAGATAAAGAAACAATAAAGTAAATATAGCGAGTGTGGAAAAGTGGTGGTAGGAGTTGCGAAATTGTCCCTAAGCAATTGACTACTTTACTAGACCGATAGCAAGTATTATGTGGGAGAGGCCACTGCTAGCATGTCATCCCTGAGTTGGAATTCTATGCACTTATGATTGGAATTATTAGCAAGCATCCGCAACTACTAACATTCATTAAGGTAAAACCCAACCATAGCATTAAGATATATTGGTCCCCGTTCATTCCCGGATGCATCAATTTCTATGCTAGGTTGAAGCTTCTGTCACTCTTGCCCTCCAATACATAGTCCTATCAACATACAACTAACCCTATGGTGTGATCCACGCACGCGCTCATATGATGGCCACCAAAGCAACAACATGACCACAAGCAAATTAAACCAATCATAGCAATTCATCAACCAGCGATAGGACAAGGAAAATCTACTCAGACATCATAGGATGGCAACACATAATTGGATAATAATATGAAGCATAAAGCACCATGTTCAAGTAGAGGGTACAGTGGGTTGCGGGAGAGTGGACCGCTGTATATAGAGGGGGGAAGGTGATGGAGATGTTGGTGAAGATGGCAGAGGTGTTGGAGTAGATCGCGGTGATGACGATGATGGCCACGGCAGCGTTCCAGCGCCACCGGAAGAGAAGGGGAGAGGGGGCCCCTTCGTATTCTTCTTCCTTGACCTCCTCCCTAGATGGGAGAAGGGTTTCCCCTCTGGTCCTTGGCCTCCATGGCATGGGAGGGGCGAGAGCCCCTCCGAGATTGGATCTGTCTCTCTGTCTCTCTCTGTTTCTGCATTCTCTTCTGCTGCCCTTTCACCGTTTTGTATATATATGGAGATTCGTAACTCCAATTGGACCAAAACCTTTTCCGTGATTTTTTTTACCAAAAATTAGCTTTCTTGCGGCCTAAGAAGGGCATAAACCGCCTTACGGGCGGACCACGAGGGTCAGGGGCGCGCCCAGGGGGGTCGGGCGTGCCCCCCTACCTCATGCCCACCTCGGACACCGTTTCACATTGATCTTTCTCCCAGATTTTACAAATATCCCAAAAATAAGCTCCGTATGTTTTTATCCCGTTTGGATTTCGTTTGATATGGATATTCTATGAAACATCAAACATGCAACAGACAGGAACCGACACTAGGCACTGGATCAATATGTTAGTCCCAAAAATAATATAAAAAGTTGCCAAAAGTATATGAAAGCTGTAGAATATTGGCATGGAACAATCAAAAATTATAGATACAACGGAGACGTATCAGTGTAGTTAACACATGCCCTTTATTTCAGTTTTACACATTTATCCAGTGTGATATTTAAGCATTACCTACGTTCTATTCATTTTCAACAATACCAGTTTGAATTGCAATATTTGATGGCTGTTAAGCCTGCTATCGGTAACATTGCCTTCCATTTTATATCTGCTTTAACTGCATGCTGAAACCAACACATTCAAGCTGTCATTTGGAAATGATGTTGTTTACCTTTGCTATATTTGTTTGATGTTAAGATTGTTGTACTTGTCATGCCTTTCCACTACTTATGCAGGACAACAACGGGAGTGGTCACCATTTTCCGCTGAGGTTAGCTTCATCCCTCGGCTTGTACTCCCCCCGTCGTTCCATAATGTAGTGCATATAGATCCAGGCCTGGACACTAGTTAGCTTCTAATATTGACTTGTTGCCTGTAGGTACTGATACGTCTCCAACGTATCTATAATTTTTGATTATTCCATGCTATTATATTATCTATTTTGGATGTTTAATGGGCTTTATTATGCACTTTTATATTATTTTGGGGACTAACCTATTAATCGAAGGCTAAGTGCAAATTGCTGTTTTTTGCCTATTTTAGTGTTGGAATATCAAACGGAATACAAACGGAATGAAACCTTCGTGAGGATCTTTTCTGGAACAAACGCAATCCAGGGGACTTGGAGTGGAGGTCAAGGAAGCAACAAGGCGACCACGAGGTAGGGCGGCGCACCCCCCACCCTTGTGGGCCCCTCGTAGCTCCACCGACCTACTTCTTTCGCCTATATATACTCTGATACCCTGAAAACATCCATGGGACCCACGAAAACACTTTTCCACTGCCGCAACCTTCTGTACCCCTGATATCCCATCTGGGGACCTTTTCCGGCAATCCTCCGGAGGGGGATTCGATCACGGAGGGCTTCTACATCAACACAATAGCCTCTCCGATGATGTGTGAGTAGTTTACCACAGACCTTCGGGTCCATAGTTATTAGCTAGATGGCTTCGTCTCTCTCTTTGATCTTCAATACAAAGTTCTCCTCGATGTTCTTGGAGATCTATTCGATGTAATACTTTTTGCGGTGTGTTTGCCGAGATCCGATGAATTGTGGGTTTATTGTAACATCCCAAATTTTCAATTTGGATGTTGTACATAGGTCATCATATGCATATCATATTTTATTTGCATTTTGTTGGTGATCCTAGAAATTCTAAGCAACTCAAGGACCCAAGGAGAGAGTGGGGGATTTCAATCATTTTTATATTTGAATTTTCTCAAATTTGAAAAGAGGATCAATTTGGTTTAAATATTTTTCTCTCAAAATATTTCCAATATTAAAAATAAATGAGAGAAGATAATATGACTTCTTCAAAAAGAGAGGAAAATTGGAGGACAATTTTTAAAATCAAATTTATATTTTATTTGGTTTTTATTGATATTTTATTTGAATTAGAAAAATATGCATTTTTGAAAATTGCATTTTTGGCAGAAAAATGTTCACTTTATTCTAAATAATAGGTTTAGAGGGTGATAATTGTTTCTCGTATTGTTAGAATTTTTTTATATTTTATTAGGATTTTCTTCGGGTAGAATTTTATTTAAAAACATCTTTTTCCCGCCCGACTGGGCCAAAGCCCAGTCGAGCAGGTCGGCCCACCTCGCGCCACCGCCGTCCCGCTCCGCATTGTCGTGCCGCCGTCGGACGCCAAGGGGAGTCCGAGCCGGACTCCACCCTGCGGCGCCCCCTCCTACAAGCCGCGCCCCGCGGCCCCTTTATACTACGCTGCCCCGCCCCGCCGCCTCCACCCCACACCACCGCCGCTGCCCCCCCGCCGCCGCCTGTCGCGCCGCCGCCATCTCCGCCGCCGCCGGACCCCGCCGCCTCGCCGGAGCCCCGCCTCGCCGGAGCCGGGTCTCGCCACCGCCAACCGCCGGTTTTTTAAAGAACCTGTAAAGACCGCCAAACCTTCGCCCGATTTTTTGGGTTTTTTTGTTAGATCGGTTTTTTAGTTTCGCTAATTAGTGAACGTTCACTCGAATGCCACTGTTAACGAACATATTCGTTCTTTATCCCTGATAGCGAACGTTCGTTCGATAGCCTTTTCTTTTTATTTTATTTTTGGCCAGGGACCTATCCGCGATTAGCACCTGATCTTCAAACCCTCACTACTTTTCGCTCGCTCGTCCAAATCTAGTGAAACCAACGCCAAAATATTCGTCTCGATCCCCTCTTTCGAGATAATCAACTTGAACATGGTTTCGACAATTTAAAATTTGGTTTCAAGCAGATTTGAATTCAAATTTGTTTTGATCGTAGTTTGAATTTTGTAGCTCCGATTTGATTGATTCTTTTTGCAAATCGAAGCCCTTCTCTTGTACTTTCAATTTGGATCTTTTCTCTTGCGTTTTACCCTTGCATATATTGCTTGATTGCTTATGTATGTTATTGTTTCTTTGTGATAGAGTTTCCGGAGTGCGAAGCGTGCTACTACGAGTCACTAGGGTTTTCAGATCGTTAGCAAGGCAAGTAACACTTTGATCATACCCCTTATTACCCAGTTTTTATGCATTAGTCTCAATCCTCAAACACTGCATGGTTAGGACTTGTTAACATGTGGGTTTTGGGAAGTAGTTGTTGAGGTAGTACCTATTGCCTTTACTTTTTAACCCCTGGGAGTTACTTCTACATTATGCTTATACTGCTATGCTATGCTTGTATACATGGTTTGGTTTGAGTGATCCATGACAGATGTGAGAGTTTAATTAATGGTTAAACTTAAGGTGGCTACTTTAATATACATCTGGGTCGATTGGTTGAGGCACCCTGGAGTAGCCAGTGGTTATCTGGGCACCTGGAGCAATCCAGTGTTGTCCTGGGATATCCCGGAGTACCCATGCGATTATCCTATGGTTTGCCACACAGGATCAAAGGGATCATATGATTATTCATGCTAGAAACTTCCATGTGCAGCCACAAGCCATTATGGGCTCTGGCATAGTTGAGTAAGTTGCGGGAAACCTTTCCATGATGGGCTAGCAGATGTAGGGGATTGTAGGTGTATCGGCCTATCTATCGGTTAAGTGGACCTCTTCAGAAAGACTGTGTCTCGGTCATCCGTTTGTCAAACATCATGCAGTGCGAGAAATTCAATGGAGGAGATCGAGTCTTGTGGGGGAAAAGTGTGCAAACCTCTACAGAGTGTATAAACTAATCATGGTTAGCCGTGCATCTTGAGTATCTGGTGCTTGAATTATTGATTTGATCTCATCACTTTACTTAATTAAATTGATCGGGTTGATGATTACTTTAATTCAGGATTGAGTTGGAGGAACCTTCTCAATATTTTCAACAAACTTTGTAGTTAAATAAAATCTATTCCTTTGTTGTAGGAAAAAACTAGCTTTCTGCAAAATAACCATAGAAGCCTCCACCAGCCAAATATGCATATAGTTATAGCTGTTACTTTTCATTGCTTTATAGTGTTATCTTGCCAGCATATTCCATGTGCTGACCTACACAGGCTGCAACGTATTATGTTACGGAGTTTTCAGATGAAGAGTAAGGTGTGCTAGGTCGTTGTTGTGCACTCAGCTATGCCGTTGGAGTTGATGGACTCATTTTACCTTTGAAGCTTCCGATGTTATCTTCATTAGATGGCCTTCAGCCATATTATTGTAATAAGTACTCTCTTTTGAGATATTCGATGTAATAAGTGTGTGATTGAACTCTATTATAAATCCTTGAAGTACTATGTGTTAGCATTACCGATACAGGGATGACATTTATACACAGAGATTTGACCATTTGAGGTCGGATCGCTACAAGATGGTATCAGAGCACACACTGACTGTAGGATACGACCACTAAGATAAGCCATAGGACCCTCTTCTCTACTCATTTCTGACACTTCTCCACTTTCCACTCTATAGATGGTGGACCCAAGGAACAAGTTTGCTCAACCGGATGAAGACACCCCTTTTGGACAACACTTGAAGGAGGCCACTAGATACCTGAACATCGGAATACCAAGCTTCACCGGGACCTACACCGCCACTCTACCAGAAGAAGAGCGCTGGACCATTCGAGTACATTTTCCGGGAAGGACATTCACACCAGTTACGGAGCCCATAGAGTTTTCCTTTGATGCACCAACCTGGAGTCTAGGAAAGAGCATGGCAGCCCACATCGCCATTGGACGCATCGGCGAAGTTTACCGCAAGGATCTTAAGGACACCATCTACCAGATATGTGGACGCCGAGATGAGCAATGGGAGATGATTTGCACCAGGAGGGACAAGTCCATTGCAGCCTACATCAAGGAGTTGAACCAACACATTCGTCGTCAGGAGAACCAAATGTGCGCCAGCATGATAGACCCGAAGAAGGTGATGACTAGGAACATGGAGCTAGAAGAGGAACTCAAGTCTACACGCGATGGATACGAAGAGGAAATTGCAGTACTACTGTAGAATAATGAAGACTTGAAGAAGAAGCTAGGAATATTCATGGGAGACCCTGCGCTAGGAGGTGACGACCATCTCGAAGATTACATCATCATCGACGACACCGACTCTGATCCCGATAGTGATGATGATTATGAAGACGAAGCTGGAGCAGATATCATGGAGTCTTCTTCCGATCAAAATTTTTAGTCGACCACCAAATTATCAGTTGTATTCCCCCATGTATATGGTAGTAGTCCGAGTATTTTGTAACGGTAGCTAGATCGATTGTATGCCCTTGTTTGAATTGAGTGGTGTGATATGAATGTGTGTTGTCTCATGTGCATATGGGTAGTGATTTTATCCATAGACCCCACTCTATTCTAATCTCTCCCCTCTAAACCCATCAGATGCCTCTGAGACGTGACCCTGGATTTGTCTTCCCACCGGAGCTCACCCAGTTGATCCAGCAGCAGAATGCCTTGATGCAGCTACTAGTCCAGAACCAAGGCAACAACAACAACAACAACAACCCACCGCCAACACCTCTAGTTGACAATTTAGCCCATTTTCTAAGGTTGAATCCACCGGTGTTTTCCAGTAGTACCGAGCCAATTGTTGAGGATGAGTGGCTCCGCGGGATTGGAAGGGAGTTGACCACCACAGGTTGCACAGATCCTGAAAAGGTGTGTTTTGCTGCACATCAATTGGATGGACCAGTAGCCTGATGGTGGGAGAATTACACATCCACTTCTCCCAGAGCCAATGTCAAATGGGATCAGTTTCAACAAGATTTCCGTAACCCCCATGTCTCAACTGGAGCAATGAGTATGAAGAAGCGTGAGTTTCGCAACTTACGCCAGGGGAATCATACTGTGGGGCAGTACGTGGATGAGTTTAGTAAGTTAGCTTCCTATGCCCCGGATGATGTGGCCACAGATGCCGTGAAGCAGGAGAAGTTTATGGAAGGGCTGAATGATGAGATGAGCATGTAGTTGATGGTGGCAACATTCAATAACTACCAGGATTTGGTAGACAGGGCCCTTATGATTGAAGGCAAGCAGCAGCAGATAGAGAGCCACAAAAGGAAGTATGGACAGGGGAACTATAATTCTGGAGCTCAGCAGAAGCCTCGCTTTACCCCTAACTCCGGAGGTTACACCCATAATCATGGAGGCCATACTCACAATGGAGGAAGCTCGCATAACCACAGTGGGCCTAAGAATGGAAAAGGGAATGGAGGAAGCAGCGGCCAGAACCGTTCCAACCCAGCAACACCCGTCAAGAAGGATCTAAGTCACATTACTTGTTTCAAGTGCGGGAAAACTAGACACTATGCCACTGAATGCCCTGAAGCAAGCAACAACAATGGAAAATGAAACTTTGTTAAGAACCCAACCCTTTCACCAGAGGACAAGTGAACCACGTTAACGTGGAGGAGGTTGAAGAACAGCCAGATGCAGTTATAGGTAAGTTTTTGATTAAGTCATTTACTACAATAGTTCTTTTTGATACTAGTGCATCGCATTCATACATATCAAGGGGATTTGTGGATAAGTATAAGTTGCCCACCAAAGTTCTTAAGACACCTATGTTAGTAAGCTCACCTGGAGCGGAGTATATGGCAACCAGTGGATGTTTTCAGATGCCATTAACCATAGGTAGGCATGTTTTCCCCTTAGACCTAATAATTTTAGAGTCACAAGGATTGGAGATGATACTAGGTATGGATTGGCTATCCATGTATGGAGGAAATATCGATTGTGCTAGTAAGTCAATTTTACTTACCACCCCGGAGGGAAAAAGGATCAAGTACGTGTCTAGGCATGCGCCAAGGAGGACCCAAGTGAATTCTCTCTCGGGAGTTGTTTTGGAAGAAGTGCATATTGTGAAGGATTACCCGAATGTTTTCCAGAGGAACTACGACGCATGCCGCCAGATCGAGACTTAGAATTTTTGATAGAGCTGTTGCCAGGCACCGGACCAATATCTAAGAGACCGTATCGGATGCCCGGAAATGATCTGGAGGAAATTAAGAAGCAGATTAAGGAGTTATTGGAGAAAGGTTATATCCGACCAAGTTCATCACCATGGGGAGCCCAAGTGCTCTTAGTTGAGAAGAAGGATGGATCTTTGAGAATGGTTGTTGATTATCGGGCATTGAACGAAGTGACGATCAAGAACAAGTACCCACTACCGATGATCAATGATTTGTTTGACCAGTTGCAAGGAGCTAAAGTATTATCCAAGATCGATCTTCGATCAGGATACCACCAGTTGAAGATTCAGGAACAGGATATACCTAAGATAGCTTTTACCACAAGGCACGGGCTATATGAGTACACGGTCATGTCATTTGGATTGACTGATGGCCCTGCCAATTTTATGAGTATGATGAACAAGGTGTTCATGGAGTTTTTGGATAAGTTCGTTGTGGTGTTCATTGATGATATTCTGGTATACTCGAAGAATGAAGAGGAACACAAGGAACACTTGCGCTTAGTCCTCGAGAAGCAGGGAACATCAGTTGTATGCCAAGTTTAGCAAGTGTGCGTTTTGGTTGAAGGAAGTTGGATTTCTTGGACATGTTATATCAGGAGAAGGTATAGCAGTAGACCCTACCAAGGTTCAGTCTGTCACTGAGTGGTTGGCACCCACCTCAGTTGGAGAGATCCGCAGTTTTCTTGGACTCGCAGGATATTATAGGAGGTTCATTGAGAATTTCTCCAAGATTGTGAAACACATGATAGAGTCGTTGAAGAAGGACACCAAGTTCAAATGGACCAAAGATTGTGAGGCCAGTTTTCAGGAGTTGAAGAAACGTTTGATTATAGCCCTAGTGATGATTCTTCCGGATATACGCAATGATTTCCAAGTGTATTGCGACGCTTCTAGCTTGGGACTTGGAGTAGTACTTATGCAAGACGGAAGAGTTGTTTCATATGCCTCACGGCAGCTTAGACCTCACGAGTTGAAATATGCCACACATGATTTGGAGTTAGCAGCCGTAGTGCATGCGCTAAGACCTGGAAATATATTTTGATTGGAAATAGATGTGATGTGTACACGGATCACAAGAGTTTGAAGTACATTTTCATGCAGAAGGAGTTGAATCTCAGGCAGCGGAGATGGTTGGAGCTCATAAAGGATTACAATATGAAGTTGCATTATCATCCAGGAAAGGCCAATGTCGTAGCAGACGCTTTGAACCACAGGAGTTATGCCAATAACCTTGTGGGCGGAGGATTACCACAGGAGTTAGCTGACGATCTCAAGGAACTTCGTTTGGAGATAGTTCCGAGAGGTTTTGTTGCAACAATGGAGGTTCAGTCTACATCATGGGGAAAGATTCGAGAAGCTCAAAAGGATGATAAGGAAATTGCTGAGATTAAGGAAAATATGAGAAAAGGAAAAGCCAAAGGTTTTCTTGAGGATGAGCACGAGACTATATGGTTTGAGGATCGTGTATACGTGCCCAATAATGTGGAGATCAGGAAGTTAATACTTCAGGAAGCTCATGACTCGCCATATTAGATTCACCCCAGAAACACCAAGGTGTATTTGGATTTAAAGGAATGTTTCTGGTGGATAGGTATGAAGAAGGATATTGCCGAGTATGTAGCAGCATGTGATGTATGTCAGAGAGTGAAGGCAGAACATCAGAAGCCAGCAGGATTATTACAACCTATGTCGGTACCCGAATGGAAGTGGGACAAGCTTGGCATGGATTTTATCACCGGATTACCCAGGAACCGATCGGGATATGATTCTATCTGGGTAGTATTTGATCGCTTGACCAAGGTAGCTCACTTTATCCCAGTGAAAACCACTTATACAAGAACGAAGTTGGCCAGGATATATATGACCAGGATCGTATGTTTGCATGGAGTTCTAAGGACCATCGTATCGGATAGTGGGATGCAGTTTACCTCGATGTTTTGGAATCGGCTGCACCAGACTTTGGGTACTAGGCTAGAGTTCAGTACATCCTTTCATCCGCAGACAGATGGACAGACTGAGAGAGTCAATCAGATTCTGGAGGACATGTTGAGAGCTTGTGCGCTAGATTATGGATCTAGTTGGGATGATAATTTGCCTTATGCAGAGTTCTCATACAACAACAGTTATCAGGCTAGTTTGAAGATGGCATATTTTGAAGCTTTGTATGGAAGAAGGTGCAAAACACCGTTGATATGGGATGAAGTCGGAGACCGTCAGTTATTTGGACTGGATTTGATCAAAGAGTCTGTAGAGAAGGTTAAGTTGATTCGAGATAGACTGAAGGTAGCTCAGTCCAGGCAGAAGATTTATGCTGATACTAAACGCAAGGAGGTAGTTTATGAGATTGGAGACCGGGCATACCTTCGTGTGTCACCATTGCGAGGAGTTAAACGATTTGGAGTTAAAGGAAAGTTAGCCCCGAGATTTGTAGGACCATACCGAGTCCTGGAATGTATGGGAGAGGTTGCCTACAAGTTGGAGTTACCCGAAGGATTGTCAGGAGTTCATGATGTGTTTCACGTTTCTCAGTTGAAGAAGTGTCATGCTGAGATGGCCGATATTCCTCTAAGAGATACAGTGCCCCTGGAAGCAATTCAGTTGGAGAGTGATCTGACCTACGAGGAGAAACCCGTCAAGATTCTTGAGTTTACCATCACAGTTACCCGCAACAAGGTTATCAAGTTTTGCAAAGTTCAATGGAGCCATCATACTGAGGATGAAGCCACCTGGGAGCGAGAAGAAGGCCTATGGAAAGACCACTCACACCTATTTTCTAGCCAACCCGAATCTCGAGGGCGAGATTCATCTTAAGGGGGGTAGGTTTGTAACATCCCAAATTTTCAATTTGGATGTTATACATAGGTCATCATATGCATATCATATTTTATTTGCATTTTGTTGATGATTCTAGAAATTCTAAGCAACTCAAGGACCCAAGGAGAGAGTTGGGGATTTCAATTATTTTCATATTTGAATTCTCTCAAATTTGAAAAGAGGATCAATTTGGTTTTACTATTTTTCTCTCCAAATATTTCCAATATTAAAAATAAAAGAGAGAAGATAATATGACTTCTTCAAAAAGAGAGGAATATTGGAGGAAAAAATTTAAAATAAAATTTATATTTTATTTGGTTTTTATTGATATTTTATTTGAATTCGAAAAATATGCATTTTTAAAACTTGCAAATTTTAGGCCAGAAAAATGTTCGCTTTGTTCTAAATAATAGGTTTACACGGTGAAAATTGTTTCTGGTATTTTTAGAATTTTTTATATTTTATTAGGATTTTCTTCGGGCGGAATTTTATATAAAAAAAAATCTTTTTCCCGACCGACTGGGCCAAAGCCCAGCCGAGCAGGCCGGCCCACATCGCACCACCGCCTTCCTGCGCCGCACTGTCGTGCCGCCACCGGACTCCACCCGCGGCGCCCCCTCCTCCAAGCCGCGCCCTGGCCCCTTTATACTGCGTTGCCCCGCCGCCGCCTCCACCCCACACCACCGCCGCAGCCGCCCGCGTCGCTGCCTGCCGCCGCCCGCTCGTTGCCGCGCCTCTCCCCGCCCCACCGCAGCCCGTGCCGTCGCCACAAGTCGCCGCCACCTGACCCCGCCGCCTTGCCGGAGCCCCGGCTCACCGTTCGCCGGTTCCAGCCGCCGCCGACCGTCAGTTTTTTTAAAGAACCGGTAAAGACCGTTGAACCGTCGCCCGGTTTTTTTTGGGTTTCGTTTTATCGTTTTTTGGTTTCGCTAATTAGTGAACGTTCACTCGACCGTCACTGTTAACGAACATATTCGTTCATTTGTCCCTGATAGCGAACATTCGTTCGATAGCCTTTCCTTTTTATTTTATTTTCGACCAGGGACCTAGCCGTGATTATTTTTATCGCAGATTAGCCATTGATCTTCAAACCCTCACTACTTTTCGCTCGCTCGTCCAAATCCAGTGAAACCAACGCCAAAATCTTCATCTTGATCCCCTCTTTCGAGATAATCAACTTGAACATGGTTTCGACAATTTAAAATTTGGTTTCAAGCAGATTTGAATTCGAATTTGTTTTGATCGTAGTTTGAATTTCATAGCTCCGATTTGATTGATTATTTTTGCAAATCTCTTGTACTTTCAATTTGGATCTTTTCTCTTGAGTTTTAACCTTCCATCTATTGCTTGATTGCTTATGTATGTTATTGTTTGTGTGCGATAGAGTTTCCGGAGTGCGAAGCGTGCTACTACGAGTCACTAGGGTTTTCAGATTGTCAGCAAGGCAAGTAGAACTTTGATCATACCGCTTATTACCTAGTTTTTATGCATTAGCCTCAATCCTCAAACACTTCATGGTTAGGACTTGTTAACATGTGGGTTTTGGGAAGTAGTTGTTGAGGTAGTAACTATTGCCTTTATTTTTCAGTTACTTCTACGTTATGCTTATACTGCTATGCTATGCTTGTAGATGTGGTTTGGTTTGAGTGATCCATGACAGAAGTGAGAGTTTAATTAATGGTTAAACTTAAGGTGGCTACTTTAATACACATCTGGGTGGATTGGTTGAACCACCCTATAGTACCCAGTGGTTATATGGGCACCTGGAGCAATCCAGCGTTGTCCTGGGATATCCCGGAGTACCCGTGCGATTATCCTATGGTTTGCCACCCAGGCTCAAAGGGATCATATGATTATTCATCCTAGAAACTTCCATGTGCAGCCATAAGCCATTATGGGCTCTGGCATAGTTGAGTAAGTTGCGGGAAACCTTTTCATGATGGGCTAGCAGATGTAGGGGATTGTAGGTGTATCGGCCTATCTATCGGTTAAGGGGACCTCTTCGGAAAAACTGTGTCTCGGTCATCCGTTTCTCAAACATCATGTAGTGCGAGAAATTCAAGGGAGGAGATCGAGTCTTGTGGGGAAAAGTGCACAAACCTCTGCAGGGTGTATAAACTAATCATGGTTAGCCGTGTCCCCAGTTATGGACATCTTGAGTAACTGGTACTTGAATTATTGATTTGATCTCATCACTTTACTTAATTAAATTGATTGGGTTGATGATTACTTTAATTCGGGATTGTGTTGGAGGAACCTTCTCAATATTTTCAACAAACTTTGTAGTTAAATGAAATGTATTCCTTTGTTGTAGGGAAAAACTAGCTTTCTACAAAATAACCATAGAAGCCTCCACCACCCAAATATGCATATAGTTATAGCTGTTACCTGTTCATTGCTTTATAGTGTTATCTTGCCAGCATATTCCATGTGCTGACCTACACAGGCTGCAACGTATTATGGTACAGAGTTTTCAGACGAAGAGTAAGGTGCGCTAGGTCGTTGTCGTGCACTCAGCTATGTCGTTGGAGTTGATGGACTCATTTTACCTTCGAAGCTTCCGTTGTTATCTTCATTAGATGGCCTTCAGCCATATTATTGTAATAAGTACTCTCTCTTGAGATATTCGATGTTATAAGTGTGTGATTGAACTTTGTTATAAATCCTTCAAGTACTGTGTGTGTCAGCATTACCGATCTAGGGATGACACTTATACACAGAGATTTGACCGTTTGAAGTTGGATCGCTACATTTATTATCAAGTTTATCTATGAACAATATTTGATTCTTTTCTGAATTCTTATATGCATGATTTGATATCTTTGCAAGTCTCTTCGAATTATTAGTTTGGTTTGGCCTACAAGATTGATCTTTCTTGCAACAGGAGAAGTGCTTAGCTGTGGGTTCAATCCTGCGATGTCCTTTCCCAGTGACAGCAGGGGCAGCAAGGCACGTATTGTATTGTTGCCATCGAGGATAACAAGATCGGGTTTATATGATATTGCTTGAGTTTATCCCTCTACATCGTTTCATCTTGCCTAATGCGTTACTCCGTTCTTATGAACTTAATACTCTAGATGCATGCTGGATAGCGGTCGATGTGTAGAGTAATAGTAGTAGAAGCAGAATAGTTTCGGTCTACTTGACATAGATGTGATGCCCATGTTTATGATCATGCCTAGATATTCTCATAACTATGCGCTTTTCTTTCAATTGCTCGGCAGTAATTTGTTCACCCACCGTAATATATGCTATCTTGAGAGAAGCCACTAGTGAAACCTATGGCCCCCGGGTCTACTTTACATCATATAAGTTTCCGATCTACAATTCTAGTTTACTATTTATTTTGCAATCTTTACTTTCCAATCTATACAACAAAAATACCAAAAATATTTATCTTATTATCTTTATTAGATCTCACTTTTGCAAGAGGCCGTGAAGGGATTGACAATCCCTTTATCGCGTTGGTTGCAAGGTTCTTATTTGTTTGTGCAGGTACTAGGCGATTTGCGTGTAGTCTCCTACTGGATAGATACCTTGCTTCTCGAAAACTGATCGAAATACTTACGCTACTTTGCTGCATCACCCTTTCCTCTTCAAGGGAAAATCAACGCATGCTCAAGAGGTAGCAAGAAGGATTTCTAGCGCCGTTGCCGGGGAGATCTATGCGAAGTCAAGACATACTGATAACCCACAAGTATAGGGGATCACAACAGTTTTCGATAAGTAAGAGTGTCGAACCCAATGAGGAGCTAAAGGCAGAACAAATATTCCCTCAAGTTCTATCGACCATCGATACAACTCTACGCACGCTTGATGTTCGCTTTACCTAGAACAAGTATGAAACTAGAAGTACTTTGTAGGCGTTGTTGGATAGGTTTGCAAGGTAATAAAGAGCATGTAAATAAAAGGTAATGGCTGTTTAGATAAAGACACAACTAAGTTAGTTTTAGTAGAGAGCTTTTTGTTACGAGAAAGTTATTTGTCCCTAGGCAATCGATAACTAGACCGGTAATCATTATTGCAATTTTATATGAGGGAGAGGCATAAGCTAACGTAGTTTCTATACTTGGATCATATGCACTTATGATCAGAACTCTAGCAAGCATCCGCAACTACTAAAGATCATTAAGGTAAAACCCAACCATAGCATTAAAGCATCAAGTCCTCTTTATCCCATACGCAACAACCCCCTTACTCGGGTTTGTGTTTCAGTCACTCACGCAACCCACTATAAGCGAATCATGAACGTATTGCAACACCCTACAGCGGGGATCCCTCACGCTTGGGCGACACAGAGAGCACCATAGGACAGCACATATAATAAAACATGCAACTCAAACCAATCACGATCATCAAATAAACCATAGGACAAAACGGATCTACTCAAACATCATAGGATAGAAAAACATCATTGGTAAATAATATATAGCGTTGAGCACCATGTTTAAGTAGAGATTACAGCGGGTAAGAGAGGTGTTACACCGCTGCATAGAGGGGGGAAGAGTTGGTGATGATGGCGGTGAAGTTGTTGGTGAAGATTGCGGTGATGATGATGGCCCCCGGTGGCACTCCGACGCCACCGGAAGCGAGGGGGAGAGAGCCCCCTCCTTCTTCTTCTTCCTTGACCTCCTCCCTAGATGGGAGAAGGGTTTCCCCTCTGGTCCATGGCCTCCATGGCGTGGGAGGGGCGAGAGCCCCTCCGATATTGGATCTGTCTCTCTGTCTCTCTTTGTTTCTGCGTTCTCAGATTCTTCCCTTTCACCGTTTCTTATATTCCCGGAGATCCGTAACTCCGATTGGGCTGAAATTTTAACACGATCTCTATCCAGATATTAGCTTTCTGGTGGCGAAAGAAGGGCATCAACCGCCTTACGGGGTGGCCAGGAGGGTCAGGGGCGCACCCCCTGCCTCGTGGCCCCCGCGGGCATCGTCTTGCGTGGATTTTTCTTCCCAAAAATCATATATATTCCAAAAAAAGTCTCCGTCAATTTTTATCCTGTTTGGACGCCGTTTGATATGGATATTCTGCGAAACAAAAAATATGCTACAAACAAGAACTGTCACTAGGCAGTGGATCAATATGTTAGTCCCAAAAATAATATAAAAAGTTGCCAAAAGTATATGAAAGTTGTAGAATATTGGCATGGAACAATCAAAAATTGTAGATACGACGGAGACGTATCAGCATCCCCAAGCTTAATTCCTGCTCGTCCTCGAGTAGGTAAATGATAAAAAAGATAATTCTTGATGTGGAATGCTACCTAGCATAATCTTGATCACATATCTAATCATGGCATGAATATTAAGATACGAGTGATTCAAAGCAATATTCTATCATTTGACATAAAAACAATAATACTTCAAGCCTACTAATAAATCAATCATGTCTTTTCAAAATAACATGGCCAAAGAAAGTTATCCCTACAAAATCATATAGTTTGGCTATGCTCCATGTTCACCACACAAAATATTCACATCATGCACAACCCAGATGACAAGCCGAGCAATTGGTTCATACTTTTTAACGCGGTTCAGCATTTTCAACCCTCGCGCAATACATGAGCATGAGCCATGGATATAGCACTATAGGTGGAATAGAATGGTGGTTGTGGAGAAGACAAAAAAAGGAGAAGATAGTCTCACATCAACTAGGCGTATCAACGGGCTATGGAGATGCCCATCAATAGATATCAATGTGGGTGAGTAGGGATTGCCATGCAACGGATGCACTAATAGCTATAAGTGTATGAAAGCTCAAACTGAAACTAAGTGGGTGTGCATCCAACTTGCTTGCTCATGAAGACCTAGGGCATTTGAGGAAGCCCATCATTGGAATATACAAGCCAAGTTTTATAATGAAAGTTCCCACTAGTATATGAAAGTGATAACTCAAGAGACTTTCTATATGAACTACTTTGAAGCACAATTGTGGTAAAAGGATAGTAACATTGCCCCCTTTTCTTTTCTTTTTTTTATTTTGTTTCCTTTTTTGTGTGGGCTTCTTTGGCCCCCCTTTTTTATTTAGGCTTATTTGGCCTCTTTTTTTTGGGGGGGGGGCAATGCTCTAATAATGATGATCGTCACACTTTTATTTACTTACAACTCGATATTACAGCTCGATACTAGAACAAAGATATGACTCTATATGAATGCCTCCGGCGGTGTACCGGGATGTGCAATGATCTAGCATAGCAATGACATCAAAAAACGGACAAGCCATGAAAACATCATGCTAGCTATCTTACGATCATCCAAAGCAATATGACAATGAATGCTCAAGTCATGTATATCATGATGATGGAAGTTGCATGGCAATATATCTCGGAATGGCTATGGAAATGCCATGATAGGTAGGTATGGTGGCTGTTTTGAGGAAGGTATATGGTGGGTTTATGGTTCCGGCGAAAGTTGCGCGGTACTAGAGAGGCTAGCAATGGTGGAAGGTGAGAGTGCGTATAATCCATGGACTCAACATTAGTCATAAAGAACTCACATACTTATTGCAAAAGTTTATTAGCCCTCGAAGCAAAGTACTACTACGCATGCCCCTTGGGGGGTAGATTGGTAGGAAAAGACCATCGCTCGTCCCTGACCGCCACTCATAAGGAAGACAATCAATAAATACCTCATGCTCCGACTTCGTTACATAACGGTTCACCATACGTGCATGCTACGGGAATCACAAACCTCAACACAAGTATTTCTACTAACCACAACTACCCACTAGCATGACTCTAATATCACCATCTTTATATCGCAAAACTATAGCAAGGAATCAAACACATCATATTTAGTGATCTACAAGTTTTATGTAGGATTTTATGACAAACCATCTGAATGACGAATTCATGTCATCTCTCTAAATAGATATAAGTGAAGCAAGAGAGTTTAATTCTATCTACAAAAGATATGTCCGCGCTCTAACAAATATAAGTGAAGCAAAAGAGCATTCTACAAATGGCGGTTGTCTAAGTAAAGAGAAACAGGCAATCCAAACTTCAAATGATATAAGTGAAGCACATGAAGCATTCTATAAAGCCATACTCAAAAGATATAAGTGAAGTGCATAGAGCATACTATAAATCAACCAAGGACTATCTCATACCAGCATGGTGCATAAAAGAAAAATGAAAACTAAATGCAAACGACGCTCCAAGATTGCACATATCGCATGAACGAAACGAATCCGAAAACATACCGATACTTGTTGAAGAAAGAGGGGATGCCTTCCGGGGCATCCCCAAGCTTAGACGCTTGAGTCTCCTTGAATATTTACTTGGGGTGCCTCGGGAATCCCCAAGCTTGAGCTCTTGCCTCTCTTCCTTCTTCTCACATTGAGACCTTCTCGATCATCGAACACTTCATCCACACAAAACTTCAACAGAAAACTCGGTAAGATCCGTTAGTATAATAAAGCAAATCACTACTCTAAGTACTGTTGAAAACCAATTCATATTTTGTTTTTGCAGTGTGTCTACTGTAACATAAGTTTTTCATGGCTTAATCCACTAATATAAATTGATAGTTTCATCAAAACAAGCAAACTATGCATCAAAAACAGAATCTGTCTAAAACAGAACAGTCTGTAACAATCTGAACATTCACCATACTTCTCATACTTGAAAGATTCTACCAAAATTAGGAAAAATAAACGATTTGCATAGAAAAATAGTGCAAAAATAATCAGAACCATTTGTCGTTCCAGCTAAAAATGTAAAATTGCGCACTACAGCCAAAGTTTCTGTCCTGCACCGTACAAACCATCAAGCAAATGTAAACATCCTAAAGGAAAATCTTGGCACATTATTTTTATAATACAATGGAATTTTACAAGGGGTTAATTATTTTTATTGAAAATTTTCTGTAATCAAGATTCACAAAGTTGCCGTGAGCATGAACAAAGTTCAAGGAGCTCTCCCACTTCAACAATGCTTGTCTTTCTCACTTTCACTTTCCTTTTTGAAAAAGTTTTGGGTTCCCCTCTTTATTTTTGTTGTTTTTAAACTATATGAAAGCACTCAACAGAAATAAATGACTCTCTAAAACTTCCGGGTTGTCTCCCTGGCAGCGCTTTCTTTAAAGCCATTAAGCTAGGCATATAGTGCTCAAGTAATGAATCCACCTGGATCCCAAGGTATATCAAAGCCAATTTTAATTAACAATGATTTGTAATTTAGTAGTGAGCACAAAGTAACATATATCATGTAACAACAAAGTCTAACTCTCTTCCTATGCATCGGCATGTCATAACAGAACAATTCATGCACACGTAGTAAAGGCTAATGCATAGCATAAACAATTTCTTGCAATTTTATCATATTGGAAACATAGAGAGGTGGAGATATAGTTCCTCTCTCATAATACTTGCAAGCAGGAGCAGCAAGCACATGCATATTATATTCATCAAAATCATCATGTGCAACGGTAAAAGGCAACCCATCAATGTAATCCTTAACAAGTGCAAACTTCTCCGATATAGTGTAGTTGGGAGAATTCAAAAAGATAATAGGACTATCATGTGTGGGTGCAATAGCAACAATTTCATGTTTAACATAAGGAACTATAGCAAGTTCATCTCCATAAGCATAATTCATATTGGCATCTTGGCCACAAGCATAGCAAGCATCATCAAAAAGGGATATTTCAAGAGAATCAACGGGATCATAACAATCATCATAGCAATCATCCTTCGGTAAGCACGAAGGGAAATTAAACAATGTATGAGTTGAAGAGTTACTCTTATTAGAAGGTGGGCACGGGTAGCTAATCCACTCTTCCTCCTTTTGTTCTTCGCTCTCCTCCTCATCTTTTTCATCCAATGAGCTCACAGTTTCATCAATTTCTTCCTCCATAGACTCCTGCAAAATATTAGTCTCTTCTTGGACAGCGGGGTAGTCCTGAATATATGGTTCAACATAGGCATTAGAAGCATAATTATCATAGAAATATTTAAGTATGTCAAAATTTTCAGATTTGTAAAGAGTAGCATCATACGCTTCAATCAAAGAAGCAATTTCATAAGCACCCTTAAAAGCAACAAATTCTTCAATTTGTTAAACATCATAGTAACTATAAACACCCTTAGCATACAAAGATACGATTCCATTATCACTAAACTCACATTGATAGGGAAGGTGTTTCTTAGGGTTTTCAGAACAACAAGTAATATCATATATTTCGCATAAATTCCAAGCATAGCATTGCAAACGATGAATTTGACCTGGTAAAATTTTCCCTTTTTCAGATATTCAGTGTCGCACATAACAAGCATGCTCATCTAAAGATTTTCCCTCAACTAAGCTAGTTGGGGTTTCAGCACGAGCACATAGGGATCGAAGATGATCCAAGTAATAAGCTTCAGCAGTGTGATAGATTTTGAGTGGTTCTTCAACCATTGGTTTAGTAGGTACAACTAATTTTTTTGGTATTTTGCGTTTCGTACCCATAACTAAAGATAGAAAACAACTAAGAACAGCAAATAAAAATTACTTAGTGATAAAGCAAACAAGCACACACGAGAATAAAAATTACTTAGTGATAAAGCAAACGGCGCCAGAAAAAGGTCTTGATAACCCACAAGTATAGGGGATCGCAACAGTTTTCGATAAGTAAGAGTGTCGAACCCAACGAGGAGCTAAAGGCAGAACAAATATTCCCTCAAGTTCTATCGACCACCGATACAACTCTACGCACGCTTGATGTTCGCTTTACCTAGAACAAGTATGAAACTAGAAGTACTTTGTAGGTGTTCTTGGATAGGTTTGCAAGGTAATAAAGAGCATGTAAATAAAAGGTAGGGGATGTTTAGATAAAGACACAACTAAGTTAGTTTTAGTAGAGAGATTTTTGTTACGAGAAAGTTATTTGTCCCTAGGCAATCGATAACTAGACGGTAATCATTATTGCAATTTTATATGAGGGAGAGGCATAAGCTAACGTACTTTCTATACTTGGATCATATGCACTTATGATCAGAACTCTAGCAAGCATCCGCAACTACTAAAGATCATTAAGGTAAAACCCAACCATAGCATTAAAGCATCAAGTCCTCTTTATCCCATACGCAACAACCCCCTTACTCGGGTTTGTGTTTCAGTCACTCACGCAACCCACTATAAGCGAATCATGAACGTATTGCAACACCCTACAGCGGGGATCCCTCACGCTTGGGCGACACAGAGAGCACCATAGGACAGCACATATAATAAAACATGCAACTCAAACCAATCACGATCATCAAATAAACCATAGGACAAAACGGATCTACTCAAACATCATAGGATAGCCATACATCATTGGGAAATAATATATAGCGTTGAGCACCATGTTTAAGTAGAGATTACAGCGGGTAAGAGAGGGGTTACACCGCTGCATAGAGGGGGGAAGAGTTGGTGATGATGGCGGTGAAGTTGTTGGTGAAGATTGCGGTGATGATGATGGCCCCCGGTGGCACTCCGGCGACACCGGAAGCGAGGGGGAGATAGCCCCCCTCCTTCTTCTTCCTTGACCTCCTCCATAGATGGGAGAAGGGTTTCCCCTCTGGTCCATGTCCTCCATGGCGCTGGAGGGGCGAGAGCCCCTCTGAGATTGGATCTGTCTCTCTGTCTCTCTCTGTTTCTGCGTTCTCAGATTCTTCCCTTTCACCGTTTCTTATATTCCCAGAGATCCGTAACTCCGACTGGGCTGAAATATTAACACGATCTCTATATGGATATTAGCTTTCTTGCGGCGAAAGAAGGGCATCAACCGCCTTATGGGGTGGCCACGAGGGTCAGGGGCGCGCCTGCCTCCCTAGGGCGCGCCCCCTGCCTCGTGGCCCCCTCGGGCATCGTCTCGCGTGGATTTTTCTTCCCAAAAATCATAAATATTCCAAAAAAATCTCCGGCAGTTTTTATCCCGTTTGGAATCCGTTTGATATAGATATTCTGCGAAACAAAAAACATGCAACAAACAGGAACTGGCACTGGGCACTTGATCAATATGTTAGTCACAAAAATAGTATTAAAAGTTGCCAAAAGTATATGAAAGTTGTAGAATATTGGCATGGAACAATCAAAAATTATGGATACGACGGAGACGTATCACATACCAAGTACCCATCGCAAAGTCTTATCCCTCACATTACATTATTTGCCATTTGCCTCTCCCCCACTTCACCTTTGCCGTTTTATTCGCCCTTTTTTCGCTTGCCTCTTGTTTGCTTGTTTGTTAGATTGATTGTTTGTCACGATGGCTCAAGATAATACCAAATTGTGTGACTTTTCCAAGACCAACAACAATGATTTTATTAGCACTCCGATTGATCCTACTACCGATGCTAAATCTTCTGAAATCAATACCGCTTTGTTGAATCTTGTTATGAAAGATCAAATTTCTGGCCTTCCTAGTGAAGATGCCGCTTCCCATCTAAACAGCTTCGTTGATTTGTGTGATATGCAAAAGAAAAAAGATGTGGATAATAATATTGTTAAATTGAAGCTATTTCCGTTTTTTCTTAGAGGTCGTGCTAAAACTTGGTTCTCTTCTTTGCCTAAAAACAGTATTGATTCATGGAATAAGTGCAAAGATACTTTTATCTCTAAGTATTTTCCTCCCGCTAAGATCATCTCTCTTATAAACGATATTATGAATTTTAAGCAACTGCATCATGAGCATGTTGCACAAGCTTGGGAGAGGATGAAATTAATGATACGAAATTGCCCTACACATGGTTTGAATTTATGGATGATTATACAGAATTTTTATGCTGGATTGAATTTTGCTTCTAGAAATCTTTTAGATTTGGCCGCGGGAGGCACTTTTATGGAAATCACTTCATGATAAGCTACTAAACTCCTAGATAATATTATGGTTAATTATTCTCAATGGCACACTTAAAGATCTACTAGTAAAAAAGTTCATGCGATAGAAGAGATTAATGTTTTGAGTGGAAAGATGGACGAACTTATGAAATTGTTTGCTAATAAGAGTGCTTCTTCTGATCCTAATGATATGCCTTTGTCCACTTTGATTGAGAATAATAATGAATTTATGGATGTGAATTTTGTTGGTAGGAAAAATTTTGGTAACAACGCATATAGAGGAAATTTTAATTCTAGGCCATTTCCTAGTAATTCCTCTAATAATTATGGTAATTCCTACAACAACTCTTATGGAAATTTTAATAAGATGCCCTCTGATTTTGAGACTAGTGTTAAAGAATTTATGAATTCGCAAAAGAATTTCAATGCTTTGCTTGAAGAAAAATTGCTTAAGATTGATGAGTTAGCTAGGAACGTGGATACAATTTCTCTTGATGTTGATTCTTTGAATCTTAGATCTATTCCACCTAAGCATGATATCAATGAGTCTCTCAAAGCCATGAGAATTTCCATTGATGATTGCAAAGAAAGAACCGCTAGGATGCGTGCTAAAAAAGATTGCTTTGTGAAAGCGTGTTCTTCTAGTTTTCATGATAATAATGATGAAGATCTAAAAGTGATTGGTGTGTCTCCTATTAAATCTTTGTTTGCCAATATGAATCTTGTTAAAGATGGGACTGGAGATGAGTCAACTTTAGTTAGAAGGTGTCCCAATGATTCGGAGTTTTTAGATCTTGATGCAAAAATTGGTAAAAGTGGGATTAAAGAGGTTAAAACTTTACATAGAAATGAACCCACTATTTTGGATTTCAAGGAATTTCATTATGATAATTGCTCTTTAATATATTGTATTTCCTTGTTGCAATCTGTGTTAAATTCTACTCATGCTTATGATTAAAACAAAGCTCTTACCAAACATATCGTTGATGCTTTAATACAATCTCATGAAGAAAAGCTTGAATTGGAAGTTTCTATCCCTAGAAAACTTTATGATGAGTGGGAACCTACTATTAAAATTAAGAATAAAGATCATGAATGTTATGATTTATGTGATTTGGGTGCTAGTGTTTCCACGATTCCAAAAACTTTGTGTGATGTGTTAGGTTTCCGTGAATTTGATGATTGTTCTTTAAATTTGCATCTTGCAGATTCCACCATTAAGAAACCTATGGGAAGAATTAATGATGTTCTTATTGTTGCAAATAGGAATTATGTGCCCGTAGATTTCATTGTTCTTGATATAGATTGCAATCCTGCATGCCCTATTATTCTTGGTAAACCTTTCCTTAGAACAATTGTGCAATTATTGATATAAAGAAGGAAATGTTAGATTCCAATTTCCAATAAGGAAAGGCATGGAACACTTTCCTAGAAAGAAAATTAAATTACCTTATGAATCTATATCAGAGCCACATATGGATGGCATACCAAACATAACAATACCTAGATCTATTCTTGTTTTTATGCCTCGCTAGGGGCGTTAAACGATAGCGCATGTTGGGAGGCAACCCAATTTTATTTTTGTTCCTTGCTTTTTGTTCCTATTTAGTAATAAATAAATCATCTATCCTCTGTTATGATTGTGTTTTTTATGTTTTAGTTAGTGTTTGTGCCAAGTAAAGCCTTTAGTATCTTCTTGGGTGATTGTTGTTTGATCTTGCTAAAAAAAACAGAAAGTATGCGCCCATGAGAACAATTTTCATTTTTACTAGAAAGCGATAATATACCAATTCCAACTGAAGTAGATCAATATACAAATTATGTAGGATGTCCTAATTTCTCAGGATTTTTGTAGTTATAGAAGTATTCGAAACCTACAGATTACTACAGACTGTTCTGTTTCTGACAGATTCTGTTTATCGTGTGTTGTTTGCTTATTTTGATGAATCTATGGCTAGTATCGGGGGGTATGAACCATAGAGAAGTTGGAATACAGTAGGGTTAGAACCAATATAAATAAAGAATGAGTTCATTACAGTACTGTAACATCCCAAATTTTCAATTTGGAATGTTATACATAGGTGATTCTTGCATAGCATATTTTATTGTATTTTCGTTCAGCAATCCTCGAAACCCTAAGCAACTCAAGGACCCACGGAGAGAGCTGGGGATTTCCCGGTTTCCTTATTTGATTTTATCAAATAGTGAAATGAGGATTTTGGTTTTTATTATTTTTCTCTTCGAAAATATTTCATAATTAAAAATATATGAGAGGAGATAATATGACTTCTCCAAAATAAATGAAATATTGGAGGAAAATATTAAAATCATTTATTTGATTTTATTTGGATTTTATTCCAATTTTGTTTGCATTAGAAAAATTGCACGTTTTTCAAAACTGCATTTAGGGCCAAGAAATGTTCATCTTGTTCTAAATATTTTATTTAGACGGTGAAAATTTATTTTGGCATTTTTAGTTTTTTATTTTATTTTCTAGGATTTATTTTCTGTTCGATGGAATTATTTAAAAAAGGAACTCCCAAGCGCCGACTGGGCCAAACCCAGCCGGGCCGGCCCAACCGCCGCCGCCGCCGTCTTCCGCGCGGAGTCGCGCGCGCCGTCGCCCCGACTCGGACCGGAGTCCGAGCCGGACTCCTCCACCGCCGCCGCCTTGCCCCCTCCTCCAAGCCACCTCTCCCCCCTTATATACTGCGCCACCCCACCGCCAGCACCACCAAACGCCACCACCTCGCAGCCCGAGCCGAGCCGCGCCGCTGCCTCCCGAGCCACGCCGCCCGCTTCCGCGCCTCGCCGCCGCCGCGGCCCCTCGCCGCGCCGCGTCACGCCGCCGCCCCGCTGCCCCGCCGCCCGAGCCCCGCCTCGCCAGAGCCTCACCGGAGAGGTAACGCGCCGTTCACCGCCGCCCGGTTTTTTTAAGAAAACCGATTCGGTTTTTTTTTAAAAAACCCCTAGTTCGTTTTTTAGATCGGTTCGCCGGTTTTTCCCGGTTCTTTTATTTAGCGGACGTTCGCCCATACATTCGTTTTAACGAACGGTTTTCGCCCGTTAGTTATAGCTAACGAACGCTCGTTCGTTAGTCTGTTCGTCAGTTTTCTTTTATCAGATTTTTCCGCGATTATTCTCGATCGCGATTTCTGATCCGATTTTCGTTTCAGATTATCTTTTCGCTCGTCAGTCGGAATCAGGCGATTCAAACGCCTAGATCTTCGTCTCGAGACCCTCTTTCCGCTTAACTAACTTGAACAAGATTTTGGTACTGTAAAATTTGACATTAGTTCAGATTAGTAAACGGATTTTGTTTCTTTCGCCCTTTGAGTTTCGTTGCTCCGTTTGGTTTGATTCTTTTTGCAAACCGGAGTTCTTAAGTTGAAATTTCCGGTTAGATCTTCTTATTTGAGTTTTACCCGTGCTTCTTTGTTAGTTGCTTATGTATGCTATTGTTTGTTTGCGATAGAATTCCCAAAGTGCGAAGCGTGTTATTTGGAGTCCCTAGGTTACGCGGATCGTCAGCAAGGCAAGTAACACTTTGATCATATCCCTTTATCACCCAGTTGTTATGCATTAGCTCCAATCCTCAAACATTGCATGGTTAGGATGACATTAACTTGTGGGTTGGGAAGTAGTTGATGAGGTAGAACCTATTGCCTTGTTACATTCAAACCCTGGGGAGTTACTTCTCCGTGTTGCTTATATTGCTATGCTATGCTCGTAGACGTGGTTTGGGTGAGTGAAATCCATGAAAGATGTGACAGTGTTAATTAATGGTTCAACTTAAGGTTGCAACTTAAATTTACATCCGGGTGGATTGAGGCACCTGGAGTACCCAGTGTTGCCTGTATTTTTGGAAATCCCGGAGTACCCGTGTGATCTTCCTATGGACCGCCACCCAGCCTCAAAGGGAACTGAGATGATTCATGCTAGAAACTTCCGTGTGCAGCCAAAAGCTATTATGGGCTCTAGCATAGTTGAGTAAGTTACGTGAAGCTCTTGAAGAGGTGGATCAGCGGGTAGTGGGTTGTAGGTTTGGTATGGTCTGCCCGGAGTAGAGAGTTAATGTTCCTGAAAGACTGTGTCTCGGTCATCCATTTCTCAAACACCCTGTAGTGCGAGAAATCCAATGGAGGAGATCGAGTCTTGTGGGGAAAAGTGCGCAAACCTCTGAAGAGTCTACAAACTAATCATGGTTAGCCGTGTCCCTGGTTATGGACAATCTTGAGTATCTAGTACTTGAAGTATCTTAAGTATCTCACCACTCTTAATTAATATTGTTGGGTTGTTAATCACTTTAATTGGGATTGAGTTGGAGGAACCTTCTCAATGATGTTTCAACTACCATGATAGTTAAATTAAAATCTATTCCTTTGTTGTAGGGAAAAATTGGCTTTTCGCGAAAACTGTAACCATAGAGCTTTCCACCAGCCAAATATGCATGTAGTGATAGCACTATTCTGTTTTTGCTCTACTGTGTTACTTTGCCAGCATATTCCATGTGCTGACCCGTTTTCGGGCTGCAACGTATTGTGTTGCAGACTTTTCAGACGAGGAGTAAGGTTCGTTAGGTCATTGTCGTGCAGCTCAGCTATGCCGTTGGAGTTGATGGACTCACTTATCTTCCAAGCCTTCTGCTGTTATCGTATTAGGTGGCTTTAAGCCATATTACTGTAATAAGTTCTCTTTTGAGACTTCCGATGTAATAAGTATGTGATTGCTACTCTGTTATAAATCCTTCGAGTACCGTGTGTGTCAGCATTACCGATCCAGGGATGACACTGAAGCACAGAGACTTGACCGTCTGAGGTCGGGTCGCTACAAGTACCTTAAAGTGGTGGTTTGTTTTCTTATACTAATGGAGCTCATGAGATTTTCTGTTGAGTTTTGTGTTGTGAAGTTTTCAAGTTTTTGGTAAAGATTTGATGGGTTTTGGAACAAGGAGTGGCAAGAGCCTAAGCTTGGGGATGCCCAAGGCACCCCAAGGTAAAATCCAAGGATAACCAAAAGCCAAAGCTTGGGGATGCCCCAGAAGGCATCCCCTCTTTCGTCTTCATTGGTAACTTTACTTGAGGCTATATTTTTATTCACCACATGATATGTGTTTTGCTTGGAGCGTCTTGTATGATTTGAGTCTTTGCTTTTTAGTTTACCACAATCATCCTTGCTGTACACACCTTTTGGAGAGACACACATGAATCGGAATTTATTAGAATACTCTATGTGCTTCACTTATATCTTTTGAGATAGATAATTTTGCTCTAGTACTTCACTTATATCTTTTTAGAGCACGGTGGTGGTTTTATTTTATAGAAATTATTGATCTCTCATGCTTCACTTATATTATTTTGTGAGTCTTTTAGAATAGCATGGTAATTTGCTTTGGCTATAAAATTGGTCCTAATATGATAGGCATCCAAGATGGGTATAATAAAAACTTTCATATATAGTGCATTAAATACGATGAGAAGTTTGATTCTTGATCGTTGTTTTGTGATATAAAGGTGGTAATATTAGAGTTGTGCTAGTTGAGTAATTATGGAATTGAGAAATACTTGTGTTGAAGTTGGCAAGTCCCGTAGCATGCACGTATGGTAAACATTGTGTGACAAATTTAAAGCATGAGGTGTTCTTTGATTGCTTTCCTTATGAGTGGCGGTCGGGGACGAGCGATGGTCTTTTCCTACCAATCTATCCCCCTAGGAGCATGCGCATAGTGCTTGGTTTTGATGACTTGTAGATTTTTGCAATAAGTATGTGATTTTATTTTCTTTTGTTTTGCTTGTTGTTTGAATAAAATACCAAGATCTGAAATTCTTAAATGTTAGAGAGTCTTCACATAGCTGCATAATTATTCGACTACTCATTGATCTTCACTTATATCTTGTGGAGTAGTTTGTCGTTTGCTCTAGTACTTCACTTATATCTTTTTAGAGCATGGCGGTAGTTTTATTTTGAAGAAATTGTTGAACTCTCAAGCTTCACTTATATTATTTTGAGAGTCCTAAACAGCATGGTAATTTGCTTTGGTTATGAAACTAGTCCTAATATGATGGGCATCCAAGTTGGGTACAATAAAAACTTTCATATAGAGTGCATTGAATACTATGAGAAGTTTGATACTTGATAATTGTTTTGAGATATAAAGATGGTGATATTAGAGTCATGCTAGTTGAGTAATTGTGAAATTGAGAAATACTTATGTTGAGGTTTGCTAGTCCCGTAGCATGCACGTATGGTAACCGTTGTGTGAAAAATTTGAAGCATGAGGTGTTCTTTGATTGCCTTCCTTATGAGTGGCGGTCGGGGACGAGTGATGGTCTTTTCCTACCAATCTATCCTCCTAGGAGCATGCGTGTAGTTCTTGGTTTTGATGACTTGTAGATTTTGGCAATAAGTATGTGAGTTCTTTATGACTAATGTTGAGTCCATGGATTATACGCACTCTCACCCTTCCATCATTGCTAACCACTTCGGTACCATGCATTGCCTTTTCTCACCTCAAGAGTTGGTGCAAACTTCGCCGGTGCATCCAAACCTCGTGATATGATATGCTCTATCACACATAAACCTCCTTATATCTTCCTCAAAACAGCCACCATACCTACCTATTATGGCATTTCCATAGCCATTCCGAGATATATTGTCATGCAACTTTCCACCATTTCATTTATTATGACATGCTGCATCATTGTCATATTGCTTTGCATGATCATGTAGTTGACATCGTATTTGTGGCAAAGCCACCTTCATAATTCTTTCATACATGTCACTCTTGATTCATCGCATATCCCGGTACACCGCCGGAGGCATTCACATAGAGTCATAATTTGTTCTAAGTATCGAGTTGTAATTCTTGAGTTGTAAGTAAATAAAAGTGTGATGAATTTCATTATTAGAGCATTGTACCATGTGAGGAAAGGATGATGGAGACTATGATTCCCCCACAAGTCGGGATGAGACTCCGGACGAACAAAAAAATAGAGTCCATAAAAAAGGAAAAAAATGAGAGAAAAAGAGATAAGTGATGTCTACTACACAACCTTCTTCTTGTATACGTTGTTGGGCCTCCAAGTGCAGAGGTTTGTAGGACAGTAGCAAATTTCCCTCAAGTGGATGACCTAAGGTTTATCAATCCATGGGAGGCATAGGATGAAGATAGTCTCTCTCAAACAACCCTGCAACCAAATAGCAAAGAGTCTCTTATGTCCCCAACACACCCAATACAATGGTAAATTGTATAGGTGCACTAGTTCGGAGAAGAGATGATGATGCAAGTGCAATATGGCTGGTAATATGTGGGAGCCAATATGAACTTCCAGGTTCCACTATTGGTTATTGACCGGAGACATGTCTCGGTCATGTCTACATAGTTTTTGAACCCGTAGGGTCCGCATGCTTAAAGTTCGGTGACGATCGGTATTATGAGTTTTCGTGTTTTGATGTACCGAAGGTAGTTTAGAGTCCCGGATATGATCACGGACATGACGAGGAGTCTCAAAATGGTCGAGACATAAAGATCGATATATTGGACGATTATGTTCGGACACCGGAAAGGTTCCGGAAGGTTTCGGATATACACCGGAGTACCGGGGGGTTACCGGAACCCCCCGGGGGACTTAACTGGCCTACATGGGCCTTAGTGGAAATAGAGGGCAGCAAGGGAAGTGTGGGGCGCGCCCCCCAAGGCCCAAACCGAATTTTTTTAGGGCAAGGGTATCATCATCTCTTCGCCGAACTAGTGCACCTATACAATTTACCATTGTATTGGGTGTGTTGGGGACACAAGAGACTCTTTGGTATTTGGTTGCAGGGTTGCTTGAGAGAGACCATCTTCATCCTACGCCACCTACGGATTGATAAACCTTAGGTCATCCACTGCACTTGGAGGGAAATTTGCTACTGTCCTACAAACCTCTGCACTTGGAGGCCCAACAACGTCTATAAGAAGAAGGTTCTGTACTAGACATCAAGCTCTTTTTTGGCGCCGTTGCCGGGGAGGTTAGCGCTTGAAGGTATATCTTTAGATCTTGCAATCAAATATTTTCGTTTCTTGTTTTAGCACTAGTTTAGTTTATAAAAGAAAACTACAAAAAATATGGAATTGAGTTTGCCTCATACGCTTCATCTTTTTAATATCTTTCGTGAGTATGATGGAAAGGAAAATTGTTCCAAAGTGTTAGAAGAAGAATGCATTAAAATGTTTGTCACTAAATATTTGAATGATGAGCATGATTGCAATATTGTTAGTATGAATTCCTTGAATATACATGATGCTAATGTTGATGAAGATGATATTTTTTGTCCCCCAAGTTTTGATGAGAAAATTTATTATGATGAAATCATGCCTCCTATTTATGTTGATTATATTGATGAAAGTGGATTTGGGGAGGTCATGACTTTATTTTGTGATGAATCCACTATTCCGGAAGAGCTTCCAATTGATTATGAGAACAAAGTTGCTATCTATGATGACTATTATGATTACTTGTATGCTATAAAGAGTAATGATATCCATGAAACTTGTCATCATGATTTTAGTTTTCAATTGGATTATGCCTCACATGATAATTACTTTGTTGAGTTTGCCCCCACTATTATTCATGAGAAGAATTTTGCTTGTGTGGAGAGTAATAAATTTCTCTGCTTGTAGATCATGAAAAGAATGCTTTAGGTGCTGGTTATATTGTTGAATTCATTCATGATGCTACTGAAAATTATTATGAGGGATAAATATATGCTTGTAGGAATTGCAATAATATCAAGTTTCCTCTCTATGTGCTTAAAGTTATGAAGTTATGCTTGTTTTACCTTCCTATGCAAGTTGATTCTTGTTTCCATACGTTGTTTGCTCACAAAATCCCTATGCATAGGAAGTGGGTTAGACTTAAATGTGCTAGTCATATTCTTCATGATGCTCTCTTTATGTTTCAATTCTTATTCTTTATGTGAGCATCATGGAAATCATCATGCCTAGCTAGGGTCGTTAAACGATAGCGCTTGTTGGGAGGAAAACCAACTTTATTTTTGTTCCTGTTTAGTAATAAATAATTTATCTAGCCTCTGTTATGATTGAGTTTTTTATGTTTTAATTACTGTTTGTGCCAAGTAGAACAGTTGGGAAGACTTGGGGAAAGTCTTATTGATCTTGCTGTAAAAAACAAAAACTTTAGCGCTCACGAGAATTGCTGCCATTTTTATTTGGAAAGAGATATTTAGTTAATTCTTTTTCCAGATGATTAATAGATAAATTCCTCGCGTCAAGAAATTTATTTTATAATTTTTGGGGTTCCAGAAGTTTACGTTAGTTACAGATTACTAACGACTGTTCTGTTTTTTACAGATTCTGTTTTTCGTGTGTTGTTTGCTTATTTTAATGAATCTATGGCTAGTATAAGAATTTATAAACCATAGAGAAGTTGGAATACAGTAGGTCTAACACCAATATAAATAAAGAATGAGTTCATTACAGTACCTTGAAGTTCTGTTTTGTTTTCTTTCGCTAACGGAGCTTACGAGTTTTCTGTTAAGTTTTGTGTTCCCATAAGTTGTTTGCTCACAAAATTCCTATTTGAGAATGTCTTGTTGATTATTGTTCCCATTATTTGGGAAAGTCTTGTTGATCATGCTGTAAAAAACAGAAACTTTAGCGCTCACGAGAATTGCTGCCATTTTTATTTGGAGAGTGATATTTAATTAATTCTTTTTGAAGATGATTAATAGATAAATTCCTCGGGTCCAGAAATTTATTTTAGAATTTTATGAGTTCCAGAAGTATACGTTTGATCCAGATTACTAGACTGTTCTGTTTTTGACAGATTCTGTTTTTCATGTGTTGTTTATTTATTTTGATGAATCTATGGCTAGTAAAAGAGTTTATAAACCATATAGAAGTTGGAATACAGTAGGTTTAACACCAATATAAATAAAGAATGTGTTCATTACAGTACCTTTAAATGGTGATTTACTTTCTTATACTAACGGAGCTTACGAGTTTTCTGTTAAGTTTTGTGTTGTGAAGTTTTCAAGTTTTGGGTAAAGATTCGATGGACTATGGAATAAGGAGTGGCAAGAGCCTAAGCTTGGGGATGCACAAGGCACCCCAAGGTAATATTCAAGTAAAACCAAGAGCCTAAGCTTGGGGATGCCCCGGAAGGCATCCCCTCTTTCGTCTTCGTTCATCGGTAACTTTACTTGGAGCTATATTTTTATTTACCACATGATATGTGTTTTGCTTGGAGCGTCATTTTATTTTATTTAGTTTTTCTTACTGTTTGAATAAAATACCAAGATATGGAATTCTTAAATGTTAGAGAGTCTTCACATAGTTGCATAATTATTCAACTACTCATTGATCTTCACTTATTACTTTTGGAGTAGTTTGTCTTTTGCTCTAGTGCTTCACTTATATCTTTTTAGAGCATGGTGGTGGTTTTATTTTATAGAAATAATTAATCTCTCATGCTTCATTTATATTATTTTGAGAGTCTTTTAGAGCAGCATGGTAATGTGCTTTGGTTATGAATTTAGTCCTAATATGATGGGCATCCAAGAGGGATGTAATAAAAACTATCATATAAAGTGCATTGAATACTATGAGAAGTTTGATACTTGATAATTGTTTTGAGATATGGAGATGGTGATATTAGAGTCATGCTAGTCGAGTAGTTGTGAACTTGAGAAATACTTGTGTTGAAGTTTGTGATTCCCGTAGCATGCACATATGGTGAACCATTATGTGACGGAGTCGGAGCATGATTTGTTTATTGATTGTCCTCCTTATGAGTGGTGGTGGGGACGAGCGATGGTCTTTTCCTACCAATCTATCCCCCTAGGAGCATGAGCATAGTACTTTGTTTCATAACTAATAGATTTTTGCAATAAGTATGTGAGTTCTTTATGACTAATGTTGAGTCCATGGATTATACGCACTCTCACCCTTCCACCATTGCTAGCCTCTCGAATACCGCGCACCTTTCGCTGGTATCATAAACCCACCATATACCTTCCTCAAAACAGCCACCATACCTACCTATCATGGCATTTCCATAGCCATTCCGAGATATATTTCCATGCAACTTTCCACCATTCCGTTTACTATGACACGCTCCATCATTGTCATATTGCTTTGCATGATCATGTAGTTAACATTTTAGTTGTGGCAAAGCCACCGTTCATAATTCTTTCATACATGTCACTCATGAGTCATTGCACATCCCGGTACACCACCGGAGGCATTCATATAGAGTCATACTTTGTTCTAGTATCGAGTTGTAATCATTGAGTTCTAAATAAATAGAAGTGTGATGATCATCATTAATAGAGCATTGTCCCAAAAAAAGGCCAGAAAAAGAGAAAGGCCAAATAAAAAAGAAAGGCAAAAAAGGGCCAAATAAAAAAAATAAAAGGGACAATGCTACTATCCTTTTTTCCACACTTGTGCTTCAAAGTAGCACCATGATCTTCATGATAGAGAGTCTCTTGTTTTGTCACTTTAATATACTAGTGGGAAATTTTCATTATAGAACTTGGCTTGTATATTCCAACAATGGGCCTCCTCAAGTGCCCTAGGTCTTCGTGAGCAAGCAAGTTGGATGCACACCCACTTAGTTTCTTTTGTTGAGCTTTCATACATTTATAGCTCTAGTGCATCCGTTGCATGGCAATCCCTACTCACTCACATTGATATCTATTAATGGGCATCTCCATAGCACATTGATATGCCTGGTTGATGTGAGACTATCTTCTCCTTTTTTGTCTTCTCCACAACCACCATTCTATTCCACCTATAGTGCTATATCCATGGCTCACGCTCATATATTGCGTGAAGATTGAAAAAGTTTGAGAACACCAAAAGTATGAAACAATAGCTTGGCTTGTCATCGGGGTTGTGCATGATTTAAATACTTTGTGTGGTGAAGATGGAGCATAGCCAGACTATATGATTTTGTAGGGATAGCTTTCTTTGGCCATGTTATTTTGAGAAGACGTGATTGCTTGGTAAGTATGCTTGAAGTCTTATTATTTTTATGTCAATATTAAAATTTTGTCTTGAATCTTATGGATCTTAATATTCTTGCCACAATAAAGAGAATTACATGGATAAATATGTTAGGTAGCATTCCACATCAAAAATTCTGTTTTTATCATTTACCTACTCGAGGACGAGCAGGAATTAAGTTTGGGGATGCTGATACGTCTCCAACATATCTATAATTTTTGATTGTTCCATGCTATTATATTATCTGTTTTGGATGTTTATGGGCTTTATTAAACACTTCTATATTATTTTTCGGACTAACCTATTAACCCAGAGCCCAGTGCCAGTTCCTGTTTTTTCCCTTGTTTCAGTGTTTCACAGAAAAGGAATATCAAACAGAGTCCAAGCGGAATGAAACCTTCGGGAGCGTGATTTTTGGAACGAACGCAATCCAGAAGACTTGGGGTGTACGTAAGGGAAGCAACGAGGAAGGCACGAGGCAGGGGGGCGCCCACCCCCTGGACGCGCCCTCCACCCTCATGGGCCCCTCGTGGCTCCCCTGACATACTTCTTCCTCCTATATATATCCATATACCCTAAAAACTTCGAGGAACACAATAGACCGGGAGTTCCGCCGCCAGAAGCCTCCATAGCCACAGAAAGCCAATCTAGACCCGTTCCGGCACCCTGCCAGAGTGGGAATCCCTCTCCGGTGCCCATCTTCATCATCCCGGCGCTCTCCATGACGAGGAGGGAGTAGTCCACCCTCGGGGCTGAGGGTATGTACCAGTAGCTATGTGTTTGATCTCTCTCTCTCTCGTGTTCTTGAGGTGATACGATCTTGATGTATCGCGAGCTTTTCTATTATAGTTGGATCTTATGATGTGTCTCCCCCTCTAATCTCTTGTAATGGATTGAGTTTTCCCTTTGAAGTTATCTTATCAGATTGAGTCTTTAGGGATTTGAGAACACTTGATGTATGTCTTGCGTGGGATACCCGTGGTGATAATGGGGTATTCTATTCATCCACTTGATGTATGTTTTGGTGATCAACTTGCGGGTTCCGCCCATGAACCTATGCATAGGGGTTGGCACACGTTTTCGTCTTGACTCTCTGGTAGAATCTTTGGGGCATTCTTTGAAGTACTTTGTGTTGGTTTGAATAGATGAATCTGAGATTGTGTGATGCATATCATATAATCATACCCGCAGATACTTGAGGTGACATTGGAGTATCTAGGTGACATTAGGGTTTTAATTGATTTGTGTCTTAAGGTGTTATTCTAGTACGAAGTCTAGGATAGATTGAATGGAAAGAATAGCTTCATGTTATTTTACTACGGACTCTTGAATAGATCGATCAGAAAGTATAACTTTGAGGTGGTTTCGTACCCTACCTTAATCTCTTCGTTTGTTCTCCGCTATTAGTGACTTTGGAGTGACTCTTTGTTGCATGTTGAGGGATAGTTATATGATCCAATTATGTTATTATTGTCGAGAGAACTTGCACTAGTGAAAGTATGAACCCTAGGCCTTGTTTCAACGCATTGCAATACCGTTTGTGCTCACTTTTATCATTAGTTACCTTGCTGTTTTTATATTTTCAGATTACGAAAACCTATATCTACCATCCATATACCACTTGTATCACCATCTCTTCGCCGAACTAGTGCACCTATACAATTTACCATTGTATTGGGTGTGTTGTGGACACAAGAGACTCTTGGTTATTTGGTTGCATGGTTGCTTGAGAGAGACCATCTTCATCCTACGCCTCCTACGGATTGATAAACCTTAGGTCATCCACTTGAGGGAAATTTTCTACTATCCTACAAACCTCTTCACTTGGAGGCCCAATAACGTCTACAAGAAGAAGGTTGTGTAGTAGACATCATACGTCTTCACGATTCGACCGATCAAAGTACCGAACACACGGCACCTCCGAGTTCTGCACATGTTCAACTCGATGACGTCCCGCGAGCTCCGATCCAACAAAGCTTCACAGGAGAGTTTCGTCAGCATGATGGCGTGGTGACGGTGATGATGATGCTACCGACGCAGGGCTTCGCCTAAGCACCGCTACGATATGATCGAGGTGGATTATGGTGGAGGGCGGCACCGCACACGGCTAAGAGATCAATGATCAACTTGTGTGTTCTAGGGTGCCCCCTGCCCCTGTATCTAAAGGAGAAAGGGGAGGAGGCGGCCGGCCAGGGAGAGGCGTGCCAAGAGGGGGAGTCCTACTCCCACTAGGAGTAGGACTCCTCCTTTTCCTAGTAGGAGTAGGAGAGGGGGAAGGAAAGGGAGAGAAGGAAAGAGGGGTCGGCCCCCCTTCCCCTAAACCAATTCGGTCTGGGCCTTGGGGGGGGCGCTCCCCACACTCTCCTTGCTGCCCTCTATTTCCACTAAGGCCCATGTAGGCCCATTAAGTCCCCCGGGGGTTTCCGGTAAGCCCCCGGTACTCCGATATATATCTGAAACCTTCCGGAACCTTTTCGGTGTCCGAACATAGTCGTCCAATATATCGATCTTTACGTCTTGACCGTGATCATATCCGGGACTCCGAACTACCTTTGGTACATCAAAACACAAAAACCCATAATACCGATCGTCATCGAACTTTAAGCGTGCAGACCCTACGAGTTCGAAAACTATGTAGAGATGACCGAGACACGTCTCCGATCAATAACCAATAGCGGAACCTGGATGTTCATATTGCCTCCCACATATTCTACGAAGATCTTTATCGGTCAAACCGCATAACAACATACGTTGTTCCCTTTTTCATCGTATATTACTTGCCTGAGATTCGATCGTCGGTTCTCAATACCTAGTTCAATCTCATTACCGGCAAGTCTCTTTACTCGTTCCGTAATACATCATCCTGCAACTAACTCATTAGTTACAATGCTTGCAAGGCTTATAGTGATGTGCATTACCAAGTGGGCCCAGAGATACCTCTCCGACAATCGGAGTGACAAATCCTAATCTCGAAATACGCCAACTAAACAAGTACCTTTGGAGACACCTGTAGAGCACCTTTATAATCACCTAGTTACGTTGTGACGTTTGGTAGCACACAAAGTGTTCCTCCGGTAAACGGGAGTTGCATAATCTCATAGTCATAGGAACATGTATAAGTCATGAAGAAAGCAATAGCAACATACTAAACGATCAAGTGCTAAGCTAATGTAATGGGTCAAGTCAATCACATCATTCTCTAAATGATGTGATCCCGTTAATCAAATGACAACTCATGTCTATGGCTAGGAAACATAACCATCTTTGATCAATGAGCTAGTCAAGTAGAGGCATACTAGTAACACTCTGTTTGTCTATGTATTCACACATGTATCATGTTTCCGGTTAATACAATTCTAGCATGAATAATAAACATTTATCATGATATAAGGAAATCAATAATAACTTTATTATTGCCTCTAGGGCATATTTCCTTCAGAAACCACCTCAAAGTTATTCTTTCTGATTGATCTATTCAAGAGTTCGTAGTAAAATAACATGAAGCTATTATTTCCGTTAAATCTATCCTAGAGTTAGTACTAGAATAACACCTTAAGACACAAATAAACCAAAACCCTAATGTCACCTAGATACTCCAATGTCACCTCAAGTATCTGTGGGTATGATTATACGATATGCATCACACATTCTCAGATTCATCTATTCAACCAACACAAAGAACTTCAAAGAGTGCCCCAAAGTTTCTACCAGAGAGTCAAGACGAAAACGTGTGCCAACCCCTATGCATAAGTTCACAAGGTCATAGAACTCACAAGTTTATCACCAAAACATACATCAAGTGGATCACGTGAATATCCCATTGTCACCACAGGTAAGCACATGCAAGACATACATCAAGTGTTCTCAAATCCTTAAAGACTCAATCCGATAAGATAACTTCAAAGGGAAAACTCAATTCATCACAAGGAGATAGGGGGGGAGAAACATCATAAGATCCGACTATAATAGCAAAGCTCGTGATACATAGCTATTGGTACATACCCTTAGCCTCGAGGGTGAACTACTCACTCCTCATCATGGAGAGTGCCGGGATGATGAAGATGGCTACTGGAGAGGGATTCCCCCCTCCGGCAGGGTGCGGAACGGGTCTAGATTGGTTTTCGGTGGCTATGGAGGCTTGGGGAGGCGGAACTCCCGATCTAGGTTATTTTTTGGAGGTTTCTGTATTTATAGGAATTTTTGGCGTCGGGAACAAGTCAGGGGGGTCCCCGAGTCGTCCACGAGATAGGGCGCGCGCCCGGGGGGTAGGGCGCGCGCCCAACCTCGTGGACAGCCTAGGACTCTTCTGGCCCAACTCTTTTACTCTGGGGGCTTATTTTGGTCCATAAAAATCGTCAAAAATTGGCACGTCCATTGGACTCCGTTTGGTATTCCTTTTCTGTAAAACTCAAAAACAAGGAAAATACAAAAACTGGCACTGGGCTCTAGGTTAATAGGTTAGTCCCAAAAATCATATAAAATAACATATAAATGCATATAAAACATCCAAGATTGATAATATAATAGCATGGAACAATCAAAAATTATAGATACGTTGGAGACGTATCAAGCATCCCCAAGCTTAATTCCTGCTCGTCATCGAGTAGGTAAATGATAAAAACAGAATTTTTGATGTGGAATGCTACCTAACATATTCATCAATGTAATCTTCTCTATTGTGGCAAGAATATTCAGATCCATAGGATTCAAGACAAAAGTGTAATATTGACATAAAAACAATAATACTTCAAACATACTAACCAAGCAATTATGTCCTCTCAAAATAGCATAGCAAAGAAAGCTCATCCCTACAAAATCATATAGTTTGGCCATGCTTCATTTTCGTCACACAAAATGCTCCCATCATGCACAACCCCGATGACAAGCTAAGCAATTATTTCATACTTTAGTATTCTCAAACTTTTTCAACTTTCACGCAACACATGAGCACGAGCCATGGACATAGCACTATAGGTGGAACAGAATATGATGATGGAGGTTGTGTGGAGAAGACAAAAAAGGAGAAAGTCTCACATCGACGCGGCTAATCAACAGGCTATGGAGATGCCCATCAATTGATGTCAATGCGAGGAGTAGGGATTGCCATGCAACGGATGCACTAGAGCTATAAATGTCTGAAAGCTCAACAAAAGAAACTAAGTGGCTGTGCATCCAACTTGCTTGCTCACAAAGACCTAGGGCGTTTGAGGAAGCCCATTGTTGGAATGTACAAGCCAAGTTCTATAATGAAAATTCCCACTAGTATATGAAAGTGACAGAATAAGAGACTCTCTATCATGAAGACCATGGTGCTACTTTGAAGCACAAGTGTGGTAAAAGGATAGTAGCATTGCCCCTTCTCTCTTTTTCTCTAATTTTGTTTTTTTGTTTTATTTCCTCACATGGGATAATGCTCTAATAATGATGATCATCACACTTCTATTTATTTACAACTCAAAAATTACAACTTGATACTAGAACAAAATATGACTCTATATGAATGCCTCCGGCGGTGTACCAGGATGTGCAATGATACAAGTGACATGTATAAAAAAATTATGAGCGGTGGCTTTGCCACAAATACGATGTCAACTACATGATCATGCAAGGCAATATGACAATGATGAAGCGTGTCATAATAAACGGAATGGTGGAAAGTTGCAGGGCAATATATCTCGGAATGGCTATGGAAATGCCATAATAGGTAGGTATGGTGGCTGTTTTGAGGAAGACATAAGTAGGCTTATGTGTGATAGTGCGTATCATATCACGAGGTTTGGATGCACCAGCGAAGTTTGCACCAACTCTCGAGGTGAGAAAGGGCAATGCACGGTATCGAAGAGGCTAGCAATGATGGAAGGGTGAGAGTGCGTATAATCCATGGACTCAACATTAGTCATAAAGAACTCACATACTTATTGCAAAACTCTACAAGTCATCAAAACCAAGCACTACACGCATGCTCCTACGGGGATAGATTGGTAGGAAAAGACCATCGCTCGTCCCCGACCGCCACTCATAAGGAAGGCAATCAAAGAACACCTCATGCTTCAAATTTGTCACACAACGGTTACCATACGTGCATGCTACGGGACTAACAAACCTCAACATAAGAACTTGGATGCCCATCATATTAGGACTAGTTTCATAACCAAAGCAAATTACCATGCTGTTTAGGACTCTAAAAATAATATAAGTGAAGCATGAGAGTTCAACAATTTCTTCAAAATAAAACTACCGCCATGCTCTAAAAAGATATAAGTGAAGTACTAGAGCAAACGACAAACTACTCCACAAGATATAAGTGAAGATCAATGAGTAGTTGAATAATTATGCAGCTATGTGACGACTCTCTAACATTTAAGAATTTCAGATCTTGGTATTTTATTCAAACAGCAAGAAAAACAAAAGAAAATAAAATGACGCTCCAAGCAAAACACATATCATGTGGTGAATAAAAATATAGCTCTAAGTAAAGTTACCGACGAACGAAGACGAAAGAGGGATGCCATCCGGGGCATCCCCAAGCTTAGGCTCTTGGTTGTCCTTGAGTATTACCTTGGGGTGCCTTGGGCATCCCCAAGATTAGGCTCTTTCCACTCCTTGTTCCATAGTCCATCGAATCTTTACCCAAAACTTGAAAACTTCACAACACAAAACTTAACAGAAAACTCGTAAGCTCTGTTAGTATAAGAAAATAAATCACCACTTAGGTACTGTTGTGAACTCATTTTAAATTCATATTGGTGTAATATCTACTGTATTAAAACTTCTCCATGGTTCATACCTTCCGATACTACTCATAGATTCATCAAAATAAGCAAACAACACAATGAAAACAGAATTTGTCAAAAACAGAACAATCTGTAGCAATCTGGAGGTTTCGAATACTTCTGTAACTCCAAAAATTCTGAAAAATTAGGAAGACCTAAATAATTTGTATATTGGTCCACTGCAGTTGGAATTGATACTTTATAGCTCTCTGGTAAAAAATTAAAATTATTTTCATGAGCGCATACTTTCTGTTTTTTTCAGCAAGATCAAATAACAATCACCCAAGAAGATCTTAAAGGCTTCACTTGGCACTTTATTGAAACAAAATCTATAAAACATGATTACTACAATAGCATAATCATGTGAACACACAAAAACAATAGGGGTATATATTGGGTTGTCTCCCAACAAGAGATTTTCTTTAATGCCTTTAGCTAGGCATGATGATTTCAATGATGCTCACATAAAATATAAGAATTGAAACATAAAGAGAGCATCATGAAGAATATGAATAGCACATTTAAGTCTAACCCACTTCCTATTAATAGGGATTTTGTGAGAAAACAACTTATGGGAACAAGAATCAACTTGCATAGGAAGGTAAAACAAGCATAGCTTCAAGATTTTCAACACATAGAGAGGAAACTTGATATTATTGCCGCTCCTACAAGCATATATTCCTCCCTCATAATAATTTTTAGTATCATAATGAATAAATTCAACAATATAACCATCACATAAAGCATTATTTTCATGATCTACAAGCATAGAATTTTTATTACTCTCCAAATAAGCAAAATTCTTCTCATTCGGAATAGTGGGAGTATCATAAGAAACTCGCATACTATAAATTGTTTCCACATTAAAAGAGTAACTTTCAGGAAAAGGGTAATCATAATCATGACAAGTTTTGTAAATACAATCATCTCTACTTTTTGTAGCATAGGTGTCATCACAATAATCATCATAAGTAGCAACTTTGTTCTCATCATAATCAATTGAAACCTCTTCCAAGATAGTGGAATCATTACTAAATAAAGTCATGACCTCTCCAAATCCACTTTCATAATTGTCAAAATAAGATTCAACACCCTCCAAAATAGTGGGATCATTACTTCCTAAAGTTTACACTCTTCCAAACGCACTTTTATCAACATAACCATCATAAATAGGAGGCATGCTATCATCATAATAAATTTGCATATCAAAACTTGGGAGGTTAAATATATCATATTCATGAAACATAGCATCCCCAAGCTTGGGACAAACATTAATTGCATCAAATAAATTATCAAAAATGTCATTCTCATCAAACATAGCACCCCCAAGCTTGGGCCTTTTCATACCATAAGCATAATCACTCTCACCATTAATAGTATGGACATCACCAATAGTATAGCAATTATCATCATCACAATGAGTAATAGGAGCAACATCATTTGGGAGGGATACCTTTTTACCTTTGCTTCTCTGTCTTTTCTTTTTCTTCTTCACATTAAGTATGGGTTTAATCCTCTTTTCGGAGCTCCTTATTAATGAGATTGGTTGAATAGAAGGCTCCTCCTCGTTACCTAATTCATCATAAGAAAGAATAGGAGGATATTGGGAAATCTCTTGCCTTTCATTAGTATTCTCTTCATCTTCTATTTGTTTTCTTGTCTTTATGTAATTGGAAATATAATGATTTTCAATGCAATTCACCGCACAATACATATAAATTTCCTCTAGATCAAAATCAAGAACTTTATCAAGGACAAATTCTGGAAGATCCTTAGTTATACATTTTGGAAGCACAAGTGCTCCCTGGGTGGTTTTGGTAATTAATGTCAACATATCTCTTGTTGGACTAACACTTTTACCTAGTATGTTTCAGATAAGTTCAACAATGGAGTGGCATGGACTAGAGGATGTGGAACCCCTTCAAGATGCTAAGGACAAAGGATTGGATGAAGCTTCAAGATCAAGACTCTACATTTTCTATTTTAGTGATCCAAGATCACATTGAGTCTATAGGAAAAGCCAATACTATCAAGAGGGGATGAGGTGTTGCTTAATGGCTTGCTTACTCAAAGTGCTTAGTGATATGCTCCAAAACCCTCAACTACCTTCCCACATCCACATATGACCTAAACCAAAAGTCAAACTCAGCCCCATCGATTCTATCTATCCGGCGCCACTGAGTTTCAGATGTCATAGCCACTGCCACAAACCCTAGCAAATCGGTTTCACCGATAGGGATCTCGGTCTCACCGAGATGGGATTGTAATCTCTCTGTGTATGTCCATTACCAAAATTGGTCTCACTGAGTTTGAGCAATCGGTACTACCGAGATTACAATGCAAACCCTCTAGTTAGCTTATTACCAAAATCGGTCCCACCGAGTTTGTGTAATCGGTCTCACCGAGTTTGCCTGACCAACTCTCTGGTTAGCTTATTACCAAAATCTATCCCACCGAGTTTGTGTAATCAGTCACACCAAGATTACGTTATGCCCTAACCCTAACCATATCGGTCCTACCGAGTTGCATCTCAGTCCCATCGAAAATCCTAACGGTCACTAGGTTTGCTGAATCGGTCCGATCAAGTTTAACCATTTGGTCCCACCGAGTTTGGCAAATTGTGTGTAACGGTTAGATTTTGTGTGGAGGCTATATATACCCCTCCACCCACTCTTCATTCGTGGAGAGAGCCATCAGAACATACCTACACTTCCAGTACACATTTTCTGAGAGAGAACCACCTACACTTGTGTTGAGGTCAAGATATTCCATTCCAACCATATGAATCTTGATCTCTAGCCTTTCCCAAGTTGCTTTCCACTCAAATATTCTTTCCACCAAATCCAAATCCTGTGAGAGAGAGTTGATTGTTGGGGAGACTATCATTTGAAGCACAAGAGCAAGGAGTTCATCATCAACACACCATTTGTTACTTCTTGGAGAGTGGTGTCTCCTAGATTGGCTAGGTGTCACTTGGGAGCCTCCAACAAGATTCTGGAGTTGAACCAAGGAGTTTGTAAGGGCAAGGAGATCGCCTACTTCGTGAAGATCTACCGCTAGTGAGGCAAGTCCTTCGTGGGCGACAGCCATGATGGAATAGACAAGGTTGCTTCTTCGTGGACCCTTCGTGGGTGGAGCCCTCCGTGGACTCGCGCAACCGTTACCCTCCGTGGGTTGAAGTCTCCATCAATGTGGATGTACGATAGCACCACCTATCGGAACCACGACAAAAACATCCGTGTCTCCAATTGCGTTTGAATTCTCCAAAACCTTCTCTTTACATTCTTGCAAGTTGCATGCTTTACTTTCCGCTTCTCATATACTCATTGCATGCTTGCTTGATATGTATTGTGTTTTTTAAACTTGTGCTTAAACTCCACTTAAACTTAAGAATATTGAAAACTGCAACTTTTGGCACTAGTGTCTAATCACCCCCCCCCCTCTAGACACCTCTTCTCGATCCTTTCACATTTCATTTCTTCATAACCCACAAGCAAACTAAATTCATCATGATGCATAAGGGAAATCAAGTCATCATAATTTTTGGACACGATTCAATCATGAAACAATTTGCATTGGATAATTAAATGACCATGTTCAGTGCAAAGTTCACAAGGATGGCTAAGAAAATTTAAATTTTCAGCACAAACATCTAGCCTTTAATGCAACCATTTAGTTTCTAAATACTTATGCCTCTTGTAAAATCTATCTTCCCAATTTCGTGTGTACTTGCAAACTCTATGCACTCCACAAAAATTGACATGCTTATATGAGATATTTTCATCATGACTAGTGCAATCATCGTTAGTACAATGGATATTCAAGGAGTTCATACTAACAACATTGCAATCATGCTCATCATTCAAAGATTTAGTGCCTAACATTTTAATGCATTCTTCTTCTAGCACTTGGGCACAATTTTCCTTTCCATCATTTTCACGAAAGATATTAAGAAGATGAAGCATATGAGGCACCCTCAATTCCATTTTTTTGTAGTTTTCTTTTATAGACTAAACTAGTGATAAAATAAGAAACTAAAAGATTTGATTGCAAGATCTAAAGATATACCTTCAAGTACTCACCTCCCCGGCAACGGCGTCAGAAAAGAGCTTGATGTCTACTACATAACCTTCTTCTTGTAGACATTGTTGGGCCTCCAAGTGCAGAGGTTTGTAGGACAGTAGCAAATTTTCCTCAAGTGGACGACCTAAGGTTTATGAATCTGTGGGAGGCGTCGGATGAAGATGGCCTCTCTCAAACAACCCTGCAACCAAATAGCAAAGAGTCTCTTGTGTCGCCAACACACCCAATACAATGGTAAATTGTATAGGTGCACTAGTTCGGCGAAGAAATGATGATACAAGTGCAATATGGATGGTAGATATAGGTTTTTGTAATCTGAAAAATATAAAAACAGCAAAGTAGCAAGTGATAAAAGTGAGCACAAACGGTATTGCAATGCTTCGAAACAAGGCCTCGGGTTGATACTTTCACTAGTGCAAGTTCTCTCAACAATAATAACATAATTGGATCATATAACTATCCCTCGACATGCAACAAAGAGTCACTCCAAAGTCACTAATAGAGGAGAACAAACAAAGATATTATTGTAGGGTACGAAAGCACCTCAAAGTTATTCTTTCTGATCGGTCTATTCAAGAGTCCGTAGTAAAATAACACGAAGCTATTCTTTCTGTTCAATCTATCCTAGAGTTCGTACAAGAATAACACCTTAAGACACAAATCAACCAAAACTCTAGTGTCACCTAGATACTCCAATGTCACCTCAAGTATCCATGGGTATGGTTATACGATATGCATCACACAATCTCAGATTCATCTATTCAACCAACACAAAGAACTTCAAAGAGTGCCCCAAAGTTTCTATCGGAGAGTCAAGATGAAAACGTGTGCCAACCCCTATGCATAAGTTCACAAGGTCACAGAACTCGCAAGTTGATCACCAAAACATACATCAAGTGGATCACGTGATTATCCCATTGTCACCACAGATAAGCACATGCATGACATACATCAAGTGTTCTCAAATCCTTAAAGACTCAATCCGATAAGATAACTTCAAAGGGAAAACTCAATTCATCACAAGGAGATAGAGGGGGAGAAACATCATAAGATCCAACTATAATAGCAAAGCTCGCGATACATCAAGATTGTGCTGAATCAAGAACACGAGAGAGAGAGAGAGAGAGATCAAACACATAGCTACTGGTACATACCCTCAGCCCCGAGGGTGAACTACTCCCTCCTCGTCATGGAGAGAGCCAGGATGATGAAGATGGCCACCAGAGAGGGATTCCCCCCTCCGGCAGGGTGCCGGAACGGGTCCAGATTGGTTTTCGGTGGCTATGGAGGCTTGTGGCGGCGGAACTCCTGATCTAGGTTATTTTCTGGAGGTTTCTGTATTTATAGGAATTTTTGGCGTTGGGAACAAGTCAGGGGGGTCCCCGAGTCGTCCACGAGATAGGGCGGCGTGCCCGGGGGGTAGGGCGCTCCCCCCACTCATGGATGGCCTGGGACTCTTCTAGCCCAACTCTTTTACTTAGGGGGCTTCTTTTGGTCCATAAAAAATCATCAAAAATTGGAACGTCCATTGGACTCCGTTTGGTATTCCTTCTGTGTAAAACTCAAAAACAAGGAAAAAACTGAAACTGGCACTGGGCTCTAGGTTAATAGGTTAGTCCCAAAAATCATATAAAATAGCATATAAAACATTCAAGATTGATAATATAATAGCATGGAACAATCAAAAATTATAGATACGTTGGAGACATATCAAGAAGGGGCAATGTTACTATCCTTTTTCCACACTTGTGCTTCAAAGTAGCACCATGATCTTCATGATAGAGAGTGTCCTATTTTGTCACTTTCATATACTAGTGGGAATTTTTCATTATAGAACTTGGCTTGTATATTCCAACGATGGGCTTCCTCAAAATGTCCTAGGTCTTCGTGAGCAAGCAAGTTGGATGCACACCCACTTAGTTTCTTTTCTTGAGCTTTCATATATTTATAGCTCTAGTGCATCCGTTGCATGGCAATCCCTACTTCTTGCATTGACATCAATTGATGGGCATCTCCATAGCCCGTTGATTAGTTATGTCAATGTGAGACTTTCTCCCTTTTTGTCTTCTCACACAACCTCCATCATCATATTCTATTACACCCATAGTGCTATGTCCATGGCTCGCGCTCATATATTGCGTGAAAGTTGAAAGAGTTTGAAAAGGCTAAGTACGAAACAATTGCTTGGCTTGTCATCGGGGTTGTGCGTGATGGGAGCATTTTGTCTGACGAAAATGAAGCATGGCCAAACTATATGATTTTGTAGGGATAAGCTTTCTTTGGCTATGTTATTTTGATAAGACATAATTGCTTGGTTAGCATGCTTGAAGTACTATTATTTTTATGTGAATATTAAACTTTTGTCTTGGATCTTTTGGATCTGAATATTCATGCTGCAATAAATAAAATTACATTGAAAATTATGTTAGGTAGCATTCCACATAAAAAATTCTGTTTTGTCATTTACCTACTCAAGGACAAGCAGGAATTAAGCTTGGGGATGCTTGATACGTCTCCAACGTATCTATAATTTTTGATTGTTCCATGCTATTATATTATCTGTTTTGGATGTTTAATGCGCTTTATTATGCACTTTTATATTATTTTTGGGACTAACCTATTAACTGAAGGCCTAGTGCGAATTGCTGTTTTTTTTGCCTATTTCAGTGTTTCGCAGAAAAGGAATATCAAATGGAATCCAAACGGAATGAAACCTTCGCAAGGATCTTTTCTCGAAGAAACTCAATCGAGGAAACTTGGAGTGGAGGTCAAGGAAGCAACGAGGCGGCCACGAGGTAGGGCGGCGCGCCCAGGGGGGCAGGTGCACCCCCACCCTCCTGGGCCCCTCGTAGCTCCAGTGACCTACTTCTTTCGCCTATATATACTCTTATACCTGAAAACATCCAGCGGAGCCACGAAACCACTTTTCCACCGCCGCAACCTTCTGTACCTGTGAGATCCCATCTGGGGACCTTTTTCAGCGATCTACCGAGGGGGATTCGATCACGGAGGGCTTCTACATCAACACCATAGCCTCTCTGATAATGTGTGAGTAGTTTACCACAGATCTTTGGGTCCATAGTTATTAGCTAGATGGCTTCTTCTCTCTCTTTGATCTTCAATACAAAGTTCTCCTCGATGTTCTTGGAGATCTATTCGATGTAATACTTTTTGCATGTGTTTGCCGAGATCAGATCAATTGTGGGTTTATGATCAAGTTTATCTATGAACAATATTTGATTCTTCTCTGAATTCTTATATGCATGATTTGATATCTTTGCGAGTCTCTTTGAACTATTAGTTTGGTTTGGCCTACTAGATTGATCTTTCTTGCGGTGTCTGAGGGAGTCCTGGATTAGGGCGTCTCCGGACAGCCGGACTATATTCTTTGGCCGGACTGTTAGACTATGAAGATACAAGATTGAAGACTTCGTCTCATGTCCGGATGGGACTCTACTTGGCGTGGAAGGCAAGCTACGCAATACGGATATGTATATCTCCTCCTTTGTAACAGACCTTGTGTAACCCTAGCCCTTTCCGGTGTCTATATAAACCGGAGGGTTTTAGTCCATAGGACAACATACAATCATACCATAGGCTAGCTTTTAGGGTTTAGCCTCTCCGATCTCGTGGTAGATCAACTCTTGTAATACTCATATCATCAAGAATAAATCAAGCAGGACGTAGGGTTTTACCTCCATCAAGAGGGCCCGAACCTGGGTAAAACATCGTGTCCCCTGCCTCCTGTTACCATCCGCCTTAGACGCACAGTTCGGGACCCCCTACCCGAGATCCGCCGGTTTTGACACCGACATTGGTGCTTTCATTGAGAGTTCCTCTGTGTCGTCGTTGTTAGGCTTGATGGCTCCTATGATCATCGATAACGATGCAGTCCAGGGTGAGACTTTTCTCCCTGGACAAATCTTTGTGTTCGGCGGCTTCGCACTGCGGGCCAACTCGCTTGGCCATCTAGAGCAGATCGAAAGTTACGGCCCTAGCCACCAGGTCAGGTTTGGAAGCTTAAACTACATGGCCGATATCCGCGGAGACTTGATCTTTGACGGATTCGAGCCCCTGCCTTGTGCGTCACACGGTCACGATGAGTACCATTTAGCTCTACCATCGAACAGTGTTCGGGAGATCGCACCGGCAGCCGCTCCGACCCTCAATTCGGAGCCAGTTGTGCCGTCCATGGATGGGTGGATGGACCCTGCCACGGAGGCCTTATCCTCAACCTTACCCTGCACGAGAGCCGTGTTGTCAAACTACCGGATCCTTCTCTGGCCACGGACTTCGAACCGCCTGCGCCCGTTCCTAGCGAATTCGATTGGGCGCCGATCATGGAGTTTACCTCCACAGATATTTTTCAGCACTCGCCCATTGGCAACATACTGAACTCATTAAGGTCTCTCTCCTTGTCAGGAGGATCCTGGCCGAACTATGTCCGGCAGGATTGGGATGCAGATGACAAAGAAATTCGCTGGCCACCCACCACCCAGTTAGTAGCCACTGTCGATGACTTAACCGACATGCTCAACTTCGACTCCGAAGACATCGACGGTATGGACGACGATGCGGGAGACGAAGAGGAACCACTACCCAAAGGGCACTGGACAGCCACCTCATCATATGATCTATATACATGGTGGACACACCCAAAGAAGGCAATGGCGACGAGATAGCGGAGGATGACCCCTCCAAGAAGCAACCCAAGCGCCGACATCAGCGGTGCCGCTCTAAGTCCCGCAAAAGCAAAAGTGGTGATACCGGCACAGGAGATAATAACACTCCAGATAGTGCCGAAGATGGCAACAATCCCCTCCAGCACGATCCAGCACGGGATGATGGAAAGGCCGGCCTCCAAAGAGAGCGGCAGATGGAGAGGCGAAGGATGATAATTACATGCCCCCCTCCGAAGACGAGGCAAGCCTCGACGATGACGAATTCGTCGTGCCAGAGGATCCCGTCGAACAAGAGCGCTTCAAGCGCCGGCTTATAGCCACGGCAAGTAGCCTTAAGAAAAAGCAGCAGCAGCTTCAAGCTGATCAAGATCTGCTAGCTGACAGATGGACTAAAGTCCTCACGGCCGAGGAATATAAACTCGAACGCCCCTCCAAGAGTTACCCAAAATGCAGGTTGCTACCCCGACTGGAGGAAGAAGCGTATGACGCGGCTGATCGGCCACCTCGTGGCCGCGATAGAGAGGCACTCCAGCCAAAAGCTCAGCCTGCACCCCGACGCCATTCAAATAAAAAGGCATGGGGAAATACGCGAGACCTACGAGATGTATTGGAGAACAAAGCAAAACATGCAAGATCGATCTACGGATCACGAGGGCGTGCCACTATGCGAGACGATAAACATCACGCCAGATACAGTAAAAGTAAATCCGGCTGGGCCGCACACAGCGGGCAAGACTCATTGGAGCTGCGTCGCGATATAGCCTAGTACAGAGGCGCCGCACGCCCCTTATGCTTCACAGACGAAGTAATGGATCATCAAATCCCAGAGGGTTTCAAACCCGTAAATATAGAATCATACGACGACACAACAGATCCTGCGGTATGGATCGAGGATTTCCTCCTGCATATCCACATGGCACGCGGTGATGATCTACACGCCATTAAATACCTCCCACTCAAACTCAAAGGACCAGCTCAACATTGGCTCAATAGCTTGCTAGCAGAGTCCATTGGCTGTTGGGAAGATCTGGAAGCCGCATTCGTCGACAACTTTCAGGGCACTTATGTGCGACCACCAGATGCCGATGACTTGAGCCACATAATTCAGCAGTCAGAGGAATCGGCCATGCAATTCTGGACACGGTTCCTAACAAAGAAAAATCAAATCGTCGACTGTCCGGATGCAGAGGCCCTAGCAGCTTTTAAAAACAACATCCACGATGAGTGGCTAGCCCGGCACCTTGGTCAGGAAAAGCTGAAATCTATGGCAGCCCTCACGACACTCATGACCCACTTTGTGCGGGAGAAGACAGCTGGCTGGCTCGCAGTAATAACATATCAAAGAACCGTGGTACTTCGGATACCAAGGACGGTAGTAGCAGGTCACGTCGCAACAAACATAAGTGCCGCATTAACAGCGACAATACCGAGGATACGGCAGTCAATGCTGGATTCAAAGGCTCTAAACCCGGTCAGCGGAAAAAGCCATTCAAAAGAAGCACTCCAGGCCCGTCCAGTTCGGACCGTATACTCGATCTCTCGTGTCAAATACACGGCACCCCCGACAAGCCAGCCAAACACACTAATAGGGATTGTTGGGTGTTCAAGCAGGCCGGCAAGTTAATTGCCGAAAACAAAGATAAGGGGCCACATAGCGATGACGAGGAGGAGCCCCAGCAGTCGAATACCGGAGGACAAAAGAGGTTCCCCCCACAAGTGCAGACGGTGAACATGATATATGCAACCCACATCCCCAAGAGGGAGCGGAAGCATGCACTCAGGGACGTATATGCGTTGGAGCCAGTCGCCCCAAAGTTCAATCCATGGTCCTCCTGTCCGATAACCTTCGATCGCAGGGACCACCCCACTAGTATCCGTCATGGCGGATCCGCCGCACTGGTCTTAGACGCAATTATTGACGGATTTCACCTCACTCGAGTCCTTATGGATGGCGGCAGCAGCCTGAACATGCTTTACCAGGACACGGTGGGCAAAATGGGTATAGACCCCTCAAGGATCAAACCCACAAAAACGACCTTTAAAGGCATCATACCAGGTGTAGAGGGCCATTGCACAGGCTCAGTCACACTGGAAGTGGTCTTCGGATCCCCGGATAACTTCCGAAGCGAAGAGTTAATCTTCGATATAGTCCCGTTCCGCAGTGGTTATCATGCACTGCTTAGGCGAACCGCATTTGGGAGATTCAATGCAGTACCGCATTATGCATACCTCAAGCTCAAGATGCCAGGACCTCAGGGGGTCATTACAGTTAATGAAAACACAGAGCGCTCTCTCCTAACGGAGGAGCGCACTGCGGCCCTCGCAGCGGAAGCGCAAAGCAGCCTCTTAAGGCAATCCACTAGTTTGGCGTTTAAGGACCCGAACACCTTCAAGCGTGCCCGGAGTAATCGGCAACAGGACCGCCTGGCACGTTCCGAGCTCGCATAGTAATGCGGCCCCCACCCCGGCCAAAGCCAAACGGCGAAACTCGTGCCACGCGTACATAATTACGCATTAAAAATATCATGGGCACAGGTAGGGAGGGGGGACGACTACGGCACGCCCCAAGATGCAGCTTAAACCATACCAGGGGCTTCCCACTTTGTTAGTTTTCTCTCTTTCAGGACATTAATCTCTGGAAACCCTGTCCGGCAGCATGATTGCCGAACAAATGATGCAGCAACCAAGGAGGCAGAAAGCTAAATCACACCACGGAACTCCTAGGTGGATTACGATAACGAATGAAATACTTGCTTTAATATTATTCCTCAGCTTGCCCTTGGAGGGGACATAGTCCTACTTTTTACTTATCACACTACCTGTATCATTCTGCTCTAACGCACATTTTTTAATAAACAATGCATTGCATTAAGGCTTTTATTGCATTCTTCTTTATATATATGTGTGTGTGTGTGTATGTGTGTGTGTTCATTAATGACATCTTGCAACCGTACAGCCAAAACACCAGGGGCTTAAGTACCCCACAATATGGTGTGAGATGTCCGAACACTTTCACAAGTGCGGCACCCCGAACTTATAGCATTATATGCATCAGCTCCGAATCATGTCTTTGGTCAATAGTTGGGTTTGCCCGGCTCCCATGTTTTGGTACCTTACGTTCCGCTATATCGGCTAAGGTAGCACTGGGAGAACTACTACGATTGTGCCCCGGTTCTGCTGGGCTAAGCACCTCAGTAGAGAAAGCTAAAACTGACTGTCATGATAAGGCGTGAGACTGGTCGCTGTTCGAGAGGTTTTCGAGTCCTTAAAGACTTATGCCGCTTAGAGCGAGGAGTCGGCCCTGTCCGGCTTAAGGCGTGTATCGCGCCCCAGATTCGGCCTTCCGAATACTAGGGGCTTCGCCGAAATTTAAAATTATAGAATTCTATGGCTATGTGAGAGTGATAACGCATTATAGTCTGATTGCCTTGTTCGTTGTGCTGAGCACCTCCCTCGAAGGACCCAAAAATGGGAACAAGAGTGCTCAGGTTTATCCCGAACACCCCAGCACTCGTGGCATGGGGGCAGAAGCCGACGACTAGCCATCTCTTAGATTTGATAAACAGCCGAATAGAAGGTAATATTTTAAATTCAAACAAGCGTTGCATAGCGCATATGAACAAGTTTTCATAGATACAGGATTACACAAGCGAGTTTACTCAAATATTACATCTTTCGTACACTCGTCCGCTACGAGACGGGCACCCTTCAGGACACCCTCATAGTACATCTCGGGGTGGCGATGCTCCTTGCCCTCCGGCGGCCCTTCCTTGATCAGCTTCACGTCGTCTAGCTTGGCCCATTGCACCTTCACACAGGCGAAAGCCCGGCGTGCACCTTCGATGCAGACGGACCGCTTGACGACTTCCAGCCATGGGCAGGCATCCACAAGCCGCCTCACCAGGCCGAAGTAGGTGTTCGGAAGGGTGTCGCCAGGCCACAGCCGGACTATAAAGCCCTTCATGGCCTGTTCAGCCGCCTTGTGTAGCTCGACTAGCTGCTTTAGCTGGTCGCTCATAGGCACCGGGTGTTCGGTCCCAGTATATTGGGCCCAGAACAACTTCTCCGTTGAGCTTCCCTCCTCGGCCTGGTAAAATGTTGCGGCATCCGACACACTGCGGGGCAAATCTGCGAATGCTCCGGAGAGCTCCGGATTCAGGTAAGTAATAGGTAACTTACTTTCACATGCTTACTTTGCATATAGAATGCCTTACCCGCCGCTATCTTCTTCATCCCATCAATCTCCTGGAGGGCCTTTTGGGCTTCGGCCTTGGCACTCTTTGCGCTCTCGAGGGCCGCGGCAAGCTCAGACTCTCGCGTCTTCAAGTCAAGCTCCAACGCCTTGTGCTTCGTCACGAGAGCATGGAGCTCTTGCTGCACCTCGTCCACCCGTGCCTCATGCCTTTCCCGCTCGGTGCGCTCCTTGGCCGCTTTGTTTTCGGCCTCGGATAGCGCTTGCTTCAGGGTCGCCACCTTGGTCATGGCCCCTGGCAAATTTATGATGATCCTGTCATTCTGCAATCGCGTCTTCTTTTATATATACATATCTATAGACAGGGTATTACTTACCCTTGTTCTCCTCGAGCTGCCTCTTGGCAAGGCCGAGCTCTTTCTTGGACCCCTCAAGGTCCTGCTTCAGTGGGGCGACCTCTGCAGTCAGTGCGGCAGACGCCAGCAGCGAAGCCTGCATACGCATATTGACATACTTATATTAGACTCCTGCGATATTGTTTGATCCTCTGTTCAGCTTTTCTTTGTGAACACCGAACAGAGCATCAGGGGCTACTGTCTATGCGGTAATATTTTCCCCCATATTTCAAAAACTAACCTCAAAGCCTGTTAGAAGGCTGGCACAAGCTTGAGTCAGTCCGCTCTTGGCGGACTAAACCTTCTGGACCACCGCACTCATAATAGTGCGGTGCTCCTCGTCGATGGAAGCGCTGCGAAGCGCTCCCAGCAGATTGTCCGGTGCCTCTAGATGGACAGAGGTCACCGGCACAGGCGTCTTGCCCCTCTTGGAAGGAGGCCGCCTGCCCGAGCCGGAACCACTGGAGGTTCCGGCGCAGTGTTCGGCTGAGGGCCGAACTCGGAGCCCTCGGGGGCCTTGTTCCCTCTGCTCCCAGAGTCCGGAAGGTCGCCTTGAGGCACCTCCGGGACTGTCTCCCCTTGACCCGGTGCCTCTTAAGACAACACCTCGGCGTTGTCCGTAGGGCAAGGGGAGGTGGCGGTCGGAAGTGGATCGCTATCCATATCCGACGAGTCCAGGGAGCCGTCCGACGAGGATACGTCGATTCGGGCTCGGGACGGTCTGCATAATCACGATTCGGCGTTAGGAGAAGCAGTGCGACAAAGGAATGCTATGAGTTACTCTGGTATCCGAATACTTAAGACTTTGCCAGGGGCTTGGCCCTGGGCAGCCACTCGTCTTCGCCTTCGGCGGCGGTGGTGGAACTGTCCGGAAGGAGAGTCCTTCCCTTCTTGGACCCTTCGGCCCCTGTCGGTGTCAAAACCGGCGGATCTCGGGTAGGGGGTCCCGAACTGTGCATCTAAGGCGGATGGTAACAAGAGGGAGGGGACACAATGTTCTACCCAGGTTCGGGCCCTCTTGATGGAGGTAAAACCCTATGTCCTGCTTGATTAATATTGATGATATGGGTAGTACAAGAGTAGATCTACCACGAGATTGGAGAGGCTAAACCCTAGAAGCTAGCCTATGGTATGATTGTATGTTGTCCTACGGACTAAAACCCTCCGGTTTATATAGACACCGGAGAGGTTAGGGTTACACAAGGTCGGTTACAAAGGAGGAGATACGCATATCCGTATTGCCTAGATTGCCTTCCACGCCAAGTAGAGTCCCATCTGGACACGAGACGAAGTCTTCAATCCTGTATCTTCATAGTCTAACAGTCCGGCCAATGGAGATAGTCCGGCTGTCCGGAGACCCCCTAATCCAGGACTCCCACAGTAGCCCCTGAACCAGGCTTTCAATGACGATGAGTCCGGCGCACAGTATTGTCTTCGGCATTGCAAGGCGGGTTCCTCCTCCGAATATACCACGGAAGAATTTGAATATAAGGACAGTGTCCGACCCTGCAAAATAAGTTCCACATACCACCATAGAGAGAATAATATTTCCACAAATCCAATTTGCTGACTTGTTTTGGCAACACGACATTATGTCACGGCCCGGTAATTATTCGAACCGTTTCCTTTAACTAGCCCCGCAAATAACGCGAGGCAGTTTTTTGACACGTCTTGTCAAAGCAGAGATCGTGTCCCCTTATCACGATATTCTCATCAATACGGGTGTGGGTAACCCAACCGTGCCATCGATTACGGCGCTTGGGGGAGAAGCGAGTTTTACCAGGCTAGTGGGGACGCATAGTTTCGTCCGCCCATATAAAGGGATAAGGATTTACCTTTTCATCCATGCCTTCTTCCTCGTTTGCTCATCCAGCTTCGCACACTCAAGCTCCAGCGCCCAAGTTCGCATTTCCCACCTCGACCTTCTCCAACCATGTCCGGAGTGGGAGGCAGGTGGCTGGTCTCCTCCGTCACGGAGGGACACGTCAAGAAGCTGAGGAGAGCCGGATACTTGCCTGACGACATCGCGCACCGGCTCCCAGAGGAGGGGCAGCTCATCCCCACCCCAAGGCCCCATGAGAGGGTAGTGTTCCTCACCCATTTCCTCCACGGACTGGGATTTCCTCTCCACCCATTTGTATGGGGGGCTCATGTTCTACTACGGCCTGGATTTCCACGATCTGGCCCCAAACTTCATCCTCAACATCTCGGCGTTTATCGCCGTGTGCAAGGCTTTCCTCCGCATCAAGCCCCACTTCGGCTTATGACTGAAGACTTTCAATGTCAAGCCGAAGGTAGTGAGCGGCCGCCAGACGGAGTGCGGAGGCGCCATGGTGGGCAAGATGCCCAACGTCACATGGCTCGAGGGCTCCTTCGTGGAGACCATAAAGGGGTGGCAATCGGGGTGGTTCTACATCACCGAGCCGCGTGACCCTACATGGGCAGCGGCCCCCGAGTTCCGATCTGGCTTCCCCACACGGCTTACCTCCTGGCAAGAGAAGGGCCTGTCCTGGGGTAGTTCGGGAGAGCTGACCAGACTCCAAACATGTATTCAAAACATGGTGAACAAGAAGCTCAAACTTGTCAATGTAGTCCAGGTCATGCTCCACCGCCGGATCCTCCCGTGCCAGCAATGGGCCTTCAACTTGTGGGAGTTCGACTCGGCGCAGCACCGAACTCTGAACAGGCTCTTCGACACAACTCACGAAGATGCCTGGAGGGTGCTGTTCAAGAGCGCCGAGGTCCCCCCTCCCATTACTGAGGATCGCGGATTCAGCGTGAAGCGCCAAGCCAGTGCGGTAAGCTGCTTACCTCTTACAGGATACTTATTTTTCATAGATTGACTCCATGCGGGATCTAAACTCCCGTACCTTTGACAGGACTGGCAGGAGATGGCCGGAATGATCGACTGCCCGGCTGCTTTGCCCGAAGGCCTAGCAGACGCTCTTCTGATGAAGATGCTGACTCCAGCTCCTTATACGGTGCCGGAGAAGACCAAGAAGGCCAAGGGAACCCGAAAGAGTTCGCGACGCCAGGCGTCATCGGACTCACCGTCCGAGGACTCTACGACGCAATCCTCCCCCGAAGACGAGGAGGCAGAAGAAGATGCTCCCCCTACAGACGGGGGTGACAAGAAAAGGAAGGCCGCCCCAACTGGGGAGGCCGAAGGGTCCAAGAAGGGGAGGACTCTCCTTCCGGACAGCTCTACCACCGCCACCGACGGCGAAGACGAGTGGCTGCCCAGGGCCAAGCCTGTAACGCCCCGAGACCGATGTGCCAGGTGTCTTCTAGTTATTCGCTGTTGTTGCCTTGCCATTGCTTGCGTGTCATGCATCTCATATCATGTCATCATGCACATTTCATTTGCATACATGTTCGTCTCATGCATCCGAGCATTTTCCCCGTTGTCCGTTTTGCAACCCGGCGCTCCTATGTCACCCGGTGCCCCTTTCTACCTCTTTTCGTGTGCGGGTGTTAAACATTTTCGGATTGGACCGAGACTTGTCATGCGGCCTTGGTTTACTACTGGCAGAGCGCCTGTCAAGTTTCGTCGCATTCGGAGCCCGTTTGACTGTCCAACCGCCATCCGTAGCGGCACCATTGTCGGTTTATTCATCGGACGTTTTCAGTCTCCGGAAACCCGTGCCGGACTGCCCTCTCTTCTCTTCCCACGGCCCACCTAGGTCCAACCTACCTCTCCTCACATCCGGAACCGCCCGATCGCGATCGGAGGGTCAAGAAACTCCCTCCTAACCCTAATCCTAGCCCCTTTTCCTATTTAAACCAACTCCCCTTCCATTTTGGGCAGCTACCTACCACTCCCCCTAAAATTCTGTGCCCCCAATCATCTCCCAGCCGCCTCCCACCTCCTCTCCTCGAATTCCGGTGCCGGCAAGCCCTCCACCGCCACTTGTCGCGCCTCCATTGGCCCCGCCGCCGTTGACCGCGCCCTCCTCCAACCCCAGGGCGCCACGCGTCGCCTCCAGCACGCCAGCGCCGCCGCGGCCCGCCAGACCCGCGAGAGGCCCGCCTCGGGCCGCAACGGGCCAGAGCCGCCCGCGCGTGTGCCCCGCTGGCCTTCTCCGCTCTACGTTCGCCGTTCACCGCCGCAGCACCCTCGCCAGCACCGACCCCGCCGCCTCGGCGGTGCGCCGCCCCGGCCACCGAACGACCCGCGCCACCGCCGGACCCCAGATCCAGCCGCTGCCATGGAGCTGCGCCTCTCCGAGCTTCATCGACGCCGGAAACGAGATCCCCGGGGCCGGATCCACCCGGATCTGCCCGTTTCCGGCGCCTCCCGTGCATCCCTGTCGTCCCTGGCCTTCGTCGGCCCTGCCAGAGCCACCTGCGCCGCCATGACCGTGCTCGGGAGCGAGCATAGGAGCTGCTCCTCCCGTGCGCCGCTCCTGGACCCCAAGTGGGCCATGAGCCCGAATCCGGCCCAGCTCCTTCCCGGCCAGCACAGCGCCAAGTCGGCCCATCTCCGCCCGAGGCCCCGCAAGCCCACCTCGGCCTGCCTCCTCCGCCCGTTGACTTTTCCCGGAGAGGTCCAAACTTCACTAAGTCCCCCAGTTTTCAGTATTTTTTAGCATATTCATCATGCCATAACTCCGCATCCGTAGCTCCAATTCGTGCGTGTAGCATATCAAAATGTTTGTCTCGACGAGTACATCATTTCATCTCATTGCATAATTTTCATTTGAGCTCATTTTGATGCCCGAAATGCTGTTGGAAGATGGCTATGTGATGAATTTGTCAGATCTGTTTTAGCATATGGCATTTTGTCATTTTTGCCATGATTAATGTGTGCATGCTATGATCCTGAGCTCTAGATGTGTTTTGTTATATGCCATGCCATCTTTACAGGGGTGTATGCCATGTATTTTTGTGATATTTGTGGTGACTAGCACTAGCTTGCAAAGTAGCGTAATCGGTAATGCTGATTTCAGGGACTTAGAATTTCACTAAGTCCTTGTCCTGATTTTGTCGTTATGCCTTATGTTCATGTTGTTTCCTAGTGATCGGTGCCTCTTTTGAGGATGATCGGTAAGGATGTTTTGTTTATATTGTGGTGCTCTATCCGTCCATGTCTTTGTTTTCATTTATGGAGCACCCTAGCTTGAGTCAATCGAGCTCTACTTCTGCTATAAAGTGAATCCTGGCAGATTGTTAACTTGACTAGTGATTTTGCCGAGGATGTTGCTATTGATCCGTGCATGCTATGTTGTTGTTCCTGCCATGTCTAGCTTCTATGCCATGTCTTCTTGATGGGTGTATGCTTAGTTTTTCATGCCATGCTCTATAGTGAGTGCATCGAGCTTGTAAACATGCCTACTTGTTAACTGTTTTGCCATGCTCCAGTTTTTCACAAAGTCTGAAATCTGTTTATGTTTTTGCCATGTTCACATGCTTGCAATTGTATTTTCTGATCCCTTTTGGCTCAAGGTCACTAAGGGACGTTTGGTAAGTGCTTGGAGTAGCTTCATGCCATGCCTTGCTTTGCCATGGTATATTCCTGTAGCATGTTGTTTCATGCTCTAAAGTGTGCTTCCTGATGATAAATTCCAGACTGGTGTTAATTTCACTAAGTCTGAAACCTGTTATCATTTGCTCTTTTGCCATGCTTGTTTAAACCTGTTAATGGATGAATTAGCCGTAGCTCAGTGTTCGCCTTTTGTAAAGCATCATGAGTGGATCCCTGCCATGCATTTTGTTGTCATGTTTGAGTGTTGTAGGATATCTGTCTTGATGCATTTAGATGGCTACTTGCTGTTAATCGCAGACCGGTGCCATATTTGTTTTGCTCGCCATTTCCAAGCCGTGCATCCGATTCCGGTGATCTTTATATCGATTTAAACCGAAATCACCTCACCTTTCCAATGGCACTCCTGGATTTCCAAGTTGAGGCCAGGTTCAATCATTCCTTTGCAAATCATGCATATGCATCGCATACCGCATCCCGCATATCATACCATGTTCATGTGTTGGTTGTTTACTATGTTGTGTCCTTCTTTCCGGTGTTGCTTCTTCGGGTTGGTTCCGATAATGTCGCGTTTGTGAGGACCCGTTCAACTATGTCCGTTTGTCATCTTCATGGACTCGTTCTTCTTCCTTGCAGGATTTCAGGCAAGATGAACATACCCTCGAAATCACTTCTATCCTAGTTGATCGCTCTTTTGCTATGCCTATGCTGCGATACCTACCACTTTCTTATCATGCCTTCCATATTGTTGAACCAAGCCTCTAACCCACCTTGTCCTAGCAAACCGTTGTTTGGCTATGTTACCGCTTTGCTCAGCCCTTCTTATAGCGTTGTTAGTTGCAGGTGAAGATGAAGTTTGTTCCTTGTTGGAACATGGAGATGTTGTTCCTTGTTGGAACATGTTTATTTGTTGGGATATCACAATATCTCTTATTTAACTAATGCGTCTACATACTTGGTAAAGGGTGGAAGGCTCGGCCTTATACCTGGTGTTTTGTTCCACTCTTGCCGCCCTAGTTCCGTCATATCGGTGTTATGTTCCCGGATCTTGCGTTCCTTACGCGGTTGGGTTATAATGGGAACCCCTTGATAGTTCGCCTTGAATAAAATTCCTCCAGCAATGCCCAACATTGGTTTTACCATTCGCCACCTAGCCTTTTCTTTCCCTTGGGTTCTACAGACTCAAGGGTCATCATTATTTAAACCCCCCCCCCCCGGGCCAGTGCTCCTTTGAGTGTTGGTCCAAACTAGAGTCCCTTGCAGCGCCACCTCGGGGAAACTCGAGGGCTGTTTTTAGTTGTACGGATTGCTCATCTGAGTGTGCCCTGAGAACGAGATATGTGCAGCTCCTATCGGGATTTGTCGGCACATTCGGGCGGTGTTGCTGGACTTGTTTTACCATTGTCGAGGATGTCTTGTAACCTGGATGCCGAGTCTGATCGGAATGTCTTGGGAGAAGGAATATCCTTCGTTGACTGTGAGAGCTTGTGATGGGCTAAGTTGGGACACCCCTACAGGGTTTTGAACTTTCGAAAGTCGTGCCCACGGTTATGGGCAGATGGGAATTTGTTAATGTCCGGTTGTAGAAAACCTGAAGTTGACCTTAATTAAAATACATCAACCACGTGTGTTACCGTGATGGTCTCTTCTCGGCGGGGTCCGGGAAGTGAACACGGTGTTGGAGTAATGCTTGACATAGGTTGTTCTAGGATCACTTCTTGATCATAGTTGTTCGACCATGCTTTTGCCTTCTCTTCTCGCTCTCATTTTTGTATGTTAGCCACCATATATGCTAGTCGCTTGCTGCAGCTCCACCTCATTCTTTTTACCCTTCCTATAAGCTTAAATAGTCTTGATCGCGAGGGTGTGAGATTGTTGAGTCCCCGTGACTCACAAATACATCCAAAACCAGTTTGCAGGTGCCGATGATACCGTGCAGATGATGCAACCAAGCTCAAGGAGGAGCTCGATGAAGATCTTGTCCTTTATGTTGTTACATTCTAGTTGATTAGTAGTGGAGCCCAGTTGGGGTCAATCGGGGATCTGTGTAGCATTTGGGGTAGTCTTCTTTCATTTTGGTTTCGTAGTCGGACCCTGATTATATCTGGATGATGTAATGCTTTATTCATGTATTGTGTGAAGTGGCGAGTGTAAGCCAACTATGTATCTTTTCCCTTATGTATTACATGGGTTGTGTGAATATTACCTCACTTGCGACATTGCTTTCAATGCGGTTATACCTCTAAGTCGTGCTTCGACACGTGGGAGATATAGCCGCATCGAGGGCATTACAAAGCCCCTGGGGAAGTCGTAAGTATTCGGATACCAGAGTAACTCATAGTATTCCTTTGTCGCACTACTTCACCTAACGCCGAAATATGATTATGCAGGCCGCCCCGAGCCCGTATTGATGTATCATCGGACGGCTCCCTGGGCTCGTCGGATATGGATAGCGATCCAGTTCCGACCGCCACCTCCCCTCATCCTGCGGACGACGCCGAGGTGCTGCCTCACGAGGCACCGGGTCGAGGGGAGACAGTCCCGGAGGCGCCTCAAGGCGGCCTCCCGGACTCCGAGAGCCGAGGGGACAAGGCCCCTGAGAGCTCCGAGTTTGGCCCTCAGCCGAACACCGCGCCGGAACCTCCAGTGGTTCCGGACTCGGGCAGGTGGCCTCCTTCTAAGAGGGATGAGACGCCTGTACCGGTGACCTCTGTCCATCCAGAGGCGCTGGACAATCTGCTGGAAGCGCTTCGCAGCGCTTCCATCGACGAGGAGCACCGTACTATCATGAGTGCGGTGATCCAGAAGGTTCAGTCCGCCAAGAGCGGATTGACTGAAGCCTGTGCCAGCCTTCTAACAGGCTTTGAGGTAAGTGTTTAAAATATTTGAAAATATTACCGCATAGACAGTAGCCCCTGATGCTCCGTTCGGTGTTCACAAAGAAAAGCCAAACAGAGGATCAAACAATATCGCAGGAGTCTAATATGAGTATGTCAATATGCATATGCAGGCTTCGCTGCTGGCGTCCGCCGCACTGACTGCGGAGGTTGCCGTACTGAAGCAGGACCTTAAAGGGTCCCAGGACGAGCTTGGCCTTGCCAAGAGGCAGCTCGAGGAGAACAAAGGTAAGTAGTACCTAGTCTGTGGATATGTATAAAAAGAGTGCGATTGCAAAATGACAGGATCATCGTGAATTTGCCAGGGGCCACGACCGAAGTGGCGACCCTAAAGCAAGCATTGTCCGAGGCCAAAGATAAAGCGGCCAAGGGGCGCACCGAGCGAGAAAAGCAAGAGTCTCGGGTGGGCGAGGTGCGGCAAGAGCTCCAGGCTCTCGTGATGAAGCACGAGGCGTTGGAGCTTGACTCGAAGACGCGAGAGTCTAAGCTTGCCGCGGCCCTCGAGAGCGCAAAAAGTGCCAAGGCGAAGCCCAGCAGGCCCTCCAGAGATCGACGCAATGAAGAAGATAGCGGCGGGTAAGGCATTCTATATGCAGAGCAAGCATTTAAAAGTAAATTACCGATTTCTTACCCGAATTCGGAGCTCTCCAGGAGCATTCGCAGAATTACCCCGCAGCGTGTCGGATGCCACACAGTTTTACCAGGACGAGGAGGGAAGCCCAACGGAGAAGCTGTTCTGGTCTTAGTATACTGGGACCGAACACCCGATGCCTCTGAGCGACCAGCTAAAGCAGCTGGTCGAGCTGCACAAGGCGGCCGAATAGGCCATGAAAGGCCTTATAGTCCGGCTGTGGCCTGGCGAAGCCCTTCCGAATAGTTACTTCGGCCTGGTGAGGCGGCTTGTGGATGCCTACCCACGGCTGGAGGTCGTCAAGCGGTCCGTCTGCATCGAAGGTGCACGCCGGGCTTTCACCCGTGTGAAGGTGCACTGGGCCAAGCTAGACGCCGTGAAGCTGATCAAGGAAGTGCCACCGCAGGGCAAGGAGCATCGCACCCTCGAAATTTATTATGAGGGTGTCCTGAAGGGCGCCCGTCTTGTGGCGGACGAATGTTCAAAGGATGTAATATTCGAGTAAACTTCCTCGTGTGATCCTGACTGATGAAAACTTGTTTCATATGCGCTATGCAATGCTTGTGTGAATTTAAAATATTACCTTCTGTTTGGCTATTTATCCAATCTGAGAGATGGCTAGTCCTCGGCTTCTGCCCCCATGCCACAAGTGTTGGGGTGTTCGGGATAAACCTGAGCACTCTTGTTCCCATGTTTGGGTCCTTCGAGGGAGGTGCTCAGCACAACGAACAAGGCAACCGTACTAATAATGCTTTATCACTCTCACTTAGCCATAGAATTCTATAATTTTAAATTTCGGCGAAGCCCCTGGTATTCGGAAGGCCGAATTCGGGACGCGATACATGCCTTTAAGCCGGACAGGGCCGGCCCCTCGCTCTAAGCGGCATAAGTCTTTAAGGACTCGAAAACCTCGCCGAATAGCGACCAGTCTCTCGCCTTATCATGACAGTCAGTTTTAGCTTTCTTTACTGAGGTGCTTAGCCCAGCAGAACCGGGGCACAATCGCAGTAGTTCTCCTAGCGCTACCTTAGCCGATAGAGCGGAACGTAAGGTACCAAAACATAGGAGTCGAGCAAACCCAACATTTGACCAAAGACATGATTCGGAGCTAATGCATATAATGCTATAAGTTCGGGGCGACGCACTTGTGAAAGTGTTCGGACTTTTCACACCATATTGTGGGGTACATAAGCCCCTGGTGTATTGGCCGTACCAAAGTGTATGGTTGCAAGGCATCATTAATGAACACATATATGTATAACAAGAATGCAATAATAGTCGTAATGTTATGCATTGTTTATTCAAAAAGGTGCGTTTAAAGCAGAATGATACAGATGGTGCGATAAGCAAAGAGTAGGACTATGTCCGTTCCAAGGGCAAGATGAGGAATAGTATTAAATCAGATATTTCGCTCGTTATTGTAATCCACCAGGGAATTCCGTGGTGTGAGGTAGCCTTCTGCCTCCTTGGTTGCTGCATCATGTGTTCGGCAATAGTGCTGCCGGGCAGGGTTTCCAGAGATTAAGGTCCTGAAAAAGAGAAAAATAACCAAATGGGAAGCCCCTAGTGCGGTTTAAGCCGCGTCATGGGGCGTGCCGCAGTTGTGCCCCCCTCCCCACCTGTGCCCATGGTATTTTTAATGCATAATTATGTACGCGTGGCACGAGTTTCGTCATTTGGCTGGCACTGGGGTGGGGGCCGCATTGCTACGTGAGCTCAGATCGCGCCAGGCGGTCTAGTTGTCGATTGCTCCAAGCGCGCTTGAAGGTGTCCGGGTCTTGAAACGCCGAACTGGTGGATTGCCTTGAGAGGCTGCTTTTGCTTCTGCTGCGAGGGCTGCAGTGTGCTCCTCCGTTCGGAGAGAGCGCTCTGTGTTTCCATTGACTGTAATAACCCCACGTGGTCCTGGCATCTTGAGCTTGAGGTATGCATAATGTGGTACCGCATTGAATCTCGCAAATGCGGTTCGCCCGAGCAGTGCATGATAACCACGGCGGAACGGGCCTATATCGAAGATTAACTCTTCGCTTCAGAAGTTATCCGGGGATCCAAAGACCACTTCCAGTGTAATTGAGCCTGTGGAATGGGCCTCTACGCCTGGAATGACGCCCTTAAAGGTCGTTTTTGTGGGTTTGATCCTTGAGGGGTCTATACCCATTTTGCGCACTGTGTCCTGATAAAGCAGGTTCAGGCTGCTGCCGCCATCCATAAGGACTCGAGTGAGGTGAAATCCGTCAATGATTGGGTCCAGAACCAGTGCAGCGAATCCGCCATGACGGATACTAGTGGGATGGTCCCTGTGATCGAAAGTGATCGGATAGGAGGACCATGGATTGAACTTTGGGGCGACTGGCTCCAATGCATATACATCCCTGAGTGCATGCTTCCGCTCCCTCTTGGGGATGTGGGTTGCGTATATCATGTTCACCATCCACACTTGTGGGGGAAACCTCTTCTGTCCTCCGGTGTGTGGCCACCGGGGCTCCTCCTCGTCATCGCTATGTGGCCCCTTGTCCTTGTTTTCGGAAATTAACTTGCCGACCTGCTTGAACACCCAACAATCGTTGGTGTGATTGGCTGGCTTGTCTGGGGTGCCGTGTATTTGACACGAGCGATCGAGTATACGGTCCAAGCTGGACGGGCCCGGCGTACTTTGTTTGAATGGCTTTTTCCGCTGACCGGGTTTGGAGCCTTTGAATCCGGCATTGACTGCCGTATCCTCGGTATTATCGCTGTTAATGCGGTGCTTATGTTTGTTGCGACTTGACCTGCTATTGCCGTCCTTGGTATCCGAAGTATCATGGTTCTTTGATATGTTATTACTGCGAGCCAGTTAGCTGTCTTCTCCCGCATAAAAGCGGGTCATGAGTGTCGTGAGGGCTGCCATAGATTTCGGCTTTTCCTGACCAAGGTGCCGGGCTAGCCATTCGTCGCAGATGTTGTGTTTGAAAGCCGCTAGGGCCTCTGCATCCGGACAATCGACGATTTGATTTTTCTTTGTTAGGAACCGAGTCCAGAATTGCCTAGTCGATTCTTATGGCTGCTGAATTATGTGGCTCAAGTCATCGGCATCTGGTGGCCGCACATAAGTGCCCTGAAAGTTGTCGAGGAATGCGGCTTCCAGATGTTCCCAACAGCTAATGGACTCTGTTGGCAAGCTGTTAAGCCAATGCCGCGCTGGTCCCTTGAGCTTTAGTGAGGGTATTTGATGGCGTGTAAGTCATCACCACGGGCCATGTGGATGTGGAGGAGGAAATCCTCGATCCATACCGCGGGATCTGTTGTGCCGTCGTATGATTCAATATTTACAGGTTTGAAACCTTCTGGGATTTGATGATCCATTAGTTCGTCTGTGAAGCATAAGGGGTGTGCGGCGCCTCTGTATTGGGCTATATCACGACGCAGCTCGAATAGGTCTTGCCCGCTGTGTTCGGCCCTACCAGATTTACTTTTAATGTATCCGGCGTGACGTTTATCGTCTCGCATAGTGGCGCGCCCTCGTGATCCGTAGATCGATCTTGCATGCTTTGCTTTGTCCTCCAATATGTCTCGCAGGTCTGGCGTATCTCCCCATGCCTTTTTATTTGAATGGCGTCGGGGTGCAGGCTGAGTTTTTGGCTGGAATGCCTCTCTATCACGGCCACGAGGTGGCTGATCAGCCGCGTCATATGCTTCTTCCTCCAGTCGGGGTAGCAACCTGCATTTTGGGTAACTCTTGGAGGGGCACTCGAGTTTATATTCCTCGGCCGCGAGGACTTCAGTCCATCTGTCAGCTAGCAGATCTTGATCAGCTTGAAGCGGCTGCTGCTTTTTCTTAAGGCTATTTGTCGTGGCTATAAGCCGGCGTTTGAAGCGCTCTTGTTCGACAGGATCCTCTGGCACGGCGAATTCGTCGTCGCCGAGGCTTGCCTCGTCTTCGGAGGGGGGCATGTAATTATCATCATCTGCCTCTCCATCTGCCGCTCTCTCAGGAGGGTTGGCTCCTCCATCCTCCTGCTCTAAATCTTGCTGGAGGGGATTGTTGTTGTCTTTGGCACTATCTGGAGTGTTATTATCTCCTGTGCCGGTATCACCACTTTTTCTTTGGCAGCACTTAGAGCGGCGCCGCTGACATCGGCGCTTGGGTTGCTTCTTGGAGGGGTCATCCTCCGCTATCTCGTCGCCATTGCCTTCTTTGGGTGTATCCACCATGTATATATCGTATGATGAGGTGGTTGTCCAGTGCCCTGTGGGTAGTGGTTCCTCTTCATCTCCCGCATCGTCGTCCATACCGTCGATGTCTTCGGAGTCGAAGTCGAGCATGTCGGTTAAGTCATCGATAGTGGCTACTAAGTGGGTGGTGGGTGGGCCACGAATTTCTTCGTCGTCCGCATCCCAGTCCTGCCAGACATAGTTCGGCCAGGATCCTCCTGACAAGGAGAGAGACCTTAATGAGTTCAGTATGTCGCCAAAGGGCGAGGCTGAAAAATATCCGCGGAGGTAAACTCCATGATCGGCGCCCAATCGGATTCGATAGGAACGGGCGCAGGTGGCTCGGAGTCCGTGGCCGGAGAAGGATCCGGCAGTTTAACAACACGGCTCTCGTGCAAGGTAAGGTCGATGTTTGGCTCGATCGCTGCTGAGGGTAAGCCCTCCGTGGCGGGGTCCATCCACCCGTCCATGGACGGTGCAACTGGCTCCGAATTGAGGGTCGGAGCGGTTGCCTGTGCGATCTCCTGAACTGTAACGCCCTCGATGCGGCTATATCTCCCACGTGTCGAAGCACGACTTAGAGGCATAACCGCATTGAAAGCAATGTCGCAAGTGAGGTAATCTTCACACAACCCATGTAATACATAAGGGAAAGAGATACATAGTTGGCTTACAATCGCCACTTCACACAATTACATGAATAAAGCATTACATCATCCAGATACAATCAAGGTCCGACTACGGAACCAAAATAAAAGAAGACTACCCCAAAATGCTACACAGATCCCCGATCGTCCCGACTGGGCTCCACTACGCTCGATGCGGCTATATCTCCCACGTGTCGAAGCACGACTTAGAGGCATAACCGCATTGAAAGCAATGTCGCAAGTGAGGTAATCTTCACACAACCCATGTAATACATAAGGGAAAGAAATACATAGTTGGCTTACAATCGCCACTTCACACAATTACATGAATAAAGCATTACATCATCCAAATACAATCAAGGCCCGACTACGGAACCAAAATAAAAGAAGAACCCCAAATGCTACAATCCCCGATCGACCCCAACTGGGCTCCACTACTGATCAACTAGCACGAAACAACACAAAGGACAAGATCTTCATCGAGCTCCTCCTTGAGCTTGGTTGCGTCACCTGCTCGGTAACATCGGCACCTGCAACTGGTTTTGGAAGTATCTGTGAGCCACGGGGACTCAGCAATCTCACCACCTCGCGATCAAGACTATTTAAGCTTAGAGGTAAAAAGGTATGAGGTGGAGCTGCAGCAAGCGACTAGCATATATGGTGGCTAACATACGCAAATGAGAGAGAGAAGGCAAAGCACGGTCGAACTATGATCAAGAAGTGATCCTAGAACAACCTACGTCAAGCATAACTCCAACACCGTGTTCACTTCCCGGACTCCGCCGAGAAAGACCATCACGGTTACACACGCGGTTGATGTATTTTAATTAAGGTCAACTTCAGGTTTTCTACAACCGGAATTAACAAATTCCCATCTGCCCATAACCGCGGGCACGGCTTTCGAAAGTTCAAATCCCTGCAGGGGTGTCCCAACTTAGCCCATCACAAGCTCTCACGGTCAACGAAGGATATTCCTTCTAGCGAGACCCGATCAGGACTCGGAATCCCGGTTACAAGACATCTTCGACAATGGTAAAACAAACCAGCAAAGCCACCCGAATGTGCCGACAAATCCCGATAAGAGCTGCACATATCTCTTCTCAGGGCACACCGGATTGTCCAAGGTTCCGGTAGGCCAGCCAGAGTTGCCCCTGGTGGCCACCGGCTGACAGGTTGGACCAACACTCAGAGGAGCACTGGCCCGGGGGTTTAAATAAAGATGACCCTTGAGTCTGCAGAACCCAAGGGAAAAGGCTAGGTGGCGAATGGTAAAACCAATGTTGGGCCTTGCTGGAGGAGTTTTATTCAAGGCGAACTGTCAAGGGGTTCCCATTATAACCCAACCGCGTAAGGAACGCAAAATCCGGGAACATAACACCGATATGACGGAAACTAGGGCGGCAAGAGTGGAACAAAACACCAGGCATAAGGCCGAGCCTTCCACCCTTTACCAAGTATATAGATGCATTAATTAAATAAGAGATATTGTGATATCCCAACAAGTAAACATGTTCCAACAAGGAACAACATCTCCATGTTCCAACAAGGAACAAACTTCAATCTTCACCTGCAACTAACAACGCTATAAGAGGGGCTGAGCAAAGCGGTAACATAGCCAAACAACGGTTTGCTAGGACAAGGTGGGTTAGAGGCTTGGCAACATATGGGAGGCATGATAAGCAAGTGGTAGGTATCGCAGCATAGGCATAGCAAAAGAGCGAGCAACTAGCAAGCAAAGATAGAAGTGATTTCGAGGGTATGGTCATCTTGCCTGAAATCCCGCAAGGAAGAAGAATGAGTCCACGAAGAAGACAAACGGACGTAGTCGAACGGGTCCTCACAAACGCGACGTTATCGAAACCAACCCGAAGAAGCAACACCGGAAAGAAGCACACAATATAGTAAACAACCAACACATAAACAAGGCATGATATGCGGGATGCGATATGTGAATGCATATGCATGATTTGGAAAGGAATTATTGAACCTGGCCTCAACTTGGAAATCCAAGAGTGCCACTGGAAAGGTGAGGTGATTTCGGTTGAAATCGATATAAAATCACCGGAATCGGATGCACGGTTTGGAAATGGCAAGCAAAACAAATATGGCACCGGTCTGCGATAATCAGCAAGTGACCAACTAAATGCATCAAGATAAATGCTACACTCAAACATAGAGCAACAAAATACATGGAAGGGATCCACTCATGAAGCTTGAAAAGAATATGAACACTGAGCTACGGCTAATTCATCCAATAACAGGTTCAAACAAGCATGGCAAGCAAATGATAACAGGTTTCAGACTTAGTGAAATTAACACAAGTCTGGAATTTATCATCAGGAAGCACACTTTAGAGCATGAAAACTACATGCTACAGGAACTTAACATGGCAAAGCAAGCATGGCATGAAGCTACTCAAAGCACTTAACAAAAGTCCCTTAGTGACCTTGAGCCAAAAGGGATAAAATACAATTGCAAGCATGTGAACATGGCAAAAACATAAACAGATTCAGACTTAGTGAAAAACTGGAGCATGCAAAACAGTTAACGAGTAGGCATGTTTACGAGCTCGATGCACTCACTACAAAGCATTGCTGACAAACTAAGCATACACCCATCAAGAAGACATGGCATAGAAGCTAGACATGGCAAGAACAACATCATAGCATGCACGGATCAATAGCAACATCCTCGGCAAAATCGCTAAACATGTCAACAATCTGCCAGGATCATTTTATAGCAAAAGTAGAGCTCGATTGACTCAAGCTAGGGTGCTCCATAAATGCAAACAAAGACATGGATGGATAGAGCACCACAATGTTAACAAAACATCCTTACTGATCATCCTCAAAAGAGGCACGGATCACTAGGAAACAACATGAACATATGGCATAACAACAAAATCAGGACAAGGACTTAGTGAAATTCTAAGTCCCTGAAATCAGCATTACCGACGCTACTTTGCATGCTTGTGCTAGTCACCAAAAATATCACAAAAATACATGGCACACCCCTGTAAAGATGCATGGCATATAACAAAACACATGTAGAGCTCAGGATCATAGCATGCACACATTAATCATGGCAAAAATGACAAAATGCCATTTGCTGAAACAGATCTGACAAATTCATCACATAGCCCTCTTCCAACAGCATTTCGGGCATCAAGATGAGCTCAAATGAAAATGATGCAATGAGATGAAATGATGTACTCGTCGAGGCGAACATTTTGATATGCTACACGCATGAACGGAGCTACGGATGCAGAGTTATGACTGATGAATTGCAAAAAATATACTGAGGGAAAAAGACGTGGAAAATTTACCCCTCGAAATTTAGGGTTTTCGACAGATCTCGAGTTGCCCGGAGTTGCTCGCCGGAGAAGTGACCAAGAGGAGGACCGTCGCCGCAGGGTCACGGAGGCGCGCTCCTCGGTGGAGGTGGCCGGGCCGCACGGTCGGCGCGCAAGCGCCCCGCGATGTGGCCCTGGCGCGAGGGGAGAGAATGCGTGGCCCGCCGGCGCAACAGCGAAGTCGCGTGGAGGAGCGGGCGCCGCGCAAAGCGCGTTAGGCGGCGCACCGAGCGAGAGCGCAGCGGGACGAGGGCCTCGGGCGCGCGCGCCCGGCCGCGCGCCATCTAGCCTCCCGGCCCAGCGGAAGCGCAGCAGGCAGTGGCAACGCCATGGGTGATGAGGAGGGCGGCGTCGCTGAGGTGCGGCCTCTCATTGGCTCGGAGTGATGTGGCGGCGGTGGACATGTCGCCGGCGGCGGGACATGTCGCGGCGCGGAGGGGGAATCTAGGGTTTACTGCGCGAAAATTTCGGAGCCACATATTTATAGTAGAGGGAGCTAGGAGAGTCCAAATGAGGTGCAGTTTTCGGCCACGCGATCGTGATCGAACGACCGAGATGATGGAGAGGTTAGGTGGGTTTTGGGCCACTTTGGAGTTGGGCTGCAACACACACGAGGCCTTTTCGGTCCCTCGGTTAACCGTTGGAGTATCAAACGAAGTCCAAATGGCACAACTTGACAGGCGGTCTACCGGTAGTAAACCAAGGCCGCATGAGTCTCGGTCCAATCCGAATGTTTAACACCCGCACACGAAAAGAGGTAGAAAGGGACACCGGACATAGGAGCGCCGGATTGCAAAACGGACAACGGGGAAAATGCTCGGATGCATGAGACGAACATGTATGCAAATGAATGCACATGATGACATGATATGCAATGCATGACACGCAAGCAATGACAAGGCAACAACAGTGAATAACTGGAGGACACCTGGCACATCGGTCTCGGGGCGTTACAGTCCGATGGTAGACGCTAATCTACTCATCGTGACCGCGTGACGCACAAGGCAGAGGCTCGAATCCGTCGAAGATCAAGTCTCCTCGGATATCGGCCGTGTATTAAGCTTCCAAACCTGACCTGGTGGCCAGGGCGTAACTTTCAATCTGCTCTAGATGGCCAAGCGAATTGGCCCGCAGTGCAAAGCCGCCGAACACGAAGATCTGTCCAGGAGAAAAGTCTCACCCTGGACTGCATCGCTTATCGATAGTAGGAGCCATCAAGCCTAATGGCGACGACACAGAGGAACTCTCAATGAAAGCACCAATGTCGGTGTCAAAACCGGCGGATCTCGGGTAGGGGGTCCCGAACTGTGCGTCTAGCGGATGGTAACAGGAGGCAGGGAACACGATGTTTTACCCAGGTTCGGGCCCTCTTGATGGAGGTAAAACCCTACGTCCTGCTTGATTAATATTGATGATATGGATACAAGAGTAGATCTACCACGAGATCAGAGAGGCTAAACCCTAGAAGCTAGCCTATGGTATGATTGTATGTTATGTTGTCCTACGGACTAAAACCCCGGTTTATATAGACACCGGAGAGAGTTAGGGTTACACAAGGTCGGTTACAAAGGAGGAGATATCCATATATCCGTATTGCCTAGCTTGCCTTCCACGCCAAGTAGAGTCCCATCCGGACACGAGACGAAGTCTTCAATCTTGTATCTTCATAGTCTAACAGTCCGGCCAATGGAGATAGTCCGGCTGTCCGAAGACCCCTAATCCAGGACTCCCACATCCCATCTTGTGGGGAGCCTACTATTTCTGTCTCCCGACTGACTTTCATCTTCCTCCTCGTCTCGTGGGAGTCGCGAGGATCCTCGACATGAGTTGTTCACCGTGCCGGAACCTCTTTCGGTTCCCTGGCCTCTTTCTTCATCCGCCTTCTAGGAGCCGGTCGCATCTCGTCAGGAGAGCGTCTCTGGCCTTCGTCTGGGCAAAGTGACGGACATCGATCTGTCACATCTCTCCAGTCCTGTCAAAACGGAGCTTAGATCCCGATAGAGTCAAACTATGTAAAAACAAGTATCATGTAAAGTAAAACAATTACGCTGGCTTGGAGCTTCGCGCAGTCCTGCGATCCTCGGTAGTAATAGGAGGAAACCTCGGCGCCCTTGAATAGCACCTTCCAGGCATCCTCGTGTGTTGTATAGAAGAGCCTGTTCGGAGTTTGGTGCTGCGCCGGGTCGAACTCCCACAAGTTGAAGGCCTGTTGTTGACACGGGAGGATCCGGCGGATGAGCATGACCTGGACTACGTTGACGAGTTTGAGCTTCTTGTCACCATGTTTTGATACATGTTTGGAGTCCGTAGCTCTCCCGAACTACCCCAGGACAGGCCCTTCTCTTTCCAGGAGGTGAGCGCGTGGGATGCCAGATCGGAACTCGGGGGCCGTGACCCATGCAGGGTCATGCGGCTCGGTGATGTAACCACCCCGATTGCCACCCCTTTATGTCTCCACGGAGCCCTCGAGCCATGTGACGTTGGGCATCTTGCCACCATGGCGCCTCCGCACTCCGCCTGGCGAGGCCGCTCACTACCTTCGGCTTGACATTGAAAGTCTTCAGCCATAAGCCGAAGTGGGGCTTGATGCGGAGGAAGGCCTCGCACACGACGATAAACGCGAGATGTTGAGGATGAAGTTCGGGGCCAGATTCGTGGAAATCCAGGCCGTAGTAGAACATGAGCCGGACGAATGGGTGGAGAGGGAATCCCAGTCCGCGGAGGAAATGGGTAAGGAACACTACCCTCTCGTGGGGCCTGGGGGTGGGGATGAGCTGCCCTCATCTGGGAGCCGGTGCGCGATGTCGTCGGGCAGGTATCCGGCTCTCCTCAGCTTCTTGATGTGTCCCTCTGATGACGAGGAGACCATCCACCTGCCTCCCGCTCCGGACATGGTTGGAGAAGGTTGAGGTGGGAAAATGCGGACTTGGGCGCTGGAGCTCGAGTGTGCGAAAATGGATGAGCAAAGGAGGAAGAAGGCGTGGATGAAAAGGTGAATCCTTATCCCTTTATATGGGCGGACGAAACTATGCGTCCCCACTAGCCTGGTAAAACTCGCTTATCCCCCAAGCGCCGTAATCGATGGCGGCTGGTTACCCATGCCCGTATTGATGAGAATCCCGTAATAAGGGGACACGATCTCTGCTTTGACAAGACGTGTCAAAAAACTGTCTCGCGTTATGTGCGGGGCTAGTTAAAGGAAACGGTTCGAATAATCGCCGGGCCATGGCATAATGTCGTATTGCCAAAACAAGTCAGCAAATTAGGTTTGTGGAAATATTATTCTCTTACGGTGGTATGTGGAACTTATTTTGCAGGGTCGACACTATCCTTGTATTCAAATTCTTCCTGGTGTATCGGAGGAGGAACCCGCCTTGCAATGCCGAAGACAATACTGCACCGGACTCATCGTCATTGAAGCCTGGTTCAGGGGCTACTGAGGGAGTCCTGGATTAGGGGGTCTCCGGACAGCCGGACTATATCCTTTGGCCGGACTGTTGGACTATGAAGATACAAGATTGAAGACTTCGTCCCGTGTCCGGATGGGACTCTACTTGGCGTAGAAGGCAAGCTAGGCAATACGGATATGTATATCTCCTCCTTTGAGGAACCCGCCTTGCAATGCTGAAGACAACACTGCATGCCGGACTCATCGTCATTGAAGCCTGGTTCAGGGGCTACTAAGGGAGCCCTGGATTAGGGGGTCTCCGGACAGCCGGACAGCTGGATTAGGGGGTCTCCGGACAGCCGGACAGCCTTTGGCCGAACTGTTAGACTATGAAGATACAAGATTGAAGACTTCATCTCGTGTCCGGATGGGACTCTACTTGGCGTGGAAGGCAAGCTAGGCAATACGGATATGTATATCTCCTCCTTTGTAACCGACCTTGTGTAACCCTAGCCCTTTCCGGTGTCTATATAAACCGGAGGGTTTTAGTCCGTAGGACAACATACAATCATACCATAGGCTAGCTTTTAGGGTTTAGCCTCTCCGATCTCATGGTAGATCAACTCTTGTAATACTCATATCATCAAGAATAAATCAAGAAGGACGTAGTGTTTTACCTCCATCAAGAGGGCCCGAACCTGGGTAAAACATCGTGTCCCCTGCCTCATGTTACCATCCGCCTTAGACGCACAGTTCGGGACCCCCTACCCGAGATCCGCTGGTTTTGACACCGACAGTGTCCTTTCCCGATGACAGCAGGGGAAGCAAGGCACATATTGTATTATTGCCATCAAGGATAACAAGATGGGGTTTATGTCATATTGCTTGAGTTTATCCCTCTACATCATGTCATATTGCCTAATGCGTTACTTTGTTCTTGTGAACTTAATACTCTAGATGCATGCTGCATAGCGGTCGATGTGTGGAGTAATAGTAGTAGATGCAGAATCGTTTCGGTCTACTTGACATGGACGTGATGCCTATGTTTATGATCATGCCTAGATATTCTCATAACTATGCGCTTTTCTATCAATTGCTCGGCAATAATTTGTTCACCCACCGTAATATATGCTATCTTGAGAGAAGCCACTAGTGAAACCTATGCCCCCTGGGTCTACTTTACATCATATAAGTTTCCGATCTACAATTCCATTTTACTATTTATTTTGCAATCTTTACTTTCCAATCTATACAACAAAAATACCAAAAATATTTACCTTATTATCTTTATCAGATCTCACTTTTGCAAGTGGCCGTGAAGGGATTGACAACCCATTTATCGCGTTGGTTGCAAGGTTCTTATTTGTTTGTGCAGGTACTAGGCGATTTGCGTGTAGTCTCCTATTAGATTGATACCTTGGTTCTCAAAAACTGAGGGAAATACTTATGCTACTTTGCTGCATCACCCTTTCCTCTTCAAGGGAAAACCAACGCATGCTCAAGAGGTAGCAGGTATATATGCCCTTGGCAAGGATCCACGCATCAACCCTTTTTGCGTATGGGGCAATGAGATATTTATGAACAAGCATCAAGTGAGGAAACTGATAAGGATTATTAGCAAAAATATACGAATGGTGGTGATAACCCACAAGTATAGGGGATTGCAACAGCTTTCGAGGGTAGAGTATTCAACCCAAATTTATTCATTCGACACAAGGGGAGCCAAAGAATATTCTCAAGTATTAGCAGCTGAGTTGTCAATTCAACCACACCTGGAAACTTAGTATTTGCAGCAAAGTGTTTAGTAGCAAAGTAATATGATAGTGATGGTAACGGTAACAAAAGAGTAATGAAAGCAAAGTAATGTTTTTGGTATTTTGTAGTGATTGTAACAATAGCAACAGGAAAGTAAATAAGCGTAAACCATTATATGGAAAGCTCGTAGGCATTGGATCAATGATGGGTAATTATGCCGGATGCGGTTCATCATGTAACAGTCATAACATAGGGTGACACAGAACTAGCTCCAATTCGTCAATGTAATGTAGGCATGTATTTCGAATATAGTCATACATGCTTATGGAAAAGAACTTGCATGAAATCTTTTGTCCTACCCTCCCGTGGCAGCAGGGTCCTAATGGAAACTAAGGGATATTAAGGCCTCCATTTAATAGAGAACCGGAACAAAGCATTAGCACATAGTGAATGCATGAACTCCTCAAACTACGGTCATCACCGGTAAGTATCCTGATTATTGTCACTTCCTGGTTAACAGATCATAACACATAATAGGATCTAGAACTCTCATATATTGATGAAAACATAATAGGTTTAGATCTGAAATCATGGCACTCGGGCCCTAGTGACAAGCATTAAGCATAGCAACGTCATAGCAACATCAATCTCAGAACATAGTGGATACTAGGGATCAAACCACAACAAAACTAACTCGATTACATGGTGAATCTCATCCAACACATCATCGTCCAACAAGCCTACGATGGAATTACTCACGCACGGCGGTAAGCATCATGAAATTGGTGATGGAGGATTGTTGATGATGACGACGGTGACGAATCCCCCTCTCCAGAGCCCCGAACGGACTCCAGATCAGCCCTCCCGAGAGGTTTTAGGGCTTGGCAGCGGCTCCATATCGTAAAACGCGATGATTTCTTCTCTCCTATTTTTTTCTCCCCGAAAGCAGTTACATAGAGTTGGAGTTGGAGTCGGGGGGGTTTCAGGGGGCCCACGAGGTAGGGGGCGCGCCCTGGGGGGGAGCGCCCCCCACCCTCGTGAGAAGGGTGTGGCCCCCTAGTCTTCATATTTGGCGAGGATTTTTTATTATTTATTGTAAGGTATTCCGTGGAGTTTTAGGTCATTCCGAGAACTTTTGTTTTCTGCACATAAAACAACATCATGGCAATTCTGCTGAAAACAGCGTCAGTCCGAGTTAGTTCCATTCAAATCATACAAGTTAGAGTCCAAAACAAGGGCAAAAGTGTTTGGAAAAGTAGATACGACGTAGACGTATCAACTCCCCCAAGCTTAAACCCTTGCTTGTCCTCAAGCAATTCAGTTGACAAACTAAAAGAAATAAAGAAAAACTTTTACAAACTCTGTTTGCTCTTGTTCTTGTAAATATGTCAAGCTATCATTCAAGTTTTCAGCAAAGATTATAACTAACCACATTTGCAATAATTCTCAGGTCTCATGATTACTCATATCAATAACATAATCAACTAGGAAGACATAATAATAAATCTCGAATGACAACACTTTCTCAAAACAATCATAATATGATATGACAAGATGGTATCTCGCTAGACCTTTCTAAGACCGCAAAACATAACTGCAGAGCACCTTTAAAGATCAAGGACTGACTAGACATTGTAATTCATGGTAAAAGAGATCCAATCATAGTCACACCAAATATAAATTAACAACAATGAATGCAAATGACAGCTGCGCTCTCCAGCTAGTGCTTTTTAATAAGAGGGTGATGACTCAACATAAAAGTAAATAGATAGGCCCTTCGCAGAGGGAAGCAGGGATTTGTAGAGGTGCCAGAGCTCGGTTTTGAAATAGAGGTGAATAACATTTTTAGCGGTATACTTTCATTGTCAACATAACAACCAAGAGATGGCGATATCTTCCATGCTACACACATTATAGGCGGTTCCCAAACAGAATGGTAAAGTATATACTCCCCCTCCACCAACAAACATCAATCCATGGCTTGCTCAAAACAACGAGTGCCTCCAACATACATCAGGTCCCAGGGGGAGTTTTGTTTGCAATTATTTTGATTTAGTTTGCATAAAGCATGGGACTAGGCATCCCGGTGACCAGCCGTTTATCTCGTGAATGAGGAGCGGAGTCCACTCCTCTTGAGAATAACCCGCCTAACATGGAAGATACAGACAACCCTAGTTAATACATGAGCTATTCGTGCATACAAAACAGGATGATTATTTGAAGGTTTAGAGTTTGGCACATACAAATTTACTTGGAACGGTAGGTAGATACCGCATATAGGAAGGTATAGTGGACTCATGTGGAATAACTTTGGGGTTTAAGGGGTTTGGATGCACAAGCAGTATTCCCGCTTAGTACAGGTGAAGGCTAGCAAAAGACTGGGAATCGCCCAACTAGAGAGCGACAACAGCCATGTACATGCATTAAAATTAATAAACATTGGATGCAAGCATGAGTAGGATATAATCCACCATGAACATAAATATCGTGAAGGTTATGTTGATTTGTTTCAACTACATGCGTGAACATGTGCCAAGTCAAGTCACTTAAATCATTCAGAGGAGGATACCACCCTATCATACCACATCATAATCATTTTAATAGCATGTTGGCATGCAAGGTAAACCATTATAACTCATAGCTAATCAATCATGGCATAAGCAACTATGATCTCTAATTGTCATTGCAAACATGTTTATTCATAACAAGCTGAATCAAGAACGATGAACTCATCATATTTACAAAAACAAACGAGGTCGAGTTCATACCAGCTTTTCTCATCTTAGTCAGTCCATCATATAACATCATAATTGCCTTTCACTTGCACGACCGAACGATGTGAATAATAATAAGAGTGCACGTGCATTGGAGTAAGCTGGAATCTGCGAGCATTCAATAAACAGGAGAAGACAAGGCAATATGGGCTCTTTTGTCAGATAAACAGTAATGCATATAAGAGCCACTTCAAGAATTTAATCAAGGTCTTCTCCTACTGACCCCCAAAGAAAAGAAAAGAAATAAAACTATTTACACGAGAAAGCTCCCAACAAGCAAAAGAAGAACAAGAAATATTTTTGGGTTTTCTTTTTAATTACTACTACAGCATGGAAAGTAAATTAATTAAAAGCTACAAGTAATTTTTTTGGTTTTTTTCTTAAGGTTCATCAAACACACAAAAGGAAAGCATAAAAGAAAATAAACTAGCATGGATGATACAATGAAAAAGTATGAGCACTGACATTTGGCAATGAGTGTGTGTGAACATAAATGTAATGTCGGTGAGAAATACGTACTCCCCCAAGCTTAGGCTTTTGGCCTAAGTTGGTCTATGGCCATGGCTGGCCTGGCTGATATCCATAATAATAGTTGGGGTCGTACTGAGATGCAGCGGCTATCGCCTCCTGAGCTACAGCGTGGCGACGAGCGGCCTCCGCTCTCCTCTCGTACTCATCTGCCTCCTCTCTGGTAATAGTATGTCCTCCTCTTGCCTGATAATCAAAGAAAGCAGGAGCAGGGAGAATAATATGGATAGCACGACGTCTTTCAAAGATTAGTCGGTACTAGAGAGGTGATTCGTTCCTCTCGACAAAATGGTTGGAAACCATAGAATCAAAACCTAAATAAGCAGGAGGCAACACCATGTCTCCTCACGAACGTCTATCTCAAGAAATTTGTCTAAGCGGGTTGCATAAATTCCTCCAAAGAAATCTCCATTATGTCTATTATGATGCAACCTACGGGCTACAATGGCTCCCATATGATAAGATTGGTCTCCTGACACAACACTCCTGAGAATGCTAAGGTCAGGGACACACATGTGATATGCTTCATCCTTAGCATTTATGCACCTACCTATGAAGAGAGCAAAATAATGTATAGCAGGAAAGTGAATGCTCCCTATGGTAGCTTGCGTTATATCTCTGGATTCCCCTACAGTTATACTAGCAAGAAAGTTTCTAAATTCAGATTTAGGGGGATCCCTAACACTACCCCATTGTGGAAGTTTGCAAGCATGGTGGAAATTTCAGCTTCCGGTATCTTTCTTTTATTTGTAATAATATCTTTCATGTACTTAGCATAAGGATTTGTTTTGAGTATATCAGTCAATCGCATACGCAAAAATATAGGTCTAATCATTTTAGCAAAGCGCTCAAAATCATCATCATCCTATTTCTTGGATGGTTTGGGAGGAAAAGGCATGGGTTTCTGAACCCAAGGTTCTATTTCTTTACCATGTTTCCTAGCAACAAAGTATTTCTTATCATAACGTTGATTCTTTGATTGTGGGTTATCAAGATCAACAGCAGGTTCAATTTCTACATCATTATCATTACTAGGTTGAGCATTAATATGAACATCATCATTAACATTTTCATTAGGTTCATATTCATTACCAGATTGTGTTTCAACATCAGACATAGAGATATCATTTGGATTATCAGGTGGTTCAGCAATAGGTTCACTAGAAGTTTGCATAGTTCTATCATTTTTCTTTTTCTTCTTTTTAGAAGAACTAGGTGCATCAATTTTATTTCTGTGAGAATCTTGCTCAACTCTCTTAGGGTGGCCTTCAGGATACAAAGGTTCCTGAGTCATTCTACCAGTTCTAGTAGCCACTTTAACAGCATAATCGTTTTTCTTACTATTCATCTCATTGAGCAATTCTTTTTGAGCTTTATGTACTTGTTCTACTTGAGTGGTAACCATAGAAGCATATTTGCTAACAACTTTAGGTTCACCTCTAATATTAGCCATATAATCACCCAAGTATTTAATCATATCAGTATCTTGTTTTTATTGTCTACCAAAATAAGCATTGAAGTCTTCTTGCTTAAATATAAAATTATCAAACTCATCCAAGCATTGACTAGCAATTTTAGTAGGAGGGATTTTAGCTTTATCATATCTATAGAGAGAATTTACCTTTACTACCTGTGTCGGGTTATCGAGGTCTGGAGGTTCTTCAATAAATAAAGGATTAAGATCATATATTTCTTCATCAGGCGGTAAATTGAGACCATGTATTTCTTCAATAGGAGGTAAATTCTTAACATCTTCAGATTTAATACCTTTTTCTTTCATAGATTTCTTTGCCTCTTGCATATCTTCAGGACTGAGAAATAGAACACCTCTCTTCTTAGGAGTTGGTTTAGGAATAGGATCATCAATTGGAGTAGGAGCTGGCTCAAGAGGTGCCCAATTATTTTCATTTGTCATCATATTATTCAATAAGATTTCAGCTTCATCCGGTGTTCTTTCCCTGAAAAGAGAACCAGCACAACTATCCAGGTAATCTCTGGAAGCATCGGTTAGTCCATTATAAAAGATATCAAGTATTTCATTTTTCTTAAGAGGATGATCAAGCAAAGCATTAAGTAACTTGAGAAGCCTCCCCCAAGCTTGTGGGAGACTCTCTTCTTTAATTTGCACAAAGTTGTATATTTCCTTTAAAGCAGCTTGTTTCTTATGCGCAGGGAAATATTTAGCAGAGAAGTAGTAAATCATATCCTGGGGACTACGCACACAACCAGGATCAAGAGAATTAAACCATATCTTAGCATCACCCTTTAATGAGAACGGAAATATTTTAAGGATATAAAAGTAGCAAGATCTCTCATCATTAGTGAACAGGGTGGCTATATCATTTAATTTAGTAAGATGTGCTACAACAGTTTCAGATTCATAACCATGAAAAGGATCAGATTCAACCAAAGTAATTATATCAGGATCAACAGAGAATTCATAATCATTATCAGCAACACATATAGGTGAAGTAGCAAAAGTAGGGTCAGGTCTCATCCTAGCATTTGGAGATTGCTTATTCCATTTAGCTAATAACCTTTTGAGTTCATATCTATCTTTGCAAGCTAAAATAGCTAAAGAAGCATCTTGATCAAATAAATAACCCTCAGGAATAACAAGTGATTCTTCATCATCACTTTCATCTTCATAATCAGATTCAATATTTTCAATCTCTCTAGCCCTAGCAAGTCGTTCCTCGAGAAAATCACTAAGTGGCATAGTAGTATCAGGCATAGAGGTAGTTTCATCATAAGTATCATGCATGGCAGAAGTAGCATCATTAATAACATGCGACATATCAGAACGAATAGCAGAAGCAGGTGTTGGTGTCGCAAACTTACTCATAACAGAAGGTGAATCAAGTTCAGAGCTAGATGGAAGTTCCTTACCTCCCCTCGTAGTTGAGGGATACATCTTGGTTTTTGGATCTCTCAAGTTCTTCATAATGATAAGCAGATATATATCCCAAGTGACTCAAAGAATAGAGCTATGCTCCCCGGCAACGGCGCCAGAAATTAGTCTTGATAACCCACAAGTATAGGGGATCGCAACAGCTTTCGAGGGTAGAGTATTCAACCCAAATTTATTGATTCAACACAAGGGGAGCCAAAGAATATTCTCAAGTATTAGCAGCTGAGTTGTCAATTCAACCACACCTGGAAACTTAGTATCTGCAGCAAAGTGTTTAGTAGCAAAGTAATATGATAGTGATGGTAACGGTAACAAAAGAGTAACGAAAGCAAAGTAGTGTTTTTGGTATTTTGTAGTGATTATAACAATAGCAACGGGAAAGTAAATAAGCGTAAACCAGTATATGGAAAGCTCGTAGGCATTGGATCAATGATGGATAACTATGTCGGATGCGGTTCATCATGTAACAGTCATAACATAGGGTGACACAGAACTAGCTCCAATTCATCAATGTAATGTAGGCATGTATTCCGAATATAGTCATACGTGCTTATGGAAAAGAACTTGCATGACATCTTTTGTCCTACCCTCCCGTGGCAGTGGGGTCCTAATGGAAACTAAGGAATATTAAGGCCTCCTTTTAATAGAGAATCGGAACAAAGCATTAGCACATAGTGAATACATGAACTCCTCAAACTACGGTCATCACCGGTAAGTATCCCGATTATTGTCACTTCGGGGTTAACGGATCATAACACATAATAGGCGACTATAGACTTGCAAGATAGGATCTAGAACTCTCATATATTGATGAAAACATAATAGGTTCAGATCTTAAATCATGGCACTCGGGCCCTAGTGACAAGCATTAAGCATAGCAAAGTCATAGTAACATCAATCTCAGAACATAGTGGATACTAGGGATCAAACCCTAACAAAACTAACTCGATTACATGGTGAATCTTATCCAACCCATCACCGTCCAGCAAGCCTACGATGGAATTACTCACGCACGGCGGTGAGCATCATGAAATTGGTGATGGAGGATGGTTGATGATGACGACGGTGACAAATCCCCCTCTCCGGAGCCCCGAACGGACTCCAGATCAGCCCTCCCGAGAGGTTTTAGGGCTTGGCAGCGGCTCCGTATCGTAAAACGCGATGATTTCTTCTCTCCTATTTTTTTCTCCCCGAAAGCAGTTATATAGAGTTGGAGTTGGAGTCGGGGGGTTTCCAGGGGGCCCACGAGGTAGGGGGCGCGCCTTAGGGGGGGCGCCCCCCACCCTCGTGAGGAAGGTGTGGCCCCCCAGGTCTTCATCTTTGGCGAGGATTTTTTATTATTTATTGTAAGGTATTCCGTGGAGTTGCAGGTCATTCCGAAAACTTTTGTTTTCTGCACATAAAACAACATCATGGCAATTCTGCTGAACACAGCGTCAGTCCGGGTTAGTTCCATTCAAATCATACAAGTTAGAGTCCAAAACAAGGGCAAAGGTGTTTGGAAAAGTAGATATGGCGGAGACGTATCAGGTGGCAAGCAAATTATTTTGTTTATGCTCTATCCAACAAAACAGTGAGTTGTGGGATGGTAACTACAAACTCTGCAGCCTTCTCTTTTTACTGCCCATAATGAGTTGTTAGACAACAATGTGTGAATCTTTTTCGTTCCTAGTGGTTCCGAAAGCAGTTCACTCAATATTACCTCGCAAAGTACATGATTAGTGGACATGCAATGAAGGTTAAAGTATTTCATCCAGACTATAATGAGCATCGAGAAGTCCTAATGAAGACAGTGAAGGATGTACGGGCAGCCATCACAAAGGGTTTCCCTAGAGTCGTGCGCGCATTACGCATGGAGGAGGGCACAATATTGTTGGGGAACGTAGTAATTTCAAAAATTTCCTACGCACACGCAAGGTCATGGTGATGCATAGCAACAAGGGGGGGAGTGTATCCACGTACCCTCGTAGACCGAAAGCGGAAGCGTTAGCACAACGCAGTTGATGTAGTCGTACGTCTTCACGATCCGACCGATCCAAGTACCGAACGCACGGCACCTCCGAGTTCAGCACACGTTCAGCTCGATGACGTCCCGCGAACTTCGATCCAGCAGAGCTTCACGGGAGAGTTCCATCAGCACGACGGTGTGATGACGGTGATGATGTTGCTACCGACGCAGGGCATCGCCTAAGCACCGCTACGATATGACCGAGGTGGAATATGGTGGAGGGGGGCACCGCACACGGCTGCGAGAGAACAACAGATCAACTTGTGTGTCTTGGGGTGCCCCCTGCCTCCGTATATAAAGGATAAAGGGAGGAGGAGGCTGTCCCTAGGAGGGGCGTGCCAAGGGAGTAGGATTCCTACTCCTAGTAGGAGTAGGTTTCCTCCTTTCCTAGTCCAACTAGGAGAAGGAGGAAAGGAGGGGAGTGGAGAAGGAAGGGAGAGGGGGGCCCAAACCCCTTGTCCAATTCAGACTGGGCTTGGGAGGGGCGCGCGCCACCTCTTGGCTGCTGCCTCTCCTTCCCACTAAGGCCCATTAAGGCCCAATACTACTTCCCTGTATTCCCGTAACTCCCCGGTACTCCGAAAAATACCCGAATCACTCGGAACCTTTTTTATGTCCGAATATAGTCGTCCAATATATCGATCTTTACGTCTCGACCATTTCGAGACTCCTCGTCATGTCCCCGATCTCATCCGGGACTCCGAACTACCTTCGGTACATCAAATCACATAACTCATAATACAAATCGTCACCGAAACTTTAAGCGTGCGGACCCTACGGGTTCGAGAACTATGTAGACATGACCGAGACATGTCTCCGGTCAATAACCAATAGCGGAACCTGGATGCTCATATTTGTTCCTACATATTCTACGAAGATCTTTATCGGTCAAACCACATAACAACATACGTTGTTTCCTTTGTCATCGGTTTGTTACTTGCCCGAGATTCGATCGTCGGTATCTCAATACCTAGTTCAATCTCGTTACCGGTAATTCTCTTTACTCGTTCCGTAATACATAATCCCGCAACTAACTCATTAGTTGCAATGCTTGCAAGGCTTAAGTGATGTGCATTACCGAGAGGGCCCAGAGATACCTCTCCGACAATCGGAGTGACAAATCCTAATCTCGAGATACGCCAATGTAACGCCCTCGATGCGGCTATATCTCCCACGTGTCGAAGCATGACTTAGAGGCATAACCGCATTGAAAGCAATGTCTCAAGTGAGGTAATCTTCGCAAACAACCCATGTAATACAATAGGGGAAAAGATACATAGTTTGCTTACACTCGCCACTTCACACAATACATGAATAAAGCATTACATCATCCAGATACACACAAGGTCCGACTACGGAACCAAAATAAAAGAAGACTACCCCAAATGCTACACAGATCCCCGATCGTCCCGACTGGGCTCCACTACTGATCAACTAAAAATGGAACAACACAAAGGACAAGATCTTCATCGAGCTCCTCCTAAGCTTGGTTGCGTCATCTGCACGGACTCATCGGCACCTGCAAGCTTGTTTTGGAAGTCTCTGTGAGTCACGGGGACTCAGCAATCTCACACCCTCGCAATCAAGACTATTTAAGCTTATGGGTAAGGTAAAGGTATGAGGTGGAGCTGCAGCAAGCGACTAGCATATATGATGGCTAACATGCGCAAATGAGAGCGAGAAGAGAAGGCAAAGCACGGTCGAACAACTATGATCAAGAAGTGATCCTAGAACAACCTACGTCAAGCATAACTCCAACACCGTGTTCACTTCCCGGACTCCGCCGGAAAGAGACCATCACGGTTACACACGCGGTTGATGCATTTTAATTAAGGTCAACTTCAGGTTTTCTACAACCGGACGTTAACAAATTCCCATCTGCCATAACCGCGGGCACGACTTTTGAAAGTTCAAATCCCTGCAGGGGTGTCCCAACTTAGCCCATCACAAGCTCTCACGGTCAACGAAGGATATTCCTTCTAGCGGGAAGACCCGATCAGACTCAGAGCCCCGGTTACAAGACATCCTCGACAATGGTAAAACAAGTCCAGCAAGACCACCCGCTGTGCTGGCAAATCCCGATAGGAGCTGCACATATCTCGTTCTCAGGGCACACCGGATAAGCTAAGCGTACGGGAGCCAACGTAACCCAAGTTGCCAAGGGACGGCCCCGCACGGTGCTCTGGGTTGGACCAACACTTAGAGAAGCACTGGCCCGGGGGTTTAAAATAAAGATGACCCTTGAGCCGGCCGACTCAAGGGAAAGAAAAGGCTAGGTGGCGAATGGTAAAACCAATGTTGGGCCTTGCTGGAGGAGTTTTATTCAAGGCGAACTGTCAAGGGGTTCCCATTATAACCCAACCGCGTAAGGAACGCAAAATCCGGGAACATAACACCGATATGACGGAAAACTAGGGCGGAAAGAGTGGAACAAAACACCAGGAATAAGGCCGAGCCTTCCACCCTTTACCAAGTATATAGATGCATTAATTAGATAAGAGATATTGTGATCCCAACAAGTAAACATGTTCCAACAAGGAACAACATCTCCATGTTCCAATAAGGAACAAACTTCAATCTTCACCTGCAACTAACAACGCTATAAGAGGGGCTGAGCAAGCGGTAACATAGCCAAACAACGGTTTGCTAGGACAAGGTGGTTAGAGGCTTGGCTTAACAATATGGGAGGCATGATAAGCAAGTGGTAGGTATCGCAGCATAGGCATAGCAAAAGAGCGAGCATCTAGCAAGCCAAGATAGAAGTGATTTCGAGGGTATGGTCTTCTTGCCTGAGATCCCGCAAGGAAGAAGAACGAGTCCATGAAGAAGACAAACGAACGTAGTCGAATGGTTCCTCACAAGCGCGACGTTACCGGGTTACCGAGAAGAAGCAACACCGGAAAGAAGCAAACAACATAGTAAACAACCACCACATAAGCATGGCACGATGCACAAACAAGTATGCTGCATGTCCGGTTTAATGAAGCATGGCATGGCAAAAATGCACAAACTATCCTACAAATTAAGTGGAGCTCAATATGCAATGGGATGCATATTGACAAAACACCACAATCCATTATTTAGTTCGATCTCGTTTATGTACCCAACAACATTAAATGTTGTTAAGCATGTCAAGAGGTGGAACATGAGTAGAAAACATAGTTAGGCATTTTAAATGAGGCCGGAAACAACAACAACAATTCCGGTAAAATCCCCATATGCATTTAGCAATTTAATGCAAACAACAATTTAAACCTTCTTGAAGTTGTTATCATGATGCGGATGACATGAACAAGTTTATAAATTTTTTATTAAAAGTTGACAAGAGCATTATGAAGCATTTGTCATCGTGGTGGAAACGAAAGGGGTGCCACGATGACAATAACGAAACGGTGCCACGGCAACGTTCCGGTTCCGACAACTCATTGAGACGTCAGTGCAAAAGAAAATGTGACGGGAGCGTGCAAAAGATGGTGGGGTGATCCCGGTAACCGGGTTCCCACGAGTTAGGGGCATGGAAACGAGTGGCAAAATGGACACGGTGCAGACAAAGGGTGTGTCTCATACAACACAAGCATTCATTCTCGGACGCCGATCTCGGTGGTTATACCTTTGTAGCGTGCAAAGGGGACGGTTCTCGTTCGTAGAGGGAAGTGGGCGTTCTCGCGACGACGGTAGTGGAAGTAGTCGATCTCGCATGCTCTAGGGTCGACGGTAGAGGTTCATGTTTCGTAGTCGTTCGGGGTTGCCGATAGTTGTACCCACTCGTGGTTGGACTTGACGGATCCGATACCTCCGGACATAGTGGTACATGTTCGTTTTTCGGAGAGGTACTTGGCGTACAACGGTCGCCGTGGTACTCTTCGGTCCACGAAGTCATTCTCGTCGGTCTTTGCGAATCGTTCAGGCATCCGTGTGGTCTTGCCGGTGCAGTACTTGGCGCTTGTGGTCCAACTCCAAGGTCTTAGCCGTGTAGTCGAACTTGACGAAAACGGGTCTCGCTGGGGACTTGGCGCATCCATCAGGAACTTGTGGTACTTGGTGATGTACCTGCTGGTCCAAAAGAAACAAGACAGGAGGCTGGTGGTGCATCTGTCCGGTGAGGCCGAGGTGGATCCGGGGAGAACATGTGTCGGTGTGGTTCCTGCTGTAGCTCGGGGAAGCTCCTGGCGAGGCCGTCGGGAACATCGACGACAGGTGGGCGCGGAGGCAGAGGAGCTCAAGGGAGGCTCGGGCGGAGGAAGAAGTGGAGACACAGGAAGGCGAGGCCGCGGACATCCAGGGCGCCCGCGAGCAACAAGGGTGCAGCAGCGCGGTGCCAGAGCATGGGCTCGCCGGGCGGCGCGGTCGCAGGGCAAGGCGAGGTCGAAGGAGCAGGAGGGAGCACGCAGGCGAAAGGAGTGGTGCTGGCGAAGTTCGAGGACGATGCATTCGGTCGGCGAAGCACAGGCGCAGGGAAGGCGAAGTTCGTCAGCACGGGGAGGCGCAGGAGACGGGCACCGTGGTGCTCTGCTAGAGGGTGGCTGCGGATGGAGGAGGCGCGGGGAAAGGAGATGGATCGAGAGGAAGTAGGACAGCGGGCGAGAGGTGGGGGTTGAGCGTGGCTCTCTGGCGGCGGTGTGGGAGAGATCGATGGGAGAGGGAGAGAGCGAGAGATGGGGATCGAGTGGAGGGGATCGGGGTAGCTAGGGTTATGGAGCTGGTGGGGCGGCTGGGCCTTAGAGGCCAGCGCTGGGGTGGGCCTAGGGAGGCCCAAGTGGGCTGCGGCTGGCCTGAGGTGCAGATGGGCCTAAATGGCCTGTTGGGCACCCTCTCTCCCACTCAAAAGAGAAAAAAAACAGAGATAAGGAAGAAAAGAAAGAGAGGATAGGGGACGAAGTTGGACGCGCGGATAGTTTTCCCGGACTCACAAAAATATGTTAGGACCGAGAAAATTAGGAAAGACCGAGATTGAAAGAATAAATTCAAACGTATTTGAATTTAATTCAACTTGTTTGAAAGGAGTATGGATCCGAAGTTTCCAAAAATGTTGAACATCTAGGAAGAGCCTTGATAAAACGATAAAAGAAAATGAGGACAAGTCGGAGACCAAGAATTGAGATAACCAAGGCATTGGGATTTATTTGCAAGTGTGTCAACGGTTAATTCCAAAAGAATGGAATATTTATTATAGCCCCCTAATATTGGGAGGATATGTTATAAAGAGAAATCACCACGTGAATTCCCTCGGTTTGAATGAATCAAAGATCCATGCCATTTATTTAGTTGAGTTAAGAAAAGAAATGACATGATGGCATGATGACATGATGCAATGCACATGATGCAAAGATGAAATGCAACGGGCCAAACAAATCACACGACAAAACCTAGAAACCCTGGAAGGCATCTGAAGCTCCGGTCTTGGGGCGTCACAACACTCCACCACTACGAGAGGATCTCGTCCCGAGATCGAGGATGGCATCGGAGGAAAAACGAAAGAGAAAGAGAAGAGGTAAAACTAAGTTGCCTCTTTGACAAATGAGTGAAACCACGAACCTTGAGAGGTTAAGTCAATTTGAAAGAAAGAATACAACGAAGGTGAACAAAGTTGAAAACCTCCGTTAGTAAAGAGGAACAAGGAAGAACAACTTCGGGCAGCACTCCGATTGAAAAGAAAAAAGAATTGAATAAGAACTTGATAAGATGAGAAGATACTTGATGACATGATGCAATGCACATGATGCAAAGATGAAATGCAACGGACCAAACAAATCACAGGACGAAACCCGGAAACCCTGGAAGGCATCTGAAGCTCCGGTCTTGGGGCGTCACAGCCAACCCAATAAGTACCTTCGGAGACACCTGTAGAGCACCTTTATAATCACCTAGTTACGTTGTGACGTTTGGTAGCACACAAAGTGTTCCTCTGGTAAACGGGAGTTGCATAATATCATAGTCATAGGAACATGTATAAGTCATGAAGAAAGCAATAGCAACAAACTAAACGATCAAGTGCTATGCTAACGGAATGGGTCAAGTCAATCACATCATTCTCTAATGATGTGACCCTGTTAATCAAATGACAACTCATGTCTATGGCTAGGAAACTTAACCATCTTTGATTCAACGAGCTAGTCAAGTAGAGGCATACTAGTGACACTCTGTTTGTCTATGTATTCACACATGTATTATGTTTCCGGTTAATACAATTCTAGCATAAATAATAAACATTTATCATGAAATAAGGAAATAAATAATAACTTTATTATTGCCTCTAGGGCATATTTCCTTCAATCTCCCACTTGCACTAGAGTCAATAATCTAGTTCACATTGCCATGTGATTTAATACCAATAGTTCACATCACCATGTGATTAACACCCATAGTTCACATCGCCATGTGACCAACACCCAAAGGGTTTACTAGAGTCAATAATCTAGTTCACATCGCTATGTGATTAACAACCAAAGAGTACTAAGGTGTGATCATGTTTTGCTTGTGAGAGAAGTTTAGTCAACGGGTCTGCCACATTCAGATCCGTAAGTATTTTGCAAATTTCTATGTCAACAATGATGTGCACGGAGCTACTCTAGCTAATTGCTCCCACTTTCAATATGTATCCAAATTGAGATTTAGAGTCATCTGGATCAGTGTCAAAATTTGCATCGACATAACCCTTTACGACGAACCTTTTTGTCACCTCCATAATCGAGAAAAATATCCTTATTCCACTAAGGATAATTTTGACCAATGTCCAGTGATCTACTACTAGTTCACTATTGTACTCCCTTGCCAGACTCAGGGCAGGGTATACAATAGGTCTGGTACATAGCATGGCATATTTTATAGAACCTATGGCTGAGGCGTAGGGAATGACTTTCATTCTCTCTCTATCTTCTGCCATGGTCGGGTTTTGAGTCTTACTCAACTTCACACCTTGTAACACAGGCAAGAACTCCTTCTTTGATTGTTCCATTTTGAACTACTTCAAAATCTTGTCAAGGTATGTACTCATTGAAAAACTTATCAAGCGTCTTGATCTATCTCTATAGATCTTGATGCTCAATATGTAAGCAGCTTCACCGAGGTCTTTCTTTGAAAAAAAACTCCTTTCAAACATTCCTTTATGCTTTGCAGAATAATTCTACCTTATCTTCGATCAACAATATGTCATTCACATATACTTATCAGAAATGTTGTAGTGCTCCCACTCACTTTCTTGTAAATACAGGCTTCACTGCAAGTCTATATAAAACTATATGCTTTGATCAACTTATCAAAGCATATATTCCAACTCCGAGATGCTAGCACCAGTCCATAGATGGATCGCTGGAGCTTGCATATTTTGTTAGTACCTTTAGGATTGACAAAACCTTCTTGTTGCATCATATACAACTCTTCTTTAATAAATCCATTAAGGAATGTAGTTTTGTTTATCCATTTGCCAGATTTCATAAAATGTGGCAATTGCTAACATGATTCGGACAGACTTAAGCATAGATACGAGTGAGAAACTCTCATCGTAGTCAACACCTTGAACTTGTCGAAAACCTTTTGCGACAATTCTAGCTTTGTAGATAGTAACACTACTATCAGTGTCCGTCTTCCACTTGAAGATCCATTTAATCTCAATGGCTCGCCGATCTTTGGGCAAATCAATCAAAGTCCATACTTTGTTCTCATACATGGATCAGATCTCAGATTTCATGGCCTCAAGCCATTTCGTGGAATCTGGGCTCATCATCACTTCCTCATAGTTCGTAGGTTGGTCATGGTCAAGTAACATGACCTCCAAAACAGGATTACCGTACCACTCTGGTGCGGATCTCACTATGGTTTACCTACGAGGTTCGGTAGTAACTTGATCTGAAGTTACATGATCATCATCATTAGCTTCCTCACTAATTGGTGTAGTAGTCACAGGAACAGATTTCTGTGATGAACTACTTTCCAATAAGGGAGCAGGTACAGTTACCTCACCAAGTTCTACTTTCCTCCCACTCACTTCTTTCGAGAGAAACTCCTTCTCTAGAGAGGATCCATTCTCAGCAATGAATATCTTGCCTTCGGATCTGTGATAGAAGGTGTACCCAACATTTTCTTTTTGGGTATCCTATGAAGACGCACTTCTCCGATTTGGGTTTGAGTTTACCAGGTTGAAACTTTTTCACATAAGCATTGCAGCCTCAAACTTAAAGAAACGACAGCTTAGGTTTCTTGCCAAACCATAGTTCATACGGTGTCGTCTCAACGGATTTAGATGGTGTCCTATTTAACGTGAATCTAGCTGTCTCTAATGCATAACCCCAAAACGATAGTGGTAAATTGGTAAGAGACATCATAGATCGCACCATATCTAATAAAGTATGGTTACGACGTTCGGACACACCATTACTCTATGGTGTTCCAGGTGGCATGAGTAGTGAAACTATTTCACATTGTTTTAACTGAAGGCCAAACTCGCAACTCAAATATTTTACTTCTGCGATCATATCGTAGAAACTTTTATTTTTGTTATGATGATTATCCACTTCACTCTGAAATTATTTGAACTTTTCAAATGTTTCAGACTTGTGTTTCATCAAGTAGATATACTCATATCTGCTCAAATCATCTGTGAAGATCAGAAAATAATGATACCTGCCGCGAGCCTCAATATTCATCGGACCACATACATCACTATGTATGATTTCCAACAAATCTGTTGCTTGCTCCATTGTTCTGGAGAACGGAGTCTTAGTCATCTTGCCCATGAGGCATGGCACGCAAGCATCAACTGATTCATAATCAAGTGATTCCAAAAGCCCATCAACATGGATTTTCTTCATGCGCTTTACACCAATATAACCTAAACAGCAATGCCACAAATAAGTTGCACTATCATTATTAACTTTGCATCTTTTGGCTTCAATATTATGAAAATGTGTATCACCACGATCGAGATCCAACAAACCATTTTCATTGGGTGTATGACCATAGAAGGTTTTATTCATGTAAACAGAACAACAATTATTCTCTAACTTAGTACATGAATAACTGTATTGCAATAAACATGATCCAATCATTTTCATGCTCAACGCAAACACTAAATAACATTTATTTTAGGTTTAACACTAATCCCGAAAGTATAGGGAGTGTGCGATGATGATCATATCAATCTTGGAACCATTTCCAATACACATCGTCACTTCACCCTTAACTAGTCTCTGTTCATTCTGCAACTCATGTTTCGAGTTACTATTCTTAGCAACTGAACTAGTATCAAATACTGAGGGGTTGCTATAAACACTAGTAAAGTACACATCAATAACATGTATATCAAATATACCTATGTCCACTTTGCCATCCTTCTTATCCGCCAATTACTTGGGGTAGTTCCACTTCTAGTGACCAGTCCCTTTGCAGTAGAAGCACTCAGTTTCAGGCTTAGGTCCAGACTTGGGTTTTTTCACTTGAGCTGCAAGTTGCTTGCCGTTCTTCTTGAAGTTCCCCTTTCTTCCCTTTGTCCCTTTACTTGAAACTAGTGGTTTTGTTTACCATCAACACTTGATGCTTTTCTTGATTCCTACCTTCATCGATTTCAGCATCACGAAGAGCTTCGGAATCATTTCCGTTATCCCTTGCATATTATAGTTCATCACGAAGTTCTACTAACTTGGTGATGGTGACTAGAGAATTCTATCAATCACTATTTTATCTGGAAGATTAACTCCCACTTGATTCAAGCGATTGTAGTACCCAGACAATCTGAGCACATGCTCACTGCTTGAGCTATTCTCCTCCATCTTTTAGCTATAGAACTTGTTGGAGACTTCATATCTCTCAACTCGGGTATTTGCTTGAAATATTAACTTCAACTCCTGGAACATCTCATATGGTCCATGACATTCAAAACGTTTTTGAAGTCCCGATTCTAAGCCGTTTAAGCATGGTGCACTAAACTATCAAGTAGTCATCATATTGAGCTAGCCAAACGTTCATAACATCTGCATCTGCTCCTGCAATAGGTTTGTCACCTAGCGGTGCATCAAGGACATAATTCTTCTGTGCAGCAATGAGGATAAACCTCAGATCACGGATCCAATCCGCATCATTGCTACTAACATCTTTCAACTTAGTTTTCTCTAGGAACATATCAAAAATAAAACAGGGGAGCTAAACGCGAGCTATTGATCTACAACATAGATATGCTAATACTACCAGGACTAAGTTCATGATAAATTTAAGTTCAATTAATCATATTACTTAAGAACTCCCACTTAGATAGACATCCCTCTAATCCTCTGAGTGATCACGTGATCCAAATCAACTAAATCATAACCGATCATCACGTGAAATGGAGTAGTTTTCAATGGTGAACATCACTATGTTGATCATATCTACTATATGATTCACGCTCGACCTTTTAGTCTCAGTGTTCCGAGGCCATATCTGCATATGCTACGCTCGTCAAGTTTAACCTGAGTATTCTGCGTGTGCAAAACTGACTTGCACCTGTTGTAGATGGACGTAGAGCTTATCACACCCGATCATCACATGGTGTCTGGGTACGACGAACTTTGGCAACGGTGCATACTTAGGGAGAACACTTTTATCTTGAAATTTAGTGAGAGGTCATCTTATAATGCTGCCGTCATAACTAAGCAAAGTAAGATGCATAAAAGATAAACATCACATGCAATCAAAATATGTGACATGATATGGCCATCATCATCTTGTGCCTTTGATCTCCATCTCCAAAGCATCGTCATGATTTCCATCGTCACCGGCATGACACCATGATCTCCATCATCTTGATCTATATCAATGTGTGGTCACATGGTCATCTCGCCAACTATTGCTCTTGCGAATATTGCTATCGCATCGCGATAAAGTAAAGCAATTATTTGGCACTTGAATCTTATGCAATAAAGAGACAACCATAAGGCTTCTGCCAGTTGCTGATAACTTCAACAAAACAAGACCATCTTATACAACAACTTATATCTCATCACGTCTTGACCATATCACATCACAACATGCCCTGCAAAAACAAGTTAGGCGTCTTCTACTTTGTTGTTGCAAGTTTTACGTGGCTGCTACGGGCTGAGCAAGAACCGTTCTTACCTACGTGTCAAAACCACAACGATAGTTTGTCAAGTTAGTGTTGTTTTAACCTTCTCAAGGACCGGGCGTAGCCACACTCGGTTCAACTAAAGTTGGAGAAACTGACACCCGCTAGTCACCTGTGTGCATAGCACGGAGGTAAAACCAGTCTCGCGTAAGCGTACGCGTAATGTCGGTCCGGGCCGCTTCATCCAACAATACCGCTGAACCAAAGTATGACATGCTGGTAAGCAGTATGACTTATATCGCCCACAACTTACTTGTGTTCTACTCGTGCATATGACATCTACGCATAAAACCAGGCTCGGATACCACTGTTGGGGAACGTAGTAATTTCAAAAATTTCCTACGCACATGCAAGATCATGGTGATGCATAGCAACGAGGGGGGAGAGTGTGTCCACGTACCCTCGTAGACCGAAAGCGGAAGCGTTAGCACAACGTGGTTGATGTAGTCGTACGTCTTCACGATCCGACCAATCCAAGTACCGAACGCATGGCACCTCCGAGTTCAGCACACGTTCAGCTCGATGACGTCCCGCGAACTCCAATCCAGCAGAGCTTCACGGAAGAGTTCCGTTAGCACGACGGCCTGATGACGGTGATGATGTTGCTACCGACGCAGGGCTTTGCCTAAGCACCGCTATGATATGACCGAGGTGGAATATGGTGGAGGGGGGCACCGCACACGGCTGGGAGAGATCAACATATCAACTTGTGTGTCTTGGAGTGCCCCCCTGCCTCCGTATATAAAGGAGCAAGGGAGGAGGAGGCCGGCCCTAGGAGGGGCGCGCCAAGGGAGTAGAATTCCTACTCCTAGTAGGAGTAGGTTTCCTCCTTTCCTAGTCCAACTAGGAGAAGGGGGAAAGGAGGGGAGTGGAGAACGAAGGGAGAGGGGGGCTGCGCCCCAAACCCCTTGTCCAATTCAGACTGGGCTTGTGAGGGGCGCGCGCCACCTCTTGGCTGCTGCCTCTCCTTCCCACTAAGGCCCATTAAGGCCCAATACTACTTCCACGTATTCCCGTAACTCCCCGGTACTCCGAAAAATACCCGAATCACTCGGAACCTTTCCGATGTCCGAATATAGTCGTCCAATATATCGATCTTTATGTCTCGACCATTTCGAGACTCCTCATCATGTCCCTGATCTCATCCAGGACTCCGAACTACCTTCGGTACATCAAATCACATAACTCATAATACAAATCGTCACCGAAACTTTAAGCGTGCGGACCCTACGGGTTCGAGAACTATGTAGACATGACCGAGACATGTCTCCGGTCAATAACCAATAGCGGAACCTGGATGCTCATATTTGTTCCTACATATTCTACGAAGATCTTTATCGGTCAAACCGCATAACAACATACGTTGTTCCCTTTGTCATCGGTTTGTTACTTGCCCGAGATTCGATCGTCGGTATCTCAATACCTAGTTCAATCTCATTACCGGTAAGTCTCTTTACTCGTTCCGTAATACATCATCCCGCAACTAACTCATTAGTTGCAATGCTTGCAAGGCTAAAGTGATGTGCATTACCGAGAGGGCCCAGACATACCTCTCCGACAATCGGAGTGACAAATCATAATCTCGAAATACGCCAACCCAACAAGTACCTTCGGAGACACCTGTAGAGCACCTTTATAATCACCCAGTTACGTTGTGATGTTCGGTAGCACACAAAGTGTTCCTCAGGTAAACGGGAGTTGCATAATCTCATAGTCATAGGAACTTGTATAAGTCATGAAGAAAGCAATAGCAACAAACTAAACGATCAAGTGCTATGCTAACGGAATGGGTCAAGTCAATCACATCATTCTCTAATGATGTGACCCCGTTAATCAAATGACAACTCATGTCTATGGCTAGGAAACTTAAAAATCTTTGATTCAATGAGCTAGTCAAGTAGAGGCATACTACTGACACTCTGTTTGTCTATGTATTCACACATGTATTATGTTTCTGGTTAATACAATTCTAGCATAAATAATAAACATTTATCATGAAATAAGGAAATAAATAATAACTTTATTATTGCCTCTAGGGCATATTTCCTTCAAATATGGCATTCCGCTTCACGTTCTCCAGCAACCAGAATGTCTTTCGCCTCTCTATTTATAGTCTTTAGTACAACTGTGGTTCATCATTCTTTACTTGGTGCTTCTGTTGTTCTTCAGTATATGTACCCGTGCATCGAATTATGGATTCGTGGTTGAACCTATATTTGTAATAAAAATGGTTTGATATGAAATAAGTGATTGCCTACTTTCAAATTCAATACATGTGATTTTCAAATTAGGGATTACACTGCACACGGTTTGCAAAAACGAAACGTCTGCGATATACGTGGAGATCAGAAACGTTTCTAGGATCCACTACGTGTGCGATCAATCTCCACTGCACACACACGACTTTCTCTTGAAAACTGTTTGCGTTAGGCCACCTTGCGCAAATGTTTACCACATAAAAAGTGTGTGTGATGAATAGTCTTTGCCACACAGTTTCTTCTATGCACCGTGTGTGATGCATTCAATAACGCAAATGATAAAATTATTAATATCGTGTGCAATGGCAACGCTATCACAAACGATTTAACGGGAAAAATTGTGTGTGATGTACCTATGAATGGAAACATTTTCCTTGGGGCGACTGTGTGGGATGTACATATGAATGGAAACGTTTAGCGGGGACTGACTGTGTGGGATGTACTTGCGACTGGAAACAATTTTGCCGTATAATTGTATTTTTTAGCTCTATTGTACGTATTCCCATATTTGAGCGCTCGCCGGTCGTACAGGACCTCATTTGGCCGAGCGTGTGTGCCAGGAGGGCATATCCCTGATGGTTTCTGGGTCGTGTGGGAAGGACCCCCCTATCGCCCACACTCACTTGGCGACGGTTCCAAATGCCATCATGGGAAGGGGTTAAAAATCGTTTGTTTAGGACCGACATGCACCAGTGGGGGTACAATAGTGATCCAGGAGTAGATCACTGAACAGGAGTCAAAATTATCCTTAGGTACCTAAAAGAGGACTAAGAAAATATTTCTCGGTTATGGAGGTGACAAAGAGTTTGTCATAAAGGGTTACGTCGATGCAAGCTTTGACACTGATCCGAATGACTCTGGGTCTCAATCTGGATACATATTGAAAGTGGGAGCAATTAGTTAGAGTAGCTCTGTGCAGAGCATTGTAGACATAGAAATTTGCAAAATACATACGTATCTGAATATGGCAGACCCGTTGACTGAACCTCTCACACAAGCAAAACATGATCACACCTTAGTACTCTTTGGGTGTTAATCACATGGCGATGCGAACTAGATTATTGACTCTAGTAAACCCTTTGGGTGTTAATCACATGGCGATGTGAACTATTGGTATTAATCACATGGCGATGTGAACTAGATTATTGACTCTAGTGCAAGTGGGAGACTGAAGAAAATATACCCTAGAGGCAATAATAAAGTTGTTATTTTATATTTCCTTATTCATGATAAATGTTTATTATTCATGCTAGAATTGTATTGATCGGAAACCCAAATACATGTGTGAATACATAGACAAACACTGTGTCCCTAGTGAGCCTCTACTAGACTAGCTCATTGATCAAAGATGGTTAAGGTTTCCTAACCATGGACATGATTTGTCATTTGATAACGGGATCACATCATTAGGAGAATGATGTGATGGACAATACCCATCTATTAGCTTAGCATAATGATTGTTTAGTCGTATTGCTATTGCTTTGTTCATGTCAAATACATATTCCTTCGACTATGAGATTATGCAACTCCCGGATACCTGAGGAATTCCTTGTGTGCTGTCAAACGTCACAACGTAATTAGGTGATCATAAAGATGCTCTAAAGGTATCTCTGAAGGTGTCTATAGAGTTGGCGTGAATCGATATTGGGATTTGTCACTCCGTGTATCGGAGAGGTATCTCTGGGCCCTCTTGGTAATGCACATCACAATAAGCCTTGCAAGCAAATGTCTAATGAGTTAGTCATAGGATGATGTATTACGGAACGAGTAAAGAGACTTGCCAGTAACGAGATTGAACTAGGTATAGAGATATCGATGATCGAATCTTGGGCAGGTAACATACCGGCGGACAAAGGGAATTGTGTATGTTGTCATAACGGTTTGACCGATAAAGATCTTTGTAGAGTGTGTAGGAGCCTATATATGAGCATCCAGGTTCCGCTATTGGTTATTGACCAGAGAGGTGTCTCGGTCATGTCTACATAGTTCTTGAACCCATAGGGTCCGCTGTAGGATCGAAAGTATGTCTAGAGGGGGGAGTGATTAGACTACTTGACCAAATAAAACTTATCCTTTTCCCAATTTTAGTTCTTGGGAGATTTTAGCAACTTTTGGCAAGTCAAGCAATCTTAACACAATTCAAGAAGGCATGCAAAGAGTATATGAGCAGCGGAAAGTAAAGCATGCAACTTGCAAGAATGTAAAGGGAAGGGTTTGGAGGATTCAAACGCAATAGGAGACACGGATGTTTTTGTCGTGGTTCCGATAGGTGGTGCTATCGTACATCCACGTTGATGGAGACTTCAACCCACGAAGGGTAACGGCTGCGCGAGTCCACGGAGGGCTCCACCCATGAAGGGTCCACGAAGAAGCAACCTTGTCTATCCCACCATGGTCGTCGCCCACGAAGGACTTGCCTCACTAGCGGTAGGTCTTCACGAAGTAGGCGATCTCCTTGCCCTTACAAACTCCTTGGTTCAACTCCAGAATCTTGTCGGAGGCTCCCAAGTGACACCTAGCCAATCTAGGAGACACCACTCTCCAAGAAGTAACAAATGGTGTGTTGATGATGAACTCCTTGCTCTTGTACTTCAAATGATAGTCTCCCCAACACTCAACTCTCTCTCACAGGATATGGATTTTGTGGAAAGAAGATTTGAGTGGAAAGCAACTTGGGGAAGGCTAGAGATCAAGATTCATATGGTAGGAATGGAATATCTTGGCCTCAACACAAGTGTAGGTGGTTCTCTCCCAGAAAAAGTAAGTTGGAAGTATAGGTTTGTTCTGATGGCTCTCTCCATGAATGAAGAGGAGGTGGAGGGGTATATATAGCCTCCACACAAAATCTAACCGTTACACACAGCTTGCCAATCTCGGTGGGACCGAATTAATAAACTCGGTCGGACCAATTCAGCAAAGCTAGTGACTGTTTGGATTTTCGGTGGGACCGACATGCAACTCGGTAGGACCGATATGGTTAGGGTTAGGGCATAACATAATCTCGGTGAGACCGATTTTGGTAATAAGCTAACCAGAGAGTTGGTCAGGTATACTCGGTGGGACCGATCGCTCATCTCGGTGAGACCGAAATGTTATGAAGGGCAAACAGAGAGTTTGCATTGCAATCTTGGTGGGACCGATCGCTCATCTCGGTGAGACCGAAATGTTACGAAGGGAAACAGAGAGATTACAATCCCATCTCGGTGAGACCGAGATCCCTATCAGTGAGACCGATATGCCTAGGGTTTGTGGCAGTGGCTATGACATCTGAACTCGGTGGCGCCGGATAGAAAGAATCGGTGGGGCTGAGTTTGACTTTTGGTTTAGGTCATATGTGGATGTGAGAAGGTAGTTGAGGGCTTTGGAGCATATCACTAAGCATTTTGAGCAAGAGCCTCATTAAGCAACACCTCATCCCTCCTTGATAGTATTGGCTTTTCCTATAGACTCAATGTGATCTTGGATCACTAAAATAGAAAATGTAGAGTCTTGAGCTTTGAGCTTGAGCCAATCCTTTTGTCCTTAGAATTTTGAGGGGTCCAATTTTCTCATCCATGCCATGCCAATCATTGAGCTTTCATGAAATATTAATCTTGAAATAGCATTAGCTCAATTAGCTATATGTTGTTAGGAATTACCAAAACCACCTAGGGATAGTTGCACTTTCAATCTCCCCCTTTTTGGTAATTGATGACAATATATAGATCAAAGCTTCGACAAATGATAATAGGAGTGAAAAACATTGTCGCTTTGAGAAGTATGTGAAAAGCAAGAGCTCCCCCTAAATTTGTGCATAGTTTAAGATTTGCTTTGGACTGCAAATGCACAATGAGTTAGGATCATGTGTTACTCTTCCATGTCACATACATCTTGGTGGAGCGCTCAAAATGATAATAATTAAATACATGCACTCATCACCAAGCAAAGTGAATGATCATATGGGGATATAAAGGATAATGTCATCCAACAAGCATTAAGGTAGCATATGATCAAACACATGATCATCCAAGTATCACACAAAAGCATAAAGTATCTCAAACAAGCAAATAACAAAGTTCAACCACCAAAAACAAGAGAGAACAAAGAGCAACACTCTCTCTCGAAGCCTATGATCTATACATTATCTCCCCCTTTGGCAACAAGTTACCAAAAAGTTCATATAAATGCATAGTGCTAGATCGACTCTCAAGCTTGGTCTTCAGGTGGTGGTGTAGATAAAACTCCAAGGACGAAGGCATCAGTTGATGTAGATGGAGCTGGTGGAGTGGGTGCTGGAGCTGGTGGCACTGAAGCTGTAGCTGGTGCAGATGAAGTTGCTCTGGTGTCTGTAACTAGCACTGCGGTAGATTGCTGTCCTCTGGGCACTCTAGCAAAAGTATCAGTGGTAGACTTTCCCTTCTTCTCCTGCACTTCATCCTGAAGTTGCTCAATAACTGACTGTATCTCAGTGACCTTCATGTCTAAATCATAGAACTTCTGCTCCATGATCCTCTCCAAGCTCTCCTGGTTTTGAGTCAGGGTGGCCAATCCCTTCTCAATCCTCAGAGTGGAGGCAATCAAGTAGCCGAGCTGATCTTGCTTGCTCTTCAGAAGATACTGAGATGCCTCATCAATGGTTGGCATCTTTGCAGCCTTTTCAGTCCTTGCCTTGTCCCTCTTTGCTTGTGCTTGCACAGAAGATGGTTCATTCTCATCCATCACCATAGTGTTGTCCTCAAAGTCTGGATAGATGGCCATGTGTTCCTTGTCCAAGAGATGTGTGCCAGTGCCCATCTTGGAGTTGATTAGCTCCTGAATCTGTGGGGCATACCAACAACTTCTCTTCTGATCTGCAGCTGTTCTCTTTATGGTTTCCACAATTAGGCTCATGACCTTGAACTTTTGAGGCACATCAAATATGTGAAGCAGATTAATCGCATGGCCTCTGATCATCTTGTGATCACCTAACTTTGGCAATAGAGTGTGCCTGAGGATCCAGTTGATTGATGGCAAACCTGACAGAAGGTAATGTACTGATCCAAATTTGTGTGTCTCAAGGGCAGCATCTGGGATCTCTCTGTACATATGTGCCATGGTGTTGTGATCCTTCTTCTTCTTGGCATAGACATCCAGGTCATCTTCATTCTCCTCAGTAGCATTGATCAATTTTGCCCATTCTTCAACTGTTGACTAGTACCTAGTACCTTCAGACATCCAGACAATCCTTCCATCTAGGTAGAAATGAGATGTGGAGTAGAACTGCATAATAAGCTCATCATTCCACTTTGTGAGCTTCTGAGCCACAAACTCATCAACTCCACACGCCTTGAAGCTGTCATATACACCAGGGAAGTGATCCTCATTTTCCTCAATGAATTTCCAATCAACCCATCTCATGTCACACACTATGGGCTTCTTGTCGAGTAAAACAGTCTCAAAGAAGTCCTGATGTTCCTTTGTATGGAAATTGTAGTCCACATCAGTCCTTCTCCTGGTGGCATATGGATCAAACTCTCTCCATAGCCTCAATCCTGAATCCTTCTTGATTTTCATATTCTCTGCTACTGGATGAGCATCATTATGATCAGGGATCTTGGGCTTCAACTTCCTCAAAACAACAGAATCATCTTCTTCTTCAGCAGCTTGAGGCACTGGGGCCTTGTTCTTCTCCTCAGTAGGGATGTTCCTGGTGCTCCTCTTGGGTTTTGGCTTTGGAGCTGGAGCAGCAGTCTTAGGAGCAGTTTTGGGCTTAGATGGAGCAACCCCTGCCTTAATTGCATCTCCCATAAGCTTTTGAGCTTTGGGTGCTGGTGGTGCATCCTCTTCCTCTTCTTCAGAATCTCTCATAATTGAGGATCTGCCAAGCACTCACTCTGGTAGTGGTCTTATTGACCCTTTCCTTCCTTTTCTTCTCTGCCACAACCTGTTCTTTGGGTGCAGATCCCAAAGTTTCTTGAGTAGATGTTCTGGCCTTTGACATAGGAACTCTCTTGGCAGGAACCTTTTGCTTCATTCCTGGCTTAGTAGCAGCAGTTGTGCCATATTCCTTTTTCAGAACATTCCTCTTTGAGGTGGCCTCTTCCTCAACAGCCACATAGTCCTCATCCTTAGAATCTAAGGTTCTCTTCTTTTTGGTCCTGGTGGCTGCCTTAGGCAAGTTGCTGGGTGTACTCCTGCTTCCCTCATCAAAGCTGCTAGAGGGACTAGTGCCCTCACTCATGTTCACTTGCTCCTCAGACTTGTTCTGACTATCACTCTAATCTGACATGATGCAAACACTGACAGCAGACCTTGTGAATAGATTATAGATGAGGTAGAGTAGATGAGCATCACAAAGTACAGAGGTTTTGCAAAAGAATGAGTCAAAAACTTAGTTTTAGTTTTCCACAGAAAGCATTTCGGATCTACCGATTTGAAAACTCGGTGATACTGAAGCAGCTTTTGGAACCTAAACTAGTGAACTCGGTCAGACCGAGTCACAGTTCGGTGGCACCGAGACTGCTAGGGTTTCACAAAGAATTGAACTCGGTCACACCGATTTGCAATTCTCGGTCAAACCAAGAATCACATGTGCAATGGCCTTAGCCAAATCGGTGGAACCGATTTCAACAACTCGGTCGGTCCGAGATGATTTCGGTGGAAACCTAACCCTAAATTTTCAATCCACAACTAAACTACGGAGTGATTTCGCTGGATAGAGTGATCTCAATCGTGGCAATATACATGGCAAAACATTGTGCTAGGGATCGGAGTGAGATTAGCACAAGGATCAAGTCCATACCCTAAGTGCGGCGATGGACTTGCTACGGCGGCAATGGCGGAGACAATTTCTGTTGACGGCGGTGGAGACCAGCGACGGGAGGCAGCTGGTGATGAGGAGGATGATCCGGAGACCCAGGGAGGCAGAGCAGGCTGAGCGCAAGCGAAGGGGTTCGGAAAATTTTCCAAATTTTGGCCCGGGGATATATATAGCTTGACCCTGTCGGTGTGACCGAGTGGAACAACTCGGTGGCACCGAGATGCATAACTGCAAGTAGTTATTGCAACTCGGTGTGACCGAAAAATTCAAATTGGTTGCACCGAGATTGAAGACCTAGATCGACTTAGTGATCTCAGTATGACCGAAATGGATGAATCAATTAGACCGAAACGCACAAAGAAGTTTTGGAAGTTTAAGTCTATGACGAATCGGGGACTCCGAGTGCTCCTCACACAGAGTGGTTCGAATCTGACTTGATCAAACTTTGTGATGTAGCATGAATAGAGTTTGAGACAAGAAAAGCATAGATAGCTAGAGAAGGTTCTTAGGCATTCTTGTCCATCCAATTGGCAAAAGAAAAAGGAACCAAGCAATCAAAACAACAAGTGGATGTCCTTGAATGAGTAAATTATGCAACCAACATGCTCACACAATAAAATGGCAAATGAAATATGTGGCAAAGCATGCACAACCAATTCTAACATCTATCAAGCAATTGACGATGACTAGGTCATCTATATATGAGTATATTGACTTAGGAGTCAAATGAGAACATTTGATCATAGGTCATACTCATCGTTTAAGCACAAGTGGGGTTACCACTTTTACATAAAGCGTTGTTGTGTTCACACCATTAGAGTTGCTCTAGCTCAATTCTTAGAGTAAAGCTCCCCTAGATGTGAGATCCCCCTTAAGAGGGATGAACTAACCTTGGGTTTTGTCGATGATGACTTCATGTAGGTGTTGAAGATGTGTGATAACCCACAAGTATAGGGGATCGCAACAGTTTTCGAGAATAGAGTATTCAACCCAAATTTATTGATTCGAGATAAGGGGAGCCAAAGAATATTCTCAAGTATTAGCAGCTGAGTTGTCAATTCAACCACACCTGGAAACTTAATATCTGCAGCAAAGTGTTTAGTAGCAAAGTAATATGATAGTGGTGATAACGGTAGCAAAAGGTAACAGTAGTAAAAGTAATGTTTTTGGTATTTTTTTAGTGATGATAGCAATAGCAACGGAAAAGTAAATAAGCAAAGAACAATATATGGAAAGCTCGTAGGCAATGGATCGGTGATGGAGAATTATGCCGGATGCGGTTCATCATGTAACAGTCATAACCTCGGGTGACACAGAACTAGCTCCAGTTCATTGATATAATGTAGGCATGTATTCCGTATATAGTCATACGTGCTTATGGAAAAGAACTTGCATGACATCTTTTGTCCTACCCTCCCATGGCAGCGGGGTCCTTACGGAAACTAAGGGATATTAAGGCCTCCTTTTAATAGAGAACCAGAACAAAGCATTAACACATGGTGAATACATGAACTCCTCAAACTACGGTCATCACCGGTAAGTATCCCGATTATTGTCACTTCAGGGTTAACGGATCATAACACATAATAGGTGACTATGGACTTGCAAGATAGGATCAAGAACACTCATATATTGATGAAAACATAATAGGTTCAGATGTGAAATCATGGCACTCGGGCCCTAGAGACAAGCATTAAGCATAGCAAAGTCATAGCAACATCAATCTCAGAACATAGTGGACACTAGGGATCAAACCCTAACAAAACTAACTCGATTACATGATAGATCCCATCCAACCCATCACCGTCCAGCAAGCCTACGATGGAATTACTCACGCACGGCGGCGAGCATCATGAAATTGGTGATGGAGGATGGTTGATGATGACGATGGCGACGAATTCCCCTCTCCGGAGCCCCGAACAGACTCCAGATCAGCCCTCCTGAGAGGTTTTAGGGCTTGGCGGCGGCTCCGTATCGTAAAACGCGATGATTTCTTCTCTTTGATTTTTTTCTCCCTGAAACTCAATATATGGAGGTGGAGTTGGAGCCGGAGAGGCAACAGGGAACCCACGAGGTAGGGGGGCGCGCCCCCACCCTCGTGGCAAGGTGGTGGGCCCCCTGGCCTTCATCTTTGGCAGGTATTTTTCTTGTTTTCTAAAAAGTGTCTCCGTGAAGTTTCAGGTCATTCCAAGAACGTTTGCTCCTGCACATAAATAACACCATGGTAGTTCTGCTGAAAACAACGTCAGTCCGAGTTAGTTCCATTCAAATCCATGCAAGTTAGAGTCCAAAACAAGGGCAAAAGTGTATGGAAAAGTAAGATATTGAGACAGTATCAACTCCCCCAAGCATAAACCTTGCTTTTTCCTCAGCAATTTCAGTTGACAAACCAAAAGTGATAAAGAAAAACCTTTTACAAAACTCTGTTTGCTCTTGTTGTTGTAATATGTAAAGCCAGCATTCAAGTTTCAGCAAAGATTATAACTAACCACATTCGCAATAACGCATAGGTCTCAAGTTACTCATATCAATAGCATAATGAACTAGCGAGCCATAATAATAAAACTCGGATGACAACACTTTCTCGAAACAATCACAATATGATATAACAGGATGGTATCTCACTAGCCCTTTCTGAGATCGCAAAACATAAATGCAGAACACCTTTAAAGACCAAGGATTGAGTAGACATTGTAATTTTCATGGTAAAAGAGACCCAGTCAAGTCATACTCAATGTAAACTAACAATAATGAATGCAAATGACAGCAGTGCTCTCCAACTGGTGCTTTTTAATAAGAGGATGATGACTCGGCATAAAAGTAAATAGATAGGCCCTTCGCAAAGGTAAGTAGGGATTTGTAGAGGTGCCAGAGCTCGGTTTTGAAATAGAGGTGAATAATATTTTGAACGGTATACTTTCATTGTCAACATAACAACCAAGAGATGGCGATATCTTCCATGCTACACACATTATAGGCGGTTCCCAAATAGAATGGTAAAGTTTAGGCTCCCCCTTCCACCACAAGAATCAATCCATGGCATGCTCGAAACAACGAGTGCCTCCAACTAACAAGAGTCCCAGGGGGAGTTTTGTATGCAATTATTTTGATTTAGTTTGCATAAAGCATGGGACTGGGCATCCCGATGACCAGCCATTTATCTCGTGAGTGAGGAGCGGAGTCCACTCCTCTTGAGAATAACCCGCCTAACATGGAAGATACAGACAGCCCTAGTTGATACATGAGCTATTCGAGCATACAAAACAGGATATTTATTTGAAGGTTTAGAGTTTGGCATTACAAATTTACTTGGAATGGCAGGTATATATCGTATATAGGTAGGTATAGTGGACTCATGTGGAATAACTTTGGGGATTAAGGGATTTGGACGCACAAGCAGTATTCCCACTAAGTACAGGTGAAGGCTAGCAAAAGGCTGGGAAGCGACCAGCTAGAGAGCGACAACAGTCATGAATTATGATCTCTAGTTGTCATTGCAAACATGTTTATTCATAATAGGCCGAATCAAGAACGATGAACTAATCATATTTACAAAAACAAAAGAGGTCGAGTTCATACCAGATTTTCTCATCTCAGCCAGTCCATCGTATATCATCATAATTGCCCTTCACTTGCACGACCGAACGGTGTGAATAATAATAATAGTGCACGTGCATTGGACTAAGCTGGAATCTGCAAGCATTCAATAAACAGGAGAAGACAAGGCAATATGGGCTCTTTTGTTAGATCAACAATAATGCATATAAGAGCCACTTCAACAATTTAATCATGGTCTTCTCCTATCTACCCCCAAAGAAAAGAAAAGAAATAAAACTATTTACACGGGAAAGCTCCCAACAAGCAAAAGAAGAACAGAAATCTTTTTGGGTTTTCTTTTTAATTATTACTACAAGCATGGAAAGTAAACTAATTAAAAGCTACAACTATTTTTTGGTTTTTCTTAAGGTTAATTAAACACACAAGAAGAAAGCATAAAAAGGAATTAAACTAGCATGGATGATACAATGAAAAAGTATGAGCACCGACATCTAGCAATGAGTGTGTGAACATGAATGTAATGTCGGTGGGAAATACGTACTCCCCCAAGTTTAGGCTTTTGGCCTAAGTTGGTCTATGGCGACGGCTGGCCTGGCGAATATCCATAATAGTAGTTGGGGTCGTACTGTGATGTAGCAGCTATCGCCTGCTGAGCTGCAGCGTGGCGACGGGAGGCCTCCTCTCTCCTCTCGTACTCATCTGCCTCCTCTCTGGTAATAGTATATCCTCCTCTTGCCTGATAATCAAAGAAAGCAGGAGCAGGGAGAGTAATACGGACAGCATGACGTCTGTCAAAGATTAGTCGATACTGGAGAGGTGATCCGTTCCTCTCGACAAACTAGTGGTGAACCATAGCATTAAAATCTAGATAGGCAGCAGGTAATTCAATATCATCTTTGCGTACATCTATACCAAGAAAATTAGCTATGCGGGTTGCATAAATTCCACCAAAGAAATCTCCATTACGTCTATTAAGATGCAACCTGCATGCAACAATGGCTCCCAAATTATATGATTTGTCTCCTAACACAGCACTCCTAAGAATACTAAGGTCAGGTACACACACGTGACATGCCTCATCTTTACCATTTATGCGTCTACCTATGAAGAGAGCAAAATAATGTATGGCAGGAAAGTGAATGCTCCCTATAGTAGCTTGTGTAATATTTCTAGATTCTCCCACAGTTATATTAGCAAGAAAATCTCTAAATTCAGATTTGCGAGGATCCCTTATACTACCCCATTGTGGAAGTTTGCATGCAGTGGTAAAATCCTCTAAGTCCATGGTATAAGATTTATCATAAAGATCAAACAGGACAGTTGGAGAATTACGTGAAGTTGAAAATTCAAACCTCCTCACAAAGGAACTAGTGAGATTATGATATTGACTGCACTTATCTTCCTCGAAGCTCACGAGATCAGCGTTACACAAATATGCGTTGAATTCTTCTTTTATTCCCGCTCGATCCATAAAATTTTCAGAAGGCCACTCACAAGGACGCACTGGAGCGTCTCTTGGTGGCTCTTCGTCAGCATCACGCATTGCGAGCCTGAGTCCTTGCTTCTTGGAAGAACCACCTTGGAACATTTTCCTAAGCATTTTTCTACCTTTGAAAAAATCTGAAAAAATTTAGTAACTTCAAAATAAAAGTAAACCAAACTCAATAATATTGATAGTAACTACTCCTACAAGTGCCTAGGGCCTATATCATGCATCAAAACTACTTTTGACCATATAAATTTGGCATGCAAGCTCAAGAACAGGTCACCTAAGCAGCAAAAATTTGCAATGAATAAAGCACTAGAACAAAAACTAATTGGACCAATGGAGGAGTCACATACCAAGGAACAATCTCCCCAAGCAGTTTTGTGAGAGGTGCTTTGAGCAAGGAGATCAAAAATGGCAGCAAAACGAGCTTGGACTCGGGTTTGAGCTGGTTATTCATGTTTGGGGGAGGAAGATGAAGTGTGTGGGTGCAGGAATAAGTGGAGGAGGGCCATCGTGGGCCCACAAGACAGGGGGCGCGCCCTAAGGGGGTGGGCGCGCCCTCCACCCTCGTGGGCAGGTGGTTGACCCCCTGGTGTTCTCAGTTCCCTAAATCCTCAAATATTTTAGAAAAAATCATATTTAATTTTTAGGGCATTTGGAGAACTTTTATTTTCGAGGTATTTTTATATTGCATGGATAATCAGATAACAGACAGAAAAATATTTATTTTTATTTTATTTAATATAAATAACAGAAAGTAAAAGTGGGGTACAGAAGGTTGTGCCTTCTAGTTTCATCCATCTCATGATCATCAAAAGGAATCCACTAACAAGGTTGATCAAGTCTTGTTAACGAACTCATTCCGAATAACATGGAACCGGAGAAATTTTGAATAACACTATGTTACCTCAACGGGGATATGCACATCCCCAATAATAAGAATATCATATTTCTTCTTGACAGTAGGAAGAGGAAATTCAAAACCTCCAAATATAATCGATGGAATTTTTCCAATAGAGTTGATACTATGAACTTGAGGTTGTTTCTTCGGAAAGTGTACCGTATGCTCATTACCATTAACATGAAAAGTGGCATTGCCTTTAGTGCAATCAATAACAGCCCCTGCAGTATTCAAAAAGGGTCTTCCAAGAATAATAGACATACTATCATCCTCGGGAATATCAAGAATAACAAAGTCCGTTAAAATAGTAACGTTTGCAACTACAACAGGCACATCCTCACAAATACCGACATGTATAGCAGTTGATTTATCAGCCATTTGCAAAGATATTTCAGTAGGTGTCAACTTATTCAAATCAAGTCTACGATATAAAGAGAGAGGCATAACACTAACACCGGCTCTAAGATCACATAAAGCAGTTTTAACATAGTTTCTTTTAATAGAGCATGGTATAGTGGGTACTCCTGGATCTCCAAGTTTCTTTGGTATTCCACCCTTAAAAGTATAATTAGCAAGCATGGTGGAAATTTCAGCTTCCGGTATCTTTCTCTTATTTGTAATAATATCTTTCATATACTTAGCATAAGGATTGGTTTTGAGCATATCAGTTAATCGCATACGTAAAAAGATAGGTCTAATCATTTTAGCAAAGCGCTCAAAATCCTCATCATCCTTTTTCTTAGATGGTTTGGGAGGAAAAGGCATGGGTTTTTGAACCCAAGGCTCTCTTTCTTTACCATGCTTCCTAGCAACAAAGTCTTTCTTATCATAACGTTGATTCTTTGATTGTGGGTTGTCAAGATCAACAACGGTTTCAATTTATATATCATTATCATTACTAGGTTGAGCATCATCATGAACATTATCATTAACATTATCTCTAGTTTCAGGTTCATTACCAGATTGTGTTTCAGCATCAGAAATAGAAATATCATTTGTATTCTCAGGTGTTTCAACAATAGGATCACTAGAAGCATGCAAAGTCCTATCATTTTTCTTTTTCTTCCTTTTAGAAGAACTAGGTGCATCTAAATTATTTCTCTGAGAATCTTGCTCAATTCTCTTAGGATGGCCTTCAGGATACAAAGGTTCCTGAGTCATTCTACCACCTCTAGTCATAACTCTGACAGCATTATCATTATTCTTACTATTCAATTCATTGAGAAAATCATTCTAAGCTTTGAGTACTTGTTCTACTTGAGTGGTAACCATAGAAGCATGTTTACTAATAAGTTTAAGTTCACCTTTAACATTAGCCATATAATCACCCAAGTGTCCAAGCATATTTGAATTGTATTTCAATTGTCTACCAAAATAAGCATTAAAATCTTCTTGCTTAGCCATAAATTTATCAAACTCATCTAAGCATGGGCTAGCAATTTTAGTGAATGGGATTACAGCTTTATCATATCTATAGAGAGAATTTACCTTTACTACCTGTGTCGGGTTATCAAGACCATGAGTTTCTTCAATAGGTAAAGGATTAAGACTATATGTTTCTTCAACAGGCGGTAAATTAAGACCATGTACTTCTTCAATAGGAGGTAAATTCTTAACATCTTCATCTTTAATACCCTTTTCTTTCATAGATTTCTTTGCCTCTTGCATATCTTCAGGACTGAGAAATAGAATACCCCTCTTCTTCGGAGTTGGTTTAGGAATAGGCTCAGGAATTTGCTCCGGAGGTGTCCAATTATTTTCATTTGTCAACATATTATTCAATAGAATTTCAACTTCGTCCGGTGTTCTTTCCCTGAAAACAGAACCAGCACAACTATCCAGGTAATCTCTGGAGGCATCGGTTAGTCCATTATAAAAGATATCAAGTATTTCATTTTTCTTAAGAGGATGATCAGGCAAAGCATTAAGTAATTGGAGAAGCCTCGCCCAAGCTTGTGGGAGACTCCCTTCTTCAATTTGCACAAAATTATATATATCCCTTAAAGCAGCTTCTTTCTTATGAGCAGGGAAATATTTAGCAGAGAAGTAATAAATCATATCCTGGAGACTACACACACAACCAGGATCGAGAGAATTAAACCATATCTTAGCATCACCCTTTAATGAGAACGGAAATATTTTAAGGATATAAAAGTAGCGAGTTCTCTCATCTTTAGTTAATAAGGTGGCTATATCATTCAATTTAGTAAGATGTGCCACAACAGTTTCAGATTCATAACCATGAAAAGGATGAGATTCAACCAAAGTAATTATATCAGGATCAATAGAGAATTCATAATCCTTATCAGTAACAAAGATAGGTTAAGTAGCAAAAGCAGGGTTAGATTTCATTCTAGCATTTAGAGATTGCTTACTCCATTTAGCTAATAATTTTTTAAGTTCAGTTCTATTTCTGCAAGCTAAAATGGCTAAAGAAGCATCTTGATCAAAACCATAACCCTTAGGGATGGCAAGTGGTTCTTCATCATCACTTTCATCAGTATCATCAGATTCAATATTTTCAATCTCTCTAGCCCTAGCAAGTTGTTCATCAAGAAAAGCACTAAGTGGCATAGTAGTATCAGGCATAGAGGTAGTTTCATCATAAGTATCATGCATAGCAGAAGTGGCATCATCAAAAACATGCGACATATCAGAACGAATAGCAGAAGCAGGTGTAGGTGTCACAAGCTTACTCAAAACAGAAGGTGAATCAAGTGCGGAGCTAGATGGCAGTTCCTTACCTCCCCTCGTAGTTGAGGGATAGATCTTGGTTTTTGGATCTCTCAAGTTCTTCATAATGATAAGTAGACATATATCCCAAGTGACTCAAAGGATAGAGCTATACTCCTCGGCAACGGCGCCAGAAAATAGTCTTGATAACCCACAAGTATAGGGGATCGCAATAGTTTTCGAGGGTAGAGTATTCAACCCAAATTTATTGATTCGACACAAGGGGAGCCAAAGAATATTCTCAAGTATTAGCAGCTGAGTTGTCAATTCAACCACACCTGGAAACTTAATATTTGCAGCAAAGTGTTTAGTAGCAAAGTAATATGATAGTGGTGATAACGGTAGCAAAAGGTAACAGTAGTAAAAGTAATGTTTTTGGTATTTTGTAGTGATGATAGCAATAGCAACGGAAAAGTAAATAAGCGAAGACCAATATATGGAAAGCTCGTAAGCAATGGATCGGTGATGGAGAATTATGCCGGATGCGGTTCATCATGTAACAGTCATAACCTCAGGTGACACAGAACTAGCTCCAGTTCATTGATATATTGTAGGCATGTATTCTGTATATAGTCATACGTGCTTATGGAAAAGAACTTGCATGACATCTTTTGTCCTACCCTCCCGTGGCAGCGGGGTCCTTACGGAAACTAAGGGATATTAAGGCCTCCTTTTAATAGAGAACCGAAACAAAGCATTAACACATAGTGAATACATGAACTCCTCAAAGTACGGTCATCACCGGTAAGTATCTCGATTATTGTCACTTCAGGGTTAACGGATCATAACACATAATAGGTGACTATAGACTTGCAAGATAGGATCAAGAACACTCATATATTGATGAAAACATAATAGGATCAGATCTGAAATCATGGCACTCGGGCCCTAGTGACAAGCATTAAGCATAGCAAAGTCATAGCAACATCAATCTCAAAACATAGTGGACACCATAGTGGACACTAGGGATCAAACCCTAACAAAACTAACTCGATTACATGATAGATCCCATCCAACCCATCATCGTCCAGCAAGCCTACAATGGAATTACTCATGCACGGCGGTGAGCATCATGAAATTGGTGATGGAGGATGGTTGATGATGACGATGGCGACGGATTCCCCTCTCCGGAGCACCGAACGGACTCCCCTCCCGGGAGGTTTTAGGGCTTGGCGTAGGCTCCGTATCGTAAAACGCGATGATTTCTTCTCTCTAAATTTTTTCTCCCCGAAACTGAATAGATGGAGGTGGAGTTGGAGTCAGAGAGGCAACAGGGGGCCCACGAGGTAGGGGGCACGCCCTAGGGGGGCAGGCGCGCCCCCCACCCTCGTGGCAAGGTGGTGGGCCCCCTGGCCTTCATCTTTGGCAGGTATTTTTCTTATTTTCTGAAAAGTGTCTCCGTGAAGTTTCAGGTCATTCCAAGAATGTTTGCTCCTGCACATAAATAACACCATGGTAGTTCTGCTGAAAACAGCGTCAGTCCGGGTTAGTTCCATTCAAACATGCAAGTTAGAGTCCAAAACAAGGGCAAAAGTGTTTGGAAAAGTAGATACGTTGGAGACGTATCAATGTGGATGCTCAATGTTGATGTAGATCATTTGGAGCAATCCTTTAGAGTGAGTTGCACTTTCAATACCTACACGGGTTAGTCCCACAAGGAACAAACAAGGATATCCATAGACATAGAGTGATGCACACACAAGATGATGTCTATGAAAGCATTAGGTTACCTTGTCCCTTGTCTTACCAACAAGAGAGTTTGTGAATCCTTGAACTAGTGCAAGATGTGGAAGTTGATTGCACTTGTTCTTGCCAAAATGATAAGAGTGAAGTATGTTGGCGGAGTCACCCTCAGGAATTCTCTAGTTATTCTTCTTCGGGATCCACATCATCTTGATGGGAATCCTTGGAGTTGTAGTCGTACTTGATGAAGTAGAACTTGATGTAGTCTTGGGAACCCACTTGACCAAGGCCTTAGGAGCTTCTTCAAATGCATTAATCTCCTCTTGAAGCTTATCCTTGCCTTTTTGCTTGTGGTCTTGTGGTGGAAGATCATCTTGAGCTTGTGTCCCTTTGAAGGAAGTAGGATCATACTTCTTTTGTTGAGGAACAAACTTCGTCTTGGGGTATTGATCTTCTTCCCACTTGTAACATCCCAAAATTCTAAATTTTGGAATGTTATAATAAATAGATAGATTTGATTGATTGTTTGATTGATTGACTGAAAGTGAGTGAAATCGAAACTCTTTGAAAGTTAAATGAGAGGGAATAAAGGACTTTCCCAAACTTTCATATTTTGCTTTCTGATCTCCATGAATTCAAATTCTTTTCAAACACAAAACCCCGGAGAGAAGATGACATGACTTCTTCCATTTATTTAAATGACAAGGGGTGTTGAAAATATTTGAATTTCATTTGAAAATATTTCCGATTCTGGAACTTTATGCAACTCAATGATTTTCATGAGAGAAGATAAAATGACTTCTTCAAATTATATGAAATATGAGTTGGGAGTTTCAAAGAATTAAATTCAAATTTATTTTGAATTTATTTTCAATTTGGAGTTATTTGAGTTTTATTTAAATTATTTTTATCCAAAGATAAAATATATGGAAATTAGGGTAACATGATTCCCCACAACAGAAAATTGGAGAGGAATAAATTTGAAATCATTTTGATATTTTAAAAATGTTTTTTGTTGGATTTTAGTAGACCAGTAGCACTCTTCGATTTATCTGAATTTGTGTGAATTTTATTTAATGCTAGGAATATATCCATGTTGAAGAAAATCTTTTTCTGAAATTTTTGATATATTATATGCCTATATAATATTTTATTTTATTTTGTTTTTCTTTCTTTCTTTGTCTGTGTTTATTAAAAAAAATCCCCTCACCAACTGGGCCGGCCCAGCTAGCCAGCCAGGCCACGGCCCAGCCGGCCCACGCCGCTCGTCCTCGAGCTCGGGACGAAGTCCCGAGCCAGCATGCCGCCACGCCGCCATGGGAGGTCGTGCCCGTCCCGGCCTCCTCCTACCCCTTCCCCAAGCCGCGCCTCCCCTCCCCACCTATAAAGGGCGCCGCCCCGGGCCCCGTCTCTCCTCTCCCCGCAACTGCCGCCTCCCGCCGCTGCTTGCTGCCTGCGCCGCCGATGCACATCGCCGCCGCCGCCTCGCCCCGTGCCGCACCACCGCGCCGCTCGCCCGCCGGAGCCGCTGCTGCACCGCCACCGCGCCGCTCTCCGCCGGCTTGCCTCGCCCCGCTCGCCGGAGCCGCACGGCCCTCGCCGGAGTTCAACCTCGCCGCCGCCGGTTTTCTCTCGAAAACCGCCAAACCTCTGCGAACCGGTATAAACCGACCCCGGTTCTTTTCTTTAAGTTCGGTTTTTAAAAAAAAAACTAGACTAGATCTATTTTTTTAGGTTTTATTAAACAGCGAACGTCCACTGTTTTGATCTTATAAACGAGCGTTCGTTATTTAGTATTTTCGTTTTCTGGTTATTTTTCGGCCAGGGACCTATCCGTGAAGATTTTATTTACAGATTAGTCCCTAATTTTCAAATGACTATAACTTTTTGCTCGTTAGTCGGAATTAGATGAAACCAACGCCCACGTCTTCGTTACGATCTCCTCTATCCATTAATCCAACTCAAACATGTTTTTGAAAAGTTTAAAATTTGAATTAGATCAGATTTGAATTCAAACTTCGTTTGATCATAACTTGAGTTCCGTAGCTCCGTTTGAGTTGATTCTTTTTGCAAATCGAAGCTCTTGACCTAAACATTCTAATAAGGCCAAATTCACATAATTCTGGTACTGTTAGAAATTGTTTTATGTTGCAAGAGTTATTTGCTTGGTTTTGATGTTTCCGAATCGTCTTCTTCGATCTTTCTTACCTTTTGAGTGATTGCTTATGTGTGGTTACTATTGCTTGCTTACGATAGATTGACCAGAGTGTGACGAGTAGAGCTATCAAGAGTTTTGAGTGCGAATCATCTTCATCAACATTGCAGGCAAGTTCACACTTTGATCATACCTTTTTTACAACCCAGTTTTATTGCATTAGATCAATCCTCACACATTGCATGATTAGGATTTAATTAAACTGTGGGATGGGAAGTAGATGAGGTAGTGCCTATTACCTGTTTATTATCAAACCTTTGGGAGTTACTTCTACATTTGCTTAATATGCCATACTATGCCAGTAGACGTGGATTGGGTGAGTGATATCCATGACAGATGTGAGATTGATAATTAATGGTTTATCTAAGGTGGCAACTTAAACACACATCTGGGTGGATTGAGGCACCTGGGGTTACCAGTACTTGCCTGTTTTTTTTGGACCGCCACCCAGGCTCAAAGGGATCATGAGATTATTCATACTAGAAACTTCCGTGTGCAGCCACAAGCCATTATGGGCTCTGGCATAGTTGACTAAGTTGTGCGAACTCTTACAGTGGTAGACTAGCAGATGTAGGGGTTGTAGGTGGTACGGTCTACCCGATCGTAAGGTGCTAGCGCTTCTGAAAGACTATGTCTCGGTCATCCGTCTTCTCAAACACCATGTAGTGCGAGAAAACAAACGGAGGCGATCGAGTCTTGTGGGGAAAAGTGTGCAAACCTCTATAGAGTGTATAAACTAATCATGATTAGCCGTGTCCCCGGTTATGGACATCTTGAGTATCTAGTTATTGGATTATCCTGTTGATCTCATCACGTTACTTTAAAGGAATATTGTTGGGTTTAATGATGTTACTTAATTGGGATTGAGAATGCTGTCAACCATTCTCAATGTTCAACAACCACCATGATAGTAATTAATCTTATTCCTTTGCAGTAGGGAAAAATTGGCTTTTCGCAAAAACATTATAACCATAGAGCTTTTCCACCAGCCATATATGCATATAGTGATAGCCATTGTTCATCATTTTCTCTATGGTGTGAATTTGCCAGTACATTCAATGTACTGACCCGTTTCGGGCTGCAACGTCTCATGTTGCAGGTTTCTTACGACGAGTAAGTGATACGTTAGGGTTACGATTTCTACACTCAACTTTGCCGTTGGTGTTGATGGGAATCCACAACCTTGTTGCTTCCGCTATATGGATTGAGGTAATAGCATTTACGTTACTTTATACATGTGATTTACCTCTGTTATAAATCCTTCGAGTACTGTGTGTGTCAGCATACCGATCCAGGGATGACACTTAAGCACAGAGACTTGATCCATTTGGGTCAGGTCGCTACACCACTCAACTCCATTGGCATTGAACTTTCGTTCAAAACCAACACCTTGGTTCTTCTGGTGTCTTCCTTTCTTGCGTACAATTTCCTCGAATTGCTTACTCCCGGCAAGGCTCTTGTAAACACCTTTCTCTATAATTCCCTTCAATAAGCTATTTTCTTGCTCAAGTGTAACTTGGCTAAGAGAATCATTAGTGGAATCAAGAGAACTACTAGAAGCAACAACATTGGATTTAGCATGATTATTGTTACTACTAGAGGAAGAATCTTTCTTGTTCTTGTTACTAGACTTGACTTGAGGCATGTAAGTGGATAAGAGTAAATGCTTGGCAATGTAAGAAGAACTTTTCTTGCGAAGATCATCATTGATTGCCTTTAAGAACTCATGCTCTTGCTCAAGGTTGAGCTTTTCAAAACGTAATTTCTCATGAGTCCTTAAAAGTTCTCGATGATCTCCTAAGATAGTTTCATGAGCTAACTTAAGAGTGTTTAGTTCTTTAGTTAGAAACTCAATCTTCTCCTTACCATTGTCATTCGTTTTATCTTCTCTTCTCTTGTAGGGTGTCGTACACTCATTGGAATAGTGTCCGGGTCTTCCACAATTGTAGCAATTTCGCTCTCGACTAGAAGATCTTTTGTCATTGTAGGACCTTGACTTGGAACTTCTCTCTTTTCTTCTACTCTTGTAGAACTTGTTGAAGTTCTTCACCATTAGGCTCAATTCTTCATTGAAGGTTTGTTTCTCACTTGATGATGTGGGAGCTTCACATGAGGCTTTGTAAGCACCACTTGACTTGTTATGGAGCTCCTCCTTATCCTTGAGTGACATCTCATGAGCAATAATTCTTCCGATGACTTCCGTTGGCTTGAGATCTTTGTAATTGGGCATCATTTGGATCAATGTGCATACGGTATCATATTTTCCATCCAAAGCTCTTAGGATCTTCTTGATGATGAATTTGTCGGTCATCTCTTCACTTCCTAAGCCAGCGATGTCATTTGTGATAAGAGCAAGCCTAGAGTACATTTCAGCGACACCTTCACCATCCTTCATTTTGAACTTGTCAAGCTGACTTTGAAGCACATCCAACTTGGATTCCTTGACGGACTCGGTACCTTCGTGCATATCAATCAAAGTATCCCAAATTTCCTTTGCATTCTTAGGACGGCTGATTTTG